>NC_089796.1:60481362-60631362 GCF_040412425.1 Macrobrachium rosenbergii
GTGTATTAATTATTGCCCTGGGGAAACGTTTGGAAAAGGTCTAGAATAGAAAAAGATTTGGTTTTATTGTGAATTAATTATTGCCCGGGGAAATACTTGGAAAAGGCCAAGGGCCTGGAATAGAAAAAGGTTTTGGTTTAGTGTGAAATAACTATTGCCTGGGGAAACGTTTGGAAGAGGCCTAGAATAGAAAAAGATATTGGTTTAGTGTGAATTAATTATTGCCCGGGGAAATGCTTGGAAAAGGCCCAGAATAGAAAAAGATTTTGGTTTAGTGTGAATTGATTATTGCCTTGGGAAACGCTTGGAAAAGGTCTAGAATAGAAAAAGATTTTGGTTTAGTTTGAATTAATTATTGCCGGGTGAAACGCTGGAAAAGGCCTAGAATAGAAAAAGATTTTGGTTTAGTGTGAATTAATTATTGCTTGGGGAAATGCTTGGAAAATTCCTAGAACAGAAAAAGATTTTGAATTAATTTTTGCCTTGGGAAACACTTGGAAAAGGCCTAGAATAGAAAAAGACTTTGGTTTAGTGGGAATTAATTTTTGCCTTGGGAAACGCTTGGAAAAGGCCTAGAATAGAAAAAGACTTTGGTTTAGTGTGAATTAATTTTTGCCTTGGAAAACGCTTGGAAAAGGCCTAGAATAGAAAAAGACTTTGGTTTAGTGGGAATTAAATTTTACCTGGAGAAACTCTTGGAAAAGGCTTGGAATAGAAAAAGAATTTGATTTAGTGTGAATTAATTTTTGCCTTGGGAAACGCTTGGAAAAGGCATAGAACAGAAAAAGATTTTGGTTTAGTATGAATTAATTTTTGCCCGGAGACATGCTTGTAAAAGGCCTAGAATAGAAAAACTTTTTGGTTCAGTGTGAATTAACTTTTGCCTTGGGAAACGCTTGGAAAAGGCCCAGAATAAAAAAAAAATTCGGTTTAGTGTGAACTAATTTTTGCCTTGGGAAACGGTTGGAAAAAGCCTAGAATAGAAAAAGATTTTGGTTTTAGTGTAAATTAATTATTGCCCGGTGAAACGCTTGAAAAAGGCCTAGAATAGAATAAGATTTTGGTTGCATGTAAATTAATTATTGCCTGGGGAAACGTTTGGAAAAGGCCCAGAATAGAAAAAGATTTTGGTTTAGTGTGAATTAATTATTACCTGGGGAAACGCTTGGAAAAGGCCTTCAATAGAGAAAGATTTTGGTTTAGTGTGAATTAACTATTGCCTTGGGAAACGTTTGGAAAAGGCCTAAAATAGAAAAAGATTTTTTTTAGTGTGAATTAATTTTTGAGTAGAGAAACGTTTGGAAAAGGCCTACAGTAGAAAAGATTTTGGTTTAGTGTGAAATAATTATTGCCTTGGGAAACGCTTGGAAAAGTCCTAGAATAGAAAAAGATTTTGGTTTAGTGTGAACTAATTTTTGCCTGGGGAAAAGTTTGGAAAAGTCCTCGAATAGAAAAAGATTTTGGTTTAGTGTGAATTAATTGTTACTGGGCGAAACGTTTGGAAAAGGCCTAGAATATAAAAAGATTTTGGTTTAGTGTGAACTAATTATTGCCTTGGTAAACGTTTGGAAAAGTCCTAGAATAGAAAAAGATTTATGTTTAGTGTGAATTAATTTTTGCTTGGGAAGCATTTGGAAAAGGCCTAGAATAGAAAATGATTTTGGTTTAGTGTGAATTAATTTTTGCCTGGGGAAACGCTTGGAATAGAAAAAGATTTTTGTTTAGTGTGAATTAATTTTTACCTGGGGAAACTTTTGGAAAAGGACTAGAATAGAAAAAGATTTTGGTTTAGTGTGAATTAATTTTAACCTTGGGAAACGTTTGGAAAAGGCTTGGAATAGAAAAAGATTTTGGTTTAGTGTGAATTAATTATTGCCCGGGGAAGCGCTTGGAAAAGGCCTAGAATAGAAAAAGATTTTGGTTTAGTGTGAATTAATTTTTGCCTTGGGTAACGTTTGGAAAAGACTTTAGAATAGAAACAAAGTTTTGTTTAGTGTGAATTAATAATGCCTGGGAAAACGCTTGGAAAAGCCTAGAATAGAAAGAGTTTTTGGTTAAGTGTGAATTAATTATTGCCTTGGGAAACGTTTGGAAAAGGTCTAGAGTAGAAAAAGATTTTGGTTTAGTGTGAATTAATTATTGACTTGGGAAACGTTTGGAAGAGGCCTAGAATAGAAAAAGATTTTGGTTTAGTGTGAATTAAGTATTGCGTAGGGAAACGCTTGGAAAAGGTCTAGAATAGAAAAAAGATTTTGGTATAGTGTGAATTAATTTTTACCTGGGGAAACGTTTGGAAAAGACCTAGAATAGAAAAAGATTTTGGTTTAGTGTGAATTAATTATTGCCTTGGGAAACGCTTGGAAATGGCCTAGAATGGAAGAAGATTTTGGTTTAGTGTGAATTAATTATTGCTTTGGGAAACGTTTGGAAAAGGCCTAGAATAGAAAAAAAATTTGTTTTAGTGTGAATTAATTTTCGCCTGGGAAACATTTGGAAAAGGCCTAGAATAGAAAAAGACTTAGGTTTAGTGTGAATTAATTTTTGCCTTGGGAAACGTTTGGAAAAGGCCCAGAATAGAAAAAGATTTTGGTTTAGTGTGAAATAATTATTGCTTTGGGAAACGCTTGAAAAAGGCCTAAAACAGAAAAAGATTTTGGTTTAATGTGAATTAATTATTGCCCGGAGAAACGCTTGGAAAAGGCCTAGAATAGAAAAAGAATTTGGTTTACTCTGAATTAATTTTTGCCTTGGGAAACATTTGGAAAAGGACTAGAATAGAAGAAGATATGGGTTTACTGTGAATTAATTATTGCCTGGGGAAACGCATGGGAAAGGCCTAGAATAGAAAAAGAATTTGGTTTAGTGTGAATTAATTTTTGCCTTGGGAATCGCTTGGAAAAGGCCTAGAATAGAAAAAGATTTTGGTTTAGTGTGAATTAATTTTTCCCTGGGAAACGTTTGGGAAAAGCCTAGAATAGAAAAAGATTTTGGTTTAGTGTGATTTAATCATTGCCTGGGAAATGCATGAAAAAGACCTAGAATAGAAAAAGATTTTGGTTTAGTGTGAATTAATTTTTGCCTTGGGAAACGTTTGGAAAAGGCCCAAAATAGAAGAAGATTTTGGTATGGGGTGAATTGATTTTTGCCTTGGGAACGTTTGGAAAGGGCCCACAATAGAAAATATTTTCGTTATTATGAATTAATCTTTGTCTTGAGAAACGTTTGGAAAAGGCCTACAATAGAAAAGATTTTGGTTTAGTGTGAAATAATTATTGCCTTGGGAAATACTTGGAAAAGTCCTAGAATAGAAAAAGATTTTGGTTTGGTGTGAACTAATTTTTGCCTTGGGAAACGTTTGTAAAAGTCCTGGAATAGAAAAAGATTTTGGTTTAGTGTGAATTAATTTTTGCCTTGGGAAACGTTTGGAAAAGGCCCAGAATAGAAAAAGATTTAGGTTTAGTGTGAATTAATTTTTGCCTTGGAAAACGTTTGGAAAAGGCCCAGAATAGAAAAAGATTTCGGTTTAGTGTGAAATAATTATTGGTTTGGGAAACGCTTGGAAAAGGCCTAAAATAGAAAAAGATTTTGGTTTAATGTGAATTAATTTTTGCCTTGGGAAATGTTTGGAAAATGCCTGGCATAGTAAAAGATCTTCGTTTAGTGTGTATTAATTATTGCCTGGGAAAACGCTTAGAAAAGGCCTAGAATAGAAAAAGGTTCGGGTTTAGTTTGTATTAATTATTGCCTTGGGAAACGTTTGGAAAGTCCTAGAATAGAGAAAGATTTTGGTTTATTGTGTATTAATTATTGCCTTGCGAAACGCTTTAAAAAGAAAGAGATTTTGGTTTAGTTTGAAATAATTTTTGCCTTGGGAAACGTTTGGAAAATGCCTGGAATAGAAAAAGTTTTGGGTTTCTTGTGTAGTATTTTTGTGTAGAGAAACGTTTGGAAAAGGCCTAGAGTGGAAAAAGAGATGGGTTTAGTGTGTATTAATTATTGCCTGGGGAAACGTTTTGAAAAGTTCTGGATTGGGTGTAGTGTGTATCATTTTTACTTAGAAAAACGTTTGGAAAAGGTCTAGAATTTGTTTCTTATATAGATTCCTGGTTGCAGAAGCAAATGATAAAATTTTGACGCTATCTTCTCATAATAGTTAACTAAGAAGTCATCATAATGAATGAATAAGCGTTTCAGCGCTGAAATAACAAAGTAACTTGATTTTATAAGTACTCAAACAGAACAAATTTAATTCTGTAAAAGTATGTCACTGCAACAACAACCGTGGACGAAAAGACGACGCAATTTGAGACTGCGATTACTTATTTCTAAAGATTGAAACCTCGTCTGTGCAAAAACGGAACGGTGAATCTAAATGATTTTAAAAGAATGGTTAATTTTCTGTCGTTTATTTAGCATTTTAAGTCAAATTATTATAACGAAATATAAAAAGTAATAAAATGATTCAAATTAAAGTCAGTGAAGAAGATAGAGAAAATAATTACCTGTGTAACATATGTATTTATTAGTGCTTTAAATACTGTTGCACAGATGAAACCCAGAAGAATTACTGATATTTTAACTGTTGTCTGTTTTACATTTTCTGTTAGCAGGGCTGTATAAGTTTTTGGTTGCCCTATAGATGTCGCTGTCAGTACGTCAGCCTGCGAGTTTTATTCTTTCTTGGTAACTTGGTATGCTGAAATACATAAAGTTAGAAACATTTGAACCTGAATCGAGGTCTTTTGTTAAAAGTTAATGTCATACGGATGCCTCTTTCTCTGTGTGTCCATCTTAGAATTCAGTTTTCTTTCCTCATAATTTTGAATGCATTTATGGCATGACTTAACATTTCTTATTTAATCAACTAATGAGCCGTATTTAGGTCATTAGTTCACGTTCAAGGTCACTCATATTTTTTGTAGTGTGTCTGCCCCCTCAACTTGGGACCACCTTGACGTGGTGAGGGGGCTCTTAAACCCCAGGAATCTGTTCCCGGGTTTAAGTCCAAGAGTCCCATATGGTATTATATATTTGTTTGGATTAAATTATGTGGAGTTTTCCACTGTTGCTAAAATTTATTGTACCTGATAAACAGGAAAAGATATCATAGCTGGGAATGGGTTTATATCCGAAGCTAAATAGTGAAAACTGTGGTAGACCGTCAACTGCCCGATAATGTTCGGACCTGAGAGATATCAGGCGGTACTATTCTTTAGGGCTGGACCACGGATTCCAGGGGGGTCTGGTTCTAGGGATGGGACTCTCGGCATTCTATCCGGTTTGCCCATAACATGATTAGGGTGGGGATGATTGTATTCTTGAAATACTCTCAGTACTAGCAAGCGGGTTGGCTTACACTTGGGCCATTCTAATCATGTTGTGCCATCCCCTATTTATATGGGGTAGGGTAGGGACGCGGACATTTGGGAGTCGGTTCTCACTTGTGCCATTGGCGGAAGAATAAACCCCATGAAAGGCTGATGATATCTTTTTGTTTTCAGGATTATTTTTTTTCTCTAATTTACTTTAATCTTAATGCTCAGTTGTATTGAAGATTTAAGTACCCATGGACCAGATGGTAGCGATTCGGCACAGTTAACGACTGCAGGAACGTCCTCTGACCTCTCTCTGGAAAAATCAGAAAAAAACACGAACGCAATTACACTGGAGCCCTATGCTCCAATGAAAAACAAGCAAAAAAAAACAAATATCTTGACCCAACATTGACCCACTTCGACTCCCTCTTTAGGAGTGGAAGTTGGTCAAGATTCCTAACATTAGAAACGGAGAAAAAAATATCGCCATTGAAATTAGAAAACTTCTTATTGAATCGACATTCAACTACTGAAATGTCATTCAGACAAGTAAAAGAACAGATGTGGTTGATAGAAACCACTACAAGAAATCAATCGGAAAACTACTTAAATATAAAAAATATTGATAATGTTAAAGTACATATTAAAAAACATGACAACATGAACAGTGTCCAGGGTACCATAGTACTTCCTGATAATGATGAACCGATAGAAAAGAATATGTTGCTAGATTCCCTTAAAAAAAGGTACAACAATATACAAGACTGCGAAATTTACAACATTTTTTTGTAGACGGAGTAATGAAAAAATACTAAGAATAGCAAAGATAAAATTTGAAGGCCATGAATTACCCTTAAAAATAAAAATCTTAGGCCAAAGCAGAGAACTGAGACCGTATGTCCCTAAACCACTACAGTGCCAAAACTGTAGTATGTATGGTTTATACAAAGGAAAAAAATGCCATAATACATCTGTATGTGCATACTGTGGATCTGATAAACATACCACACAGTGGAAGTGTGGTGAACCAAAATGTGTGAATTGTGGACAAAATCACCATGCAAGATCTAAGGAGTGTATGTATTACATATACAACACGAAATTGAAATTACTTCAGGAAAGGACAGGAATGCCTATAAAAGAGGCCAAATTAGAATTAAAGGTTAGAGGAATGCATGATCCGCTAAGAAACGAACTTTTTCTGCAGCAATAAGATCAAACAAAAGAAACAAAAGTGGAAATAAATAAGAATAACAAAACCCTGATAGATCAGTCTCAAAGAAAAATAACCACTTTGCAAGAAGAAACCACCATAGCAAAGGACCAAGAAATGTATACAAATCTTTGCTCAAATTCATTTGAGATTTTAAGAGAAATAGAATCACTAGAAGACAATACAAGCGCCCCAGAAATATTAAAAGATAGTTCTGATGAATTAGAAACTAAAGAAAAAAGAGACCTTTAGAGAGAACTCACCCAAGACCAACAAAAACCAACTATTATTAGAGATACACCCATTAAAATAAAGGCAGGAGACCCCAAGAAAGAACATAAACCAAATAATAAGAAAATACCTTTGTCTCCTAAAGTATTGATAAAACCAATAGAAACAGATACCCAGAACACCAAAGAAATAGTAGAGGAACAAACCATTGAAAAAAATGATTATGTGATGGGAGAAGAGATTACCCCATCACCAACAATAGGTGCAGCAAGAGTAAATGAAAAAACGACACACGAAAACACATGTGGATGTAATGAATGCTTCATTGAACTGTGCAACAAAAATGAAAGCATAACAAAGGACAGTTTAACAAACACTATACAAAATTTTATAAGTTACAGAAATAAAGAAACTACTAGTTTGGACACTCACGAAAAGGGCTGTATGTGCATTGGACACATAATGTCCTATAAAGAAAAACAAATAAATATTGTAAATAGGATTTTAGAAAAAATGCAGATTGATGATCCACAAAAAGAAAATAAAACTTGAACACACTAACGTTATACTTTCAATAATTATATTATTCAGTGGAATGTAAATGGCCTACAGACCAGATTACGTTTGGGAGAAATACAACGATTACTAAAGGAATATGAGCCAATGATAATATGTTTACAACATGTCAACAAAACAATATCAAAAATAGGTAAATATACCTTAGTATCTACATCTAGAGAAGAAGAAGGAAATTTAGGTACTGCTATATATGTACATAACAAAGTATGTTATGACAGAGTAACTGTAAATTTTAATGACTTGCAAATATCAAGTATTAAAATACGGATAAAAAATGATATTTACATAATTTATAACTTATATAACCAACCTAATAAAAGTTACGACTTTGATAAACTTAAAGATTTACTTAACAATGCCAAGGAACCTACATTAATAGTAGGTGATTTTAACTCACAACCAATATGGGACTGTCATTGTACAAACTCAAATAGAACAGGTAGTAAAATAGAAGAGGTCATGGATTCAAACGACATGTGCTGTATAAATGACGACGAAATTAGTACATATTTTTCAAAAGCACATGGAACATTTTCCTCAGTAGACTTAACTTTATGTACAACAAGCATAGTTGACAGATTGGATTGGAATACAGTTGATGACTTGTACACCAGTGATCATTTCCCAATATTAATTTCCTTATTGCAAAATAATCCTGCAAAACATGTCCCTCACTATAACATTTATAAAGCAGATTGGGAGCGATATGAAATGCACACTAGAAATATCCCACAATTTGAATATTTAAAAGACCATAATGAAACTAATAAATTTCTTGTTGATTTCATTAAAAATGCTGCTGATAAAGCAATACCAAAGTCAAAACCCCATCCAACAAAACACAAAGTTCCTGGTGGTCTGATGAGTTAACAGAATTAATAAATATGAAACACTCAAATAGGAGACGATTAGATAATTTGAATAGAAAGTTCAATAAAATGAATAAAAAATTACCGATATTAGAAAGAACTTTACAAAAATGACTGTATTATTACTAGAAATTGATACATTAAAACCTGTATACAACAAAATATCTGCAAAATTTAAAAAAGTAATTCAAGGAAGAATCATTTCATGGCGGAAATACGTATCAGATCTCTCTAAAAATACTCCCATACAAAAAATATGGGAAAAATTCAGGAAAATAAATGGTACCCATGTCAAACCACCTAGACATGCCATATTAAAAGATGGGAAAAGAACACTTGATCCAAAAGAAATAAGTAATATAATGGGAGAAAATTTAGCAAATGTAAGTAGTGATAAGAATTTAGATGAACACTTCTGCACAAAAAAAAAAAATAAAATAGAATTAATAACAATAAATTTTGAAACAATTGATGATATATATTATAATAGAAAATTTAGTATGTCAGAGATGGAATATGCTCTCTCGAACAGCAATAAATCTGCTCCTGGAGGTGACAATATTTGTTTTGAGATGATATGCCACTTAGCACCTTTGGCAAAGTCATACTTATTAGAGTTCTATAATCATTTATGGCTTCGAAATTTATTTCCAGATGCATTCCGTAAAGCTATAATAATTCCTATCCCCAAACCTGGAAAAGATCCCAGTAACGTAAATAATTACAGACCAATTTCTTTAACAAGCTGCTTATGCAAATTGTTAGAGAAAATGGTAAATGCTCGACTAACATGGCACATTCGAGAAAATAAAATTTTAACTCCCACTCAGTTTGGGTCACAGTGTAACAGATCCACATTGGATTCTCTCTGTAACTTAGAAGACCATATATGTAGAGGTTTTGAACGAAAACAAATTACTGTAGCTGTCTTTTGACATTGAAAAGACATACGATACCACATGGGGTATGCTATATTAAAAACTTTACAAAACAACAACATCCGTGGACATTTACCTAGGTTTATACAGAACTTTTGACAAACCGCAATTTTCAGGTGAGAATTGATGATGATCTGTCTAGAACATTTCCACTTGAAAATGGTGTTCTACAGGAAGCGTCCTTAGTGGAACACTGTTTGCTTTAGCAATCAATGATATCAGTAAAAATCTACTATTGGCATTAAAAGTAACCTGTACATGGATGATTTTGCCATATATTATTCAGCATCCCGAATAAAACATGCAGAACGAATCATTAATAAAAGCATAGTAAAAATAGATGAATGGGCCTCATCTGTAGGCTTTAAATTTTCCGTAGATAAAACTCAAGCAATCATGTTTTATAAAAATAAAAGTGGAAAAAGGTGAAGAAATAGATTTAAAAAATCCAAAACCATAGTATACTAATTGGCCAAACAGCAAAATTTTTAGGATTAGTATTTGATACCCACTTGAACTAGAGAGCCCACATTACATATGTAAAATCTAAAAGTAAAAGAGCATTAAATCTAATTAGAAAACTATCGAACACTACTTGGGGAGCCGACAGACATACCCTTACTGTGCTGTATAAGGCAACAGTTCTGTCCATTATTGATTATGGAAGCGAAGTATATGGCTCGGCATCTGACGCAGTTCTGAAAATGTTAGATCCTGTTCACAATGAAGGCCTTAGAATATGCTCAGGAGCCTTTAGATCATCACCAAAATCATCGTTACAAGTTGAATGTAGTGAACTGCCTTTGTCTCTCCATAGAGAGCTAGTAACAATGAAAAGTGCTTTAAGAATTCAAACTAGTGATTCTCCAACCAAAAAATTATTTGAATTAAGAGATGTATTTCTAAACAACCATCCACCACCTTTCCCAATTAGAGCTAGAAGATTGTTTGAGTCGCTGAATATAAATATACAAGTGCCTGTAATAGTAAAATCACCTCCTCCCTGGACAATGAATAAAACGAGAATTTGCACACACCTCAAGTATTTATCAAAAAGTAACTCGTATACAACAGAACACCATAGACAGCATACAATAGAGCATATAAACCGAAAAGGTCCACATTACGCAGTATATACAGATGGATCTAAATCAGAACACGGAGTAGGATATGCTGCAGTGTCCCAAGACAAAACTTATCAGTTCTCTCTTCCTAATAATGCTTATGTATTTACAGCAGAATTGTATGGAATTGCATCAGCTATAAAGATAATTAAAGAATCATCATTCAATAATTTTGTGATTTTCAGTGATTCAAGAAGCGCTATAGAATCTATTCAAAGTTACAAATCAAATAATAATATAGTACAACAAATTAAATTATATCTCCATAAATTATATAATAATGGAAAAAATGTAGAAATATGTTGGATCCCTGCGCATGTAGGGATCAAAGGAAATGAAGATGCAGACAAAGCAGCTAGAGCAGCAACTCACATAAAAATGGGTATCATAAATAAATGGCAATATATATGGGATGAAGAACCTGAAAGTAATAAACTGAAAGAAATAAAACCTAATATTAAAAAATGGAGTTCATCATATCAGAGAGAGAGAGACACGCACAAGTAATTTTAACACGCCTCAGAATAGGCCATTCTCGTCTGACACATGGTCACTTAATGAGCAGCCCACATGGCCCGGCTCCCGAGTGCTCAGAATGCAGAGTAATAATAACGGTCAGACATGTGTTATGTGAATGTCCAAAGTATGACCGACAACGAATGTCTACTTTTGGAAATAGATCAGTGAAAGAAATTTTGTCAGAATCTTTCACATTTTCAATCGTTCCAGTTTTGATGTTCTTGAAGAACTGTAATTTAATTAATAAAATATAAAAATAAGTAAATAATAAATGCATGAAAACCCTTTTAACATTTGAATTTTACAAAAAAGAGAAAATTTAAAAAATTTTGCTTAATTTGTATTCTGAATTTTAATATACTGTTTTAGTATGTATGTAAGGAAGTCTGAGGAAATGTATTTATTGTATGAGAGGATGTGCTTATGTGCAGTTTTTAATTTAATTTTAATTCATTCATCTTTGTATCGGATGATCTATTGGGTCCTAGCGCTTGACTTCAGGCCTGGACCTAGTATTTTAATCAAATCCTTCGGGCCAGCCCTATGAGAGCTGAAAGTCAGCTCAGTGGTCTGGTTAAACTATTTTAATAATAATAATAATAAAATAATGTAGTGTGTCTGTGAACAGAACCGTTGATATGACTGGTCTGTTCTCCAGTGAGGACCGCGAAAATTTTCTGAGTGGCCTACGGTAATCTCCCTTCCCCCCTTTTTATGTGTCTATCAAGCAATGTCAGTCTGCCAACAGATTTCGTAGTTTTCTGTAAAACTTAGCTCACCTTTTAAATTAATGCTGTTTCAAGGTCAGGACCAGCAGCTTCCTACCTTAATTCAAGGTCAGATGGTTAAGTTGGTAACAGTTTTTTTATATGGAAAGTCTGCTAGCATTCATCATATTTTATAGTGTTTGGTATGTTGTTTCAGCATCCAGTCTCACTGTTTGATGTTGACTTCAGGTAATCTGGAGAAGTGCTAATGTCTGTGTCCGCAAAATTTCGTATTGTCACTCGTAACTTTGTTTGCATTCGTAGGGCTAGGTTCAACTTTTGGTGTTTCGTCGTTAGTTCTGACACAATTTGACCTTCACTCAACATCATAAGGTGAAGGTCAGTGCCATTTTCAAAAGGTCAGAGAAAATTAGAAGATTGATGAAGTTCATAATATATATATTGTGTATATATATTTATAATAATATACACATACTATATATATATATATATATATATATATATATATATATATATATATATATATATATATATGTATATATGTGTGTGTGTGTGTACGTGTATATGTATGTAAATGTATGCCTGTGATGCAAAATAACAATGCTTGTGTATTTTTTTTATATACAGTATTATTACTTATATTAAATTTGTAGGATAGAGAGCGGGAAAGGAGGGTGACTGTTTTCTTGAATCTCGAAATTCGTGTATCAGTGAACCTCGTAATTGGCAGAATTGTTAGGTTTAAATTCTCTGTATTCGGTCTTCTGATAACGTTAAGGGAAGCTTAACGATATTTTGTTTACCACACGAAAAAGACTTTAACTTCGTGTGACCTTCACGAAATTCCCTCAACAATTCTGAATAGAATTTTACGTTCTACTCCCCTTCCAAAATGTTGCTGGTAAGAATCATTGTAATTTTACTTTTTAAAAGTCCAATATAAAGATTATAATTGCACTTACACCGTATGGGGAGAGAGAATTTCAGAAACTCGCTAACGATCCCATAGCCGTGATTCTTTAAGGTCAGAGGTGTAAATATAATTTTCCCAACACAGGGGCCCTTGAAATCCTTCCATTATTATGCAAAGTAATCTCTCTCTCTATCTCTCCCTTATCTTCCGCCTAATCTCCCCTCTCCTTCCCATTATAAACCACTCCCCTCAAAAGCCCATAACCGCGTGTATTTGTCCGCAGTTCGTTGTGATGGTTTCGGCAAAGGTTCTCGACTAGGCTCTTGTTTGGCTGTTTCAAGTTGAGAACTTCGAGACAACCCTACCTTCCTGACTAAACCCCACCTTCCCCATTGCCTTGCTTACCTTCTTTATATCTTTTTCGTACTTTTTAGCTCCATTTTATTTATTGCATCATTCAACTTCTATCTTTTAAATATTTCCTTCCGTTTTACTTGTGCTCTCTTATGCATGATGTAATGTATTTTTTTTTTACCACTATACCACTCATACTGATTTATGAAGTGCTATTAAACATTTACGGTCAACCAGTTCTTATATAATGTATTGTTTAAACCTTGTAATTACAGAGTAGCCTACTTATGCAGTTTTCAATCGTTATGGCATCTCTTCAATAATTATCAAAAGGTCCTCGAATTAGATTCCTTCTTTAGGGTGTCTTTGATATCAGTTAACAAGTTTAAAAAAAGAACAGAATTTGCTTAATGATTACCTTAAGGCACACTGGTTGTCAGGAAGTATGTACTTCAAAGGCTTTAAAAGGAAAAAATTATGCTCATTTGCACTTTGTAATAAAACCAAAAATGTAAAGTGGCCCGAGTTAGGAAGAACAGACACCAAATATTTTATTAAAAAAATATGCAAAACTTCCATTTAGGATGTTTTTATTGCACTTTGTACTTGGAGCAGGTTTGATGATTACATAAAGTCAACTGTTCCCCATGTACCATCCCAAAAAATCACAGGATTACAGCTTGGCCAAGGATATAAGTCATTCCAAAGTTAGTGTGACTGCAATATTATCTGTGACGTAATCATTGTAACACACACACATATGTGTAAACAACAGAACGAGGGTAAAAGGGAACATCTTTATTTTGCGCCGTTTCGTTTGTTAAATCAAAACATTTTCAAGGCCTGTAAAATCATAATTGATCAATATTTATAAAATAAGTAAAATTGTTTTTAATGAGAATATAGAAGTGAATACAGAAAAACAAAATTAAAAGCACTAATAAGGAACACGATCAGATACAATGCGAGCAAACTGGCACACCACCCAAAACACTACTTTAACGACTAGATAAAACTTAAGTAGGAATTTTTTTATAAAATACATGCATTATTGTTTGGTAAAATGGGGCGTATGATAAAATGACATTTTTCTTGTTGTGAAATTTCGTTTCGTAAGAACTCGTTAATGAATTTTCTACATCTGTTAAGATCAAGGTCCCTAGGATAGCCTTTCCTTTTATGAAAGTTTTTTTTGGATATTTTTTTTTCTCGTCACAAGAAACTTTATTTATACATACAGCTCTTCAGTTCTTTTTTTTATTTTATCAGTTGCATTATTATGAAGATTTTTCCCTAAGCTACCTTTTCAGACGCGATGCATTGTCTGGATAAAACTGGTAAACTGAGTAGGCCGACATGTACGTAGTGTTTAATTTACGCTAAAACTTATACAGTATATAGTATTGCCGTTAGCTGTGGGATACTTTTTATGCTCAATGTTGGGGGGCTACTTTTGATAACAGCAGGGGCAATAGATTAACCATGACCACGCCAAACACTTGTTCATAGGATTTCCCATTGGAACTATTTTTACAATTTGTGATACTTTCTCTTTTATTTATGTCATTGTAAACTATTTGTTGAGAACAAATCAATGTATGTGAATTATATTTTTATTTATATTAATAAATTTACTAATCACAAACTCAGGAAGGAAAACATTTTCAGTACAAAAACTCAACAGACACTTAACTGAAAGGAAAACAGTTTAAAACTCATACATCAAATACTGGCCCGTGAACATTTTTGACAAATTCCCTTTGCTGTATACCGTTTTTAATAACCAACGGTCGAAGCACAATTTACTTTTGACGAATGATAACAATTCTCTCGGATTCCAATTTTTTGCTCTACTGACCCAAAATGCATAAAGATATCCCGTAACTAATCCTAACATACTGTTAGTCACCTTCCGTGGTTTACTCGGAAAATTCAACATTAGGACATTTATAAAATAGTCGTGTGTTATGTTACAAGTGTCAAACAACACTTTTTGGAAATACCACAAATAGGTCGTAAGGGAACGCAGAAGTAAAGCATGTAAGACATGTACACCAGTCATAATCCTTAAGTTTTAAAATACCTAGTCGATGGTTAGTGGTAATAATACCGTGTACATATTTGTACAGAAATTCTCTCAACATTTCCAATCAACATTTCCAAGTAATACACCGTTAACTCTTCTCCAAATCACTTTCCAGTTATAGAGAGGATACTGCTCTTCAATCTTCGGTGCAGCGTCAGGTTTCAAGTATGAGTAAATGTCCCTATTAGTCAGTACAGGAAAGCTCTTATGCTTACATACTATCCGAAACACCGAAATGGCAATCGAAAAAAACCACGGGGAACAGTATGCATATTCCCGTAGAAAAGGAGTCTGAAATACAGAGTTTATCCTCATTTTGCAATAATGTACACTCAGTCCGATATTATTTTCAACCGCTCGTAATGCCGTACAACTAAAAATGGACAGAGCTTTAGAATAAGTTGTAGGGTCCCACACGGACCCCACACACACACACACACACACACCGTTCATCTCACCTGAGATCTCACGATGATATCTAGAGCGCCAAGCGCACATGTACAAGAAACACAGCAGATGTCACATATTCTTTGTTCATATATTCGTGTTCATATTATTGTTTTGTAAAATGTGTTATTCTTATTGTAAGCACTACAATGTCAGCATTCCAGCTGTGTGTATCATATCTTCAGTCATGTTTTGGTTACCGATTTATGTATGTTTTTCCATCCTCCAACAATCACATTGTACTTTGACCTTTGTTTTGTCCTCCTCGTCTCAGGCACTACATTTCCGCTCGCAAGAGCTATTGACCTGTCGGTTTGTTTTTTGAATAAATTAGTAAGCTTGTAGACGCAGCCTCTTACTCATGCCTTCGCCACATTGGTGACCATGGAGATGTCTAGCCCAGTCAGCCACAATGATGACAGCCTCTCCAACGACACCGTCGCCACGGCCTCCATATGCCTGCCCCCATTCAGGGCCCACAACCCCATAAGCTTGGTTCTTCAGGGCGGAGACAATCTTCCGATCAAAGAAAATCACCTCCTCAGCACGCAAAGCAGATGCCATCTTCGAATTCCTTCCAGAAGAAGTTTTCGAACAAGTCACAGAATGGCTCGCAGAACTGCGAATCACTGAAGGATCAGCTGAAGTCACCCTTCAGCAAGCCACCCGCCTAAGAGCCAAAAAATTCCTGAACAACATGGGGGCAGCCATAGGAGACGAGAGGCTATCACATGTCTACAGGCAGTTGCAGTGGCTCATAACACTACATGCCGCAGATGGCCAACCCGAGACAACTCTGGATCTGGTGAGAGAGGTCCTCCTCAAAAAATTGCCCCACCAAACAGTGGCAACCATTACCAACGCCTCCACCATGCCCACTGAAGAACTCCTAAAATCAGTTGATGCAGTACACATGGCCCACAAGGCAGAGGAGCCCACCCAACCACCAATAGCAGCAGCAGCATGATGGTCCCAGCAGGCAACCGACACGGAAACCGACAATGATCCAGAGGGACTGGCCGCCCCCATCCACAAGCAGAGCTTCCCCAAACAGTTCAACAAAGGGAAGATCAGACAGAGGAAAGACAAATCACCAGAGGAAATGTGCTTTTTCCATTGTAAGTTTGGAAAGAAAGCACGCAAATGTAAGAAAGGCGGCCTGTTTTTAAAAACATGCAAGAGGGTCGCATTCCCAACCCAAACAACCAAACATCAGCGGTGAGCAGACCGGTTTTCTTGTGAAAGAAGCTGCGCCTGCTTACCCATCTTTTTTCTAGATACGAACATAAGGGCTCCTTGTGTCTCTATGTCTGGGGCCATATATCGAACACAGAATTCGTCCTAGACACCAGGGCATGTAAATCATTCATGCCAGCCAGCCCACACAAACAACTCAACCCCACCCTACCCACCAACCTCCACGTATCCACTGCCAGCAGAGCACTGCTCAAGATGTACGGGAAGTGAAACATGAATGTATCATTCAACGGGAAAGAATACATTTGGACCTTCATCATGGCAGACATGACGATAGCTCTTTTAATAGCCGATTTCCTGAAAGTACACGAGCTACTAGTGGTTGTAGCATCAAAACAACTGATCCCAAAAACAGCTCCGGTATTATCTCCTCAACAGCTGTGCAAACAACCCACCACCACATCGTAACTGCAACAGCAGAGACATCAAATAAGCCCAGACGGTATTAAACCCCTCCCAGAGAAAGTAAAAGCAGTTATTAAACCCCAGTAAAAGCAGGTATTAAACCCCTCCCAGAGAAAGTAAAAGCAATTGCCGTCTTCCCAACACCAACAACAATTAAATCAGTACAAGAATTTTCAGGACTAATCAACTATTATCATAGATTTATCCCAAATATTGCTAAAATCATGAGCCCTATCTATACATGCTTACAAGGAAAACTGAAAAAACTAAATTGGTCAAAAGTTCAAGATAATGTATTTCTTTCAGCAAAACAAACAATAACCTCTGCAGCTGCACTAATCTTTCCTCTACCCCATATGTCCCTCACTTTGACGACTGACAGGGGTAGCACGGTGATGGGCGTGGTACTGGAGCAGGACACAGATGATGGTTGTCGGCTGTTGGCCTTCTTCAGCAAGAAGTTAATGTTAGCAGAACAAAAATGCTCCACATTCAACAGGAGCTCCTAGCAATCCACAAAGCCATCCGTCACTTCCACCACATGCTCAAAGGAACAGTTCATCATTACAAATGGACTATCAACCCTTGGTGCACGCCTTCACAAAGACAGCAGGCACATGGTCAGCACAACAACAGTGTTACCTATCAGCAATAGCTGAACACTCCTGCACCATCGAGTACCTGAAGGGTTCAGCAAACACCATGGCAGACGCACTGTCGAGAAACTGCATCAACACCATCCAGCTTGGGATAGCCTATCCTGAAATAGCAGAGGCACAGAGAGGCGACGTGGACCTACAGTGACTGTGGCAGGACAACCCCGCCCTCAAGTGGAGTGACATATCAATCAACACTGGAGGGACGACCAGCGCCTGCGAAACAAGTACCAGACGCCCTCTCCCCAACCTATCAGAAGGCCTTAGAAAGAAGGCTTTCAACCTCTCCCACAACCTGTCCCATCCATCAGGCCAGAAAATCGCCCGAAATTTTAGCAGAGTGGTACATCTGGTGGGGAATGAAGAAAGACATAAAAAACTGGATGAGAGAATGCCTCCCGTGTCAGATATAAAAAACGACAAGGCACATGGAGAGTGGAATAGGAGAGTTCCACACAACACACCGCTGCCTCACCCACATCCATTTATAGCATGTCTGCACTTGGCCCTGATGCAGAAAGCTAATCATATGTCCACAAATAGTCAGTGAAGGTGGAATGTTACTTTTTACGACCATCTTAACTGTACGAATACCATTCATTAAACCTTTAGCTTTCCCATACGAAAAACGATTGTGTCTAATAAAAAACACTTTTCCGTATCGGCTCAAAACCCCAAGTAGGACTCATCATTCATATCAAATGGAGCATAACAAATGAAAACATGTACATGCGCTGCTCAAGTGTGTGCTACTCTTACCGTTTTCCCACTGTCGAGTTCAATAACCTTGTTATCAAACTCTTTACCGAATTCTTCAAGCTGCAGGTGTTCTTGAAATTTCACGGTAACCCTGTTGTTGGCCATTTGTCAAAAATGACAAAGCACGCCATCCCATAATTTGGGCGAACAGAAAATTGTAGGCCAATGGAATCAGTCCTTTTCATGTGTCCTAAAGTCACACTGTAGTGATCTGCACTTGCACTCGCCATTCTCTTGATGGGTAAACTGCCTGGGAGGCAGTTAGGACAAAACTTGGTTGCAAGCTAAGTACAGGAGCGACCAAAAACACGTCCGCACTTGTCGAAGGTTATAAGACGACCTTTTATGAAAGTTCAATTAAAAAAACTTCTTAATGGAAGGACTGACAGTTACTGCTGATCGTATGAGCTCGGTGAGCAGTGTACGGATATTATTAAGCTTTAAATTCAGTTTGGCTGTGGAAATTCATGCTTAACGTGTAAATGTTCCTTCCAAATACGGATACATAAAACAGGAAACAAACAGATTATTCTCTGAAACCTTTTTACACTAAGTCAAGAAAATTTAAAGAATCACTTACTTCCTCATCCATGGCGAATATGATATTTGGGTGTTTAGAGTTTAAATACTTTAAAG
The DNA here is from genome assembly GCF_040412425.1 of Macrobrachium rosenbergii. NCBI lineage: Eukaryota > Metazoa > Arthropoda > Malacostraca > Decapoda > Palaemonidae > Macrobrachium > Macrobrachium rosenbergii. The sequence goes on from NC_089796.1 coordinate 60,500,392, forward strand.
ATCCTTGAGCTTGATCTATTTCCTGAAACACCAAAAAAATAACCATCATCGTCCCTATTATACAGCAAAAACTTATAACATACCGGACACTCCCTTAATTAATTTTGTTCGTGGTATAAATAAATTCGCCATCAATTTCCCATAGCAAAACCTTCAAACTGGGTATAATGTTTTCCGTTAACTAGAAAGTGTTGTCTTCGATACAAATTAATAAACATCTAAAATCCATTTTGGTCATGTTACGAAAGGAGTTACCATTTTGTTATACCAACTCGACTGTACTGCAATATCTACAGTTTACTGGAACATTTGTGAAAGGAGAGGTTATATCAAAACTGCATAAAAAGCTGTACCTGGGAAACTTTTTTTTCTATTGAGATATCTGAAAAAGCCTAAGAACTCTTCAGAGTGTATTCATTTTCGATATGAGAATTAAAAGTAGGGGGGATAAATTTTGCCAGCCTGTAAGGAGTATTGAATACCTCTAATATAGGATGTAATAGCATATCTTTGTGGACCTTACGCAACCCATACAGGATCGCCGGGGATGAATCATGTACACACATATTATACTCTGCGTCATTGACAACACTCAGTTTCTTCGTTTTTCTAAGAAAGTAGTTTATCTTGTCCTCCATTTTTAAATTGTAATGAAATATGCTCTCAAAATCCTTGCACTTTCTGAACTCGTTGTCTGGTTAAAAAATTTTTAAGTTTTAATTTTTCTCTGATTTTTTGAGAATTTCAATATCTTCATCCTTAATGATGCTATGATTTTTATACACAAACTTAAAAGGTTGATGAAGAAGATCCTTGGTCTTACTAACAACTTCTTCAAAAGTAATGGATGGTAAACCAGGCAGTTCATTGAGGCTGTTGAGCAGTAATTCAGTAAAACTCTCTTTGTAGGATAATGTAAAACGGGCAAACAAAAATCTATTTTGGGGGACAGAAGAAAGGTCTCGAGCTTAGAACATAATTAGATACTTTCATTAAGCGCTTAGGATTAATAAAGATAAGGTCATAGGACCCACCCTAATTAGTAAATTCTTTTTGTGGATGGTGGTTAATCATTTGTTGAATTTACATATGGAATTTGAAATAAAATGAGTATATGATTGTAATCGATCCATGATGACGAATTCTTCCCTTGTAAAGGAAGTAAGTGATTCTTTAAATTGTCTTGATTGTCGTGTCCAACAGGCTTCAGAAAACAATGTATTTGTCTCCTTTTCTGTATCCGTATTTAAAAAGCCAACATTTACAAGTTTAGGCATGAATTTCCACAGTCAAAATTATTTGAATTTTGAACTTGATGATATCCGTACATTGCTTTACTGAGCTCATAAGATCAGCAGTAACTGGCAGTTCTTCCATGAAGAAATTTTGATTTATTGAAATTTTATAAAAGGATTGGCTATCCTACAAACCTTGATCTTAGCATATGCAGAAAACTACTAAAGTTGTTTGTTGCTACAAAACGAAATTTCACAGCAGGAATAATGTCATTTTATCACAAGCCAGCTTGTATTAACAATTATACTTGTAATTTTTTCAAGAATTCCTCCTTAAAGATTTTACCCTGTTGTTATGCTCAAGTTTACTTTGATATTTTTTATAATAATTTTAAAATCCAACGACTTACTAGGTACAAGGAGAAGTTGCCCGGGCTCTGAAATAAGCATTGTTTATTTATTTAAAGCGGTGACTGTAATGCCACCTACTGTGTATTGGCTGTTCATTGAGGGCAGTAAAATCAAGGGCCAGTGACCACTTTGCCATTCAAGTCGTACTGGTAACATGCCGGCTAGGCCAATGGCCTCTATCATTCCGTGACCGTCTTTCACCTTGTGAATCTGGTATGGATTTCAATAATTTTAGGATTTTAGATAAACACGGTGGTAAGTTAGCCCTCAAATTTCCCGAAACCATTGAAATCGGAACCAAGAAACCAACTTAGTCCTGTGATGAGTCTGCCTTATGGTTTTTTTTTTTTTTTTTTTAATGTAGTGTTTTGGGTGGTGTGCCATAGTTTGCTCGTGCAGTCCATGATTTTCTTGATTAGTTCTTTTACTGTTACCGTGCTGTGTTCACTTGAATATTTTTAGAAGAGTAATTTTACTTATTTATAAATATTGGTCAATTATGATTTTACAAGCCTTGAAAATGTTTTTTACAGGCCTTGACAATGTTTTGATGTAACAAAACGAAGCGTTGGCACCAAATAAAGTTCTTTCCTTTTACCTTCGTTCTTTTGTTTGTAATTCGACTGAGGTTCCCTTCAAACAATTCATATCATAGTTTAAATATATATATATATATATATATATATATATATATATATATATATATATATATATATATATATATATATATATGTATATATAAATTAATATTATATAATATTTGTTTTGTCCGTGACTATTGCGGTAATTTCTATCTGGTAACATTCCTTGTAGAGGAGATTTTAGTTTGTTTCAATACACAGATTATGAGTATGTTTGTACTCCGTATATTTGTGCGACTGTATGACAGACGGTGCGTCGCCGGAAGGAAGGTTCATAAAAGGGCTTATGAATCATAATTTGCCAGTAAAGAGAAAATAAAGGAAGGATGCGCGAAGGAATATGAAGAGAGGAAACGAAGTAAAAAATGTTAGTAAATGGAGTCATAAAGAAAAACGGGGGAACTGAAGGCGGAAGAGGAGGAGTGGATATGAGAAGTAGATGTAAAGAGAGAGAGAAAGTTAATGAAAGAGGGATGATGAACAAGATGAAAAAGATTCGCAAATAAACTAGGGAGATGAAAGAGAACACGTGGGGAGAGGCTCAGCGCAAGATAAATAAAAAGGAAAAAGAAAGTCCGAAAATACGTTTAGGAAAGCAGAATGAGTAGAGACTTCAAAGCAGTGAAGCCGAGGATGGGAAATGATGTAGGAACATACTTATCTCGGAAAAGTACTGGGCTAATGTGGAAGGAATGAGTGAGTGAGTGAGTCATCACAGAACCGTAAATGAATGCAGTGGAAATCGTATGCTGAGAAATCACTCGGAATTATTTATTGATAAAATGATGAGCGATAGTTGTTAGTAAATCGTAAAATTGGTAAGTGACATCATAGCTAATGATGATATTATTACTGTGCTGTGTTATTGTTTTTATGGTTTTAGCTGCAGAAGTAGTAGTTGTTTATTCAGCCCCCCCCCCCTCCAAAACACAAACTGAAAAGAGGTTATATAATGCCGTTTTCTTATATGAATCTAAAAACACGAAAATATTCGTAAACCTCTTCATAAGGTATAATCATTCAAGCATGTGAAAAATTTAAGAATATTCCGTAGGTTGAACCTGTTAAGATTGCCTTTAAAGCCTCCAGTTAGTCAAGTAAATTACAGAGTAACGAACCCCGACTAATCTTCCATGATTAGAAGCTCTTAGCGCCATTTACCAGGAAATAGGACGGTTTTCTTTGTCAGTGACTAAGGTCGTGGTAAGCTGAAATCCAAGGATTATGAATGTAAGTGTTTTATTTACATCAAAATTAGTTCTCTCTCTCTCTCTCTCTCTCTCTCTCTCTCTCTCTCTCTCTATATATATATATATATATATATATATATATATATATATATATATATATATATATCTTATGAATGCATGGAGGAGTGTTGAAAGTTTTATTTTTTTAATGGGGTTCAGCCCTGATTTAACAGTTGATTTATTCTTTGGGAAGCTTTCTGTTCCTAGGAAATGCTTTCTAGTGATGCAAGTGAAAATAAAACGTGTGTTCTATACTTACTCAGTGTCCTGCATTTATTTAGTTCCCTTACCTATATACTGATATTGTTGTCAGTCCTGGTATTTGCTTTTAGAGGTTTTGATTAACAGCTTGCTTTAGGTGACTTGAAGGATTGCAGCGGTACTATTATAAATGGTGAAGGTGTAGATTTACTTTTGCTTCAGCGTCATCGTCACTGGACACTAATGAAAAATATTGTAATATTGTTTGGTATTGACACTCCGGAAGATAACAGAATTGAATGTGTCACGAGAGAGAGAGAGAGAGAGAGAGAAGTTTGGGTTAATAAATTATTTTGATATTTAACGTATTTGAGACTTTCTTGTGCGAAGTTCTTGTTTGGCCAAATTAGCTGTGAAAAAGCAACGAATAATCATATTTCGTTAGAAATTTTGACATAAACTGAAGGAAATTGAAATGGAGATGGAGGATTCGAAATACTAAAATAAAAAATAAATTCCGTTTTTTAAATAGGTGTAGTTTTTCTTTTAATGATATTGTAACCATAAAATAACGTATGTAAGAGCAAAATCCGAAAACGGAGAACTGGAGGACTCGATTATACTGATTATTGGGAACTTTGGGTAGCAACATCACCTTAATTATATTTTACTTTCAAATTTGCTTTAAGGCACCCGCGGCAGACACAGCCAAGCTGTCATTCCCAGAAGACTTTGCAAACAATTCATCAGAGGAGCTCAGTGTCTTAATCTTTCTTCCCTGTTTGCTCTCTCTGCTTTTGTAGTGTGTCCTCTCTTCCCCAACTTTTAATTGGCTCAAGCTTAATTGAACGTGTCACACGATTTGACGTTTTTTGCTCGAGAAGAACCGCCTGGTCGGAGAACTTTTATCCATATGTGATGGATCTCTTTTTAAGAGGACTTCACTCACTCACTGACTGCTCTTTTAAACGCTTTGCAGTGGGAACTTTTTAGTAGTGGTGTTTTCATTCACCGCAAAATAATTTTCCTTGAGGTGTTGGATCGGATACGTTTTTAAAAATGTGTGCTCTCATTTTTTTCTCAGATTTAAGCGATTTTGATTAAATACAGTTCAATAGCAATCAAGGGATAACTAGTATAGTCTTGTTCTCCAGTGGCTGCAGTGTAAGCTGGGAACCTGCAAGGAATGCAGAGATAAGGGAACGCAAGAAGACAAGATTTCCCGATGTTGTTAATAAATGGAGGACGAGCTTCATCCAATATTACTGTTTATGGTATGCACGCAACTTGGCGGGCTGAACAGGGTCTAACAGTTGTTAGTCTCCATCTTCCAAACCAGCGACCATCACACGAGAGGCCTTTCATGGGTCGCACTAATGGACAAAACGTACGGCTTGTGACGCTGTCAAGATTATCCGACTCTCTTTGCGACAGTGTATGTGGAAATGTGAAATCTAAACGGGGTAAACTGCTATGAAAGTAAGATTGGTGTATACAGCAAACAAAGAGAGAACATTATTCTGGCAGTTATATATAGCTATTCGTGCAGAAAGAGTAAAATTTTCAAAATTCTTGTTTGTACTAAATTGTTTATTAAGTAATGCTTCTGTGGGAATATAATACGCTTTTGTACGGTTGTGTCTTTAGCTGTCGAATATTAATTCATTAGATTTCATATTCCAAATCTTTCTCGGTCAGTGAGGGACGGGACAGGAGTTTTGTAACCTGAACCTATTTTTTTGATGCATGATGTATGCGAGTTGTCTAGAAGTGGTCGTCGAATATTCAGAGATGTTCAGGACAGATAAACTGGATCGTGATTAGTCCTGCTATCATTCTGAGAGTGGAATTTGTATTATTTACCCAGCTTCTTAAGGTGTCGTTGCTCCCTAAAGTCCATGTGATATGGCTCATTCTTTCTTTTATTTTGTTTTTCATAGCGTTTAGGATTAAAGAAAGAATGCTTCTCTGCAATTTTCGTTATCCTATTATAGCCAGTTTTTGGTGATAATGTCATTGCCAAGGGTTGTCAGTTCATGATAGAGCTAATAAACTTTTCGAAATTTCATGAGGCACCTCCCCTCCCCTCTCTCTCTCTCTCTCTCTCTCTCTCTCTCTCTCTCTCTCTCTCTCTCTCTCTCTCAAGATATATTATGTTCAGTTTTGGATAAGCTGTGGATGTATCATCAACGATGGCATTGTAATGCATTGTACGAAGACCACCTGGTTTGAGCGTCCATTATTAAGGAGTGGACGTCCAGTCGACCTATTAACAGGAAAGTTGGTGTCGGGACGTCCTTTTTTCCCGATGAATGAGTAAAAGATTAGTCGGTTCGAGCTGTAAACCAGTTTTCCAGCAGCCGAGGTCACCGAAACCTGCTTGTGTATGAAACGCATCAGGGAGTTGTAATTTCTTAGCTAATTTAGATTTGAAATTTTGTTTTTTGGTCAGATTTCATTTGTCTTCTAATTACCGAGAGCTTTTGAATTTAATGAAGCTGCTTGTTATCTTGATTGGCGGATGCTGTAAATTAGAACATGATTAAAAATCCATCAAGTGGTCTCGTTGCTCTCATTTTGTGCACTTTTACACGAAACCCTTTGTAAGATTTACGGACTTTTCATCAGTTGTCAAGGGACGGAGTGAAACGCAATCTTTTATGAGATCTGCTTCAAGTCCTCTTTGAGTCATCACGTCCCTTAACATCTTTCCACTTGTCCTGCCTCAGCCAAGATGAAGGATTTTATGAGAAAGACATTTGATGACAGTTGCTATTGTTTTTACACCCCGAAAATTATTTTAGGTTAGGATTTTAGTTTTCAGTTTCCTTTTTATTTTCCTTATTAGGGAGATGAGAATCACACGTTGAACGGTGATCACATAACTAGCCGACTTCATGGAGCGGAATAGACTGCCCTTGAAATATGTCAACAACAAAATGTACTGTTGTGGTATGCTTATACCCTCGAGTAAGAATCTCCGGTACACAAGATAGCCGCGTAGCAATTTCATTTTCCTTGCCAGTCCCCTCCTGGAAAGAAAAACTGTAAGGAGAAAAAAGTTATCTGCGATTATCTTTAGGCCTAAACTTAATGATGATTAACTCTTATCTTGAGCGTCTAGTTAGAACACACAACCCTATTCCCATTTACGCATTTACCGTAGATACTTTTAATCTCGGAGTATTTTCATTTTCATTTTTCCTGCTGTATCCTTCCGCCATCAGCTTGGGAGCAGGGGGCCGATTTTGTGCGGGATCACAGTCTGCTGTAATTTTGAGTAATTAATTGGCGTAAAAAATGTATTTAAAAAACTATGGGGGCGGAGGAAGGTTGTAAACTACCGCCAAACTACTGTTTCCCCATAGCGCCCTTCCCCCACTATTTAATTTTTATTATTCATATATAAGTAGCAGTGGGAGATGGCTACTTCCTTTATGGTTACGAAATTAAGGTGGTCTTTGACAATTAAAAAGTAACAAAAATATTGTTAGGAGGGTGATATGAAGTTCAGGCAGATAAAGATGGCTGTTTTGTGTAGTTGGAAAGACGACGTTCAGAGGTCGCCTAGATTTGATTTGGAAAGTGGTTGTAATAGATGTCAAAAGCGAGTGCATAAAAGGACTCTTCGATATTAAAAAGTTTGCATTTCAAAAAATGAAAGTTGGAGGATTAGCATCTAAATCAGTTAGTGGCTTAAAGGTGAAATAGGAATGAAAGATGTAACAAAGAGATCGCTCGCTCGTGGGCGTTTTAGAATGTCAAATTCATATGATAGTAAAAATATAAATGGTAGCGCACAGACTCCATGTCAAATACACCTCCGTGATGTCTGTGTAGCAAACGGTTTAATTCGTGTGATTTCAGAGGCAGGTAACGAAAAGAGTAACACACCATTTAGACGCTAAAATCCCAAAACCCAACAGTTTGTGGTTTTGACGGTCGAGGGAATCCACACAGAATGTTCGTTTAATTGGACGTAATTGGGCTGCAAATTGAACTACGAGGTCGGATTCAAATCTAAGAGAATTGTTTTAAAAACAAGAGGTCCAATTTATCCAAGATCTTCTGCCATAACGTTGGCAGCGGAGGTTGGTGTTATCAATTCCATCGGGTCTGAAGCCTTTGCGAATAACATAAAGAAATTGTGGAACAGATCGGAATGATTCTGATATTTTCCGGGTTTAATGCTATTGTCCTTTATTTTATTTGTTCTTAAAGATAATGTAACGTAAATCATTTCATATGTCAACGCTTTATTAAGTAACTGAAAATGTCTGGAAATATAGCTTGCTTTAGTCTAGTAATTTAGCTGGCATGTGCTGTTGACCAGCTATTGCATGATGAGCAAATTATTTTTATAATAATTAATCAGATGAGTTGGAAAACCTAATGCCTGTATCTGGACCAAACACAATGGAAATAAGGGACGAAGGGACTAAAGGGGAAACTCTGGCGTCTAAGCCCAGGGAAAGCAAGAGAGATCCGCTTTTGGAAAAATGGAATATTATAGGAATCTATGACAGATATTTTTACGGAATACAACAAAAGTACTAAATAATACAGGTAAGTAGGGTACAGGTAAGTAGGGTACAGCTTTATATTAATGATTTTAAGTTTTTTGGACTGGTCGGTAGAGTTCTCGGCTAGCACTCTGCAGGGCCCGCGTTCGAATCTCCGGCCGGCCAATGAAGAATTAGAGGAATTTATTTCTGGTGATAGAAATTCATTTCTCGCCATAATGTGGTTCGGATTCCACAATAAGCTGTAGGTCCAGTTGCTAGGTAACCAATTGGTTCTTAGCCACGTAAAATAAGTGTAATCCTTCGGGCCAGCCCTATGAGAGTTGTTAATCAGCTCAGTGGTCTGGTTAAACTAAGGTATACTTAACTTTATTTAATCGTCCTTATCTTCTCGCAATTTATGGATATGTCAACGTGGAAAGTTAATCAATATGAAATGTAGAAGGCCATCTTGGGAATATTTTGGTTTACAGTTGCAGTGAATTGGTAAAATACATTATTAATGCGACGTTTATGGAGGAACTTATTCATTATTAAGCTTATTGATGCATGACATGAATCCGTAGATTAGCCGATCTCGCGCCACGTTCGACCGTATTTTCAACTGTTAAATGTGGCAGCTTGCTGAAAGAGAATAAGAGGCCATGAGTAGACCCCTGGACTGATCAAAATACTGGCTCTCTTTAAAGATTCCAAATATATGGCGATACTGGTGTTACCTTTATCAAGAAAACATCTTGCAACAAGTAAAAATATCTCGTCTAATGTTGACACGACCCAAACTGTGTTTCAAGGCGTCGTTCTATCCAAGGACATGGTTGGCTTAGGTAGAGAAAGGAATCCAGAACTTGGGTGGCAGGTTATACCATCGTTATATCAGTTTTCTCATGTTAAGCTATTTTTAGCAACATCATAAAATCATTTTCTTAAGCACAAAATTTCTCGGTAAATTGTTGTCTTTCTGTGTGTGAAATGGTAATAATGAATTACTGACGGTTTCCTGTTTGGTCATTTCTTGAAAGCTACTATATATTTCAACAGGGATTATTTCCATTGCTCAGAATTCTCTTGTTTATCGGTATAGTGCATTTTTCTTATTTCACTTGAGCGTCATCATTCTCACTGTTACCTGCATTATCGCACTACCCAGAACCGGGAATCTTTGTGTTTCAGTTACTGCAAAATAGTGGTGTTCTTCAAGTTTAAGATAGTATGCAGTGTCCTTTTCCCAAGTCATATTTCGTTTATATTATTATGTATTTTTTTTCGCCGATATAAGGAAAAATATATTAACCACATACATTAAGCAATGATGTTAGCACTTCTTAGGCAATGTCATTTGTGTTGACCAGATTACATAGTGAATTTTTACACGTTTTATTTAACTTGACTCCTGCATCTGTCTGTCTGTTTGTTTGGGTCAAAACGTGTAACTCAATTTTCGACTTGTTCCCTTTGTCTGATGGACTTGAAATTTTGCATGGTTACTCAAACCTGGTGACAATACAACCTTACATGATCAGTAAGTCAGCAGTGACCTCTCCCAGTATCTCAGGATTTGTATGAAAATCTTCAGATTTTTCTTACTTCTTTGTCTCGGTAGAATAAGTTAATAAATACGGATTTTTTAAACCTTCCTTGGCTCGACAGGATATCAATTTCGTTAGCTACAATCATAAATCGATTACAATTTCTGTCAAAACTAAAAAAATATAAAATAAAAATATATAAAAAGGAATTTTTTAAAACACTTTTATTAAAATCTACAAAAAAGTAAAAAATTTTTTGAGACACCAGGATTTTCTTACAATTAATCATATCTACAAAAATAAAAGCGTCGGTGCCAAACAAGGAAGGAAATGCTACAAGAAAAGAAACATTTTTTCTTGTAGCATTTCCTTTCATGTTTGGCGCCCACGTTTTTATTTTTGTAGACATGACACTGTAAGAAAATCCTAGTGTCTCAAAAATTATTTTTACTTTTGTATTTAATAAAAGTGTGTTTAAAAATTTTTTCTCATTTATCTCAACTTGTTTTCCACACTGTGTATTTTGGATTTTTCCTTAAGAACGTGGCGGTATGCATTTATAAATCGATACAATATTAGTGAGTTATATCGTTATTAGAAGGGCAGTGTTGTGAGAAGTTTTATTGAAATTCGAAGGATGTTTAATTTTTAGGACGTAATATTGATCTTAGTTGCTCCTTACCAGTAACAATAGTACATCATCATCTTCCATTTTATCTGAAAAACCGAGGATAACATTTGTGGTGGCTGCCTTAATACCAATGGTTATAATCAAAAAGAAATTGAGAAGGAATATCATCATCATCATTACTATCAGTATTAGTAGTAGTGGTAGTGATAGAATAAAATACACAAGGCCATATTGTTTACCATCGTTCACTTTTTCCCAAGGCTGTTTTCATCATTTAGAGAGAGAGCTCTCACTGGTGAGTTAGGCTTTTACTAGGGGAAAAGTTCATGCTTTGGGACAGGCTGTCGAGCAGGAAGTCAGTAAAGCTGTCAATCAACAGATCAGTGTTTGTCGGCATAGGAAAACATTCCGGCAATTAGTTAATTGAAGCCCTGTATATTTTTCCCTCATTGATTTCAAACCCTTTTATTCCAGTGGAATTGGTTGTCATGAAGTGACGGTTTTTGTGACTTTTGAATAATTGCACTTTTGTATATTGATGGAATGTTGCATGAAGTGTTTCTCATACACGAGCGCAAGTTTTTAGTCCTTTAACTTTTGTCTCGAACTACACAGAAAATATTCCTTAGGTAACTTCTTCATTACTGCATTTTATCTTTTAATTGATGTTATGCTGCTGCACAATGCTGTCTTATTTTCTTAATATCATCTTCTGCAACTTTAGCTAGTTACACAAATTATTATTTTTTAAAGATCGTTTTAAAAGAAATTGCATTTCCCTGTACTTCGTGAGGGAAGTGGTCTTTGTAGAAGAGAGGGGGAGGTTTCAATGTGGTCTCAAGTGCACATAAATACGTCTGCCAGGAGTCAGGAGATAGGGGATGAGACCAGCAGCCTTATCCCAGAAGACTTTCTTAGAACTCAAAGGGCTGCGGCCTTCTGAACGCACCCTCTCTGAGAGTAAAAGGATTATATATATATACCTATATATATACATACATATATTATATATATTGTTACGTGGGTGTCTTGGCTGATCAGTTATTGGTTAATTTACGTAAAGTTTCACGGCCCTGCATGCCAAGAATACACGTAACCTGTCTCTTGAAGCCACGAGTTAACCTCAAAGACAGACTTTAATTAATCAAAGGTCGCTTGTTAAGGGTAATTAACCTTAACAAAAAATATTCAAGGAATAAAGACTTTATGAAACGTCACCAACTGGGGACCTTGAAAAATCTCTACTTGTTAAGATGGTATTAAATACAAAGAAAACAGTTCTCCCTAAACAATGAGCACTAGGCACAACAAATACCAGAGTATTAAAAATGACTAAACTTGCCTAAATCCCCGAGACTTTCTGGGATAAATTCGGCTAACGCTAAACAATATAATAATTTGACTTAATCTAGACTTCGTACCAGCTGATTTACCTAAATGGTGGCTGGAGAATGAAACAAAGAAAGATTAGGAAATACAGAAAAGAAGATAAAAGAATGGACGGTGATTTTGAACAAAAACACAGACTTTACCTTAGGAAGCGTTGTATCGCAAGATACAACAGACGATCGGAAGTTCCGGGTATTGGTTTCGTACTTCACATTTACTAATAAAATAATAGATAAAGGCAGTGACAGAGCCACCTTCCAGACGCCTGTTGGCTTCGGCGACTGGGGTTCTCTCTGTCTCTTGTCCCAACCAGCGCTGATCAAAACAGGCCTACAGTCATGCATATGTCTATGCTCTGTTAAAAACATTCGCCAAGAGAGACAGGTAGAAAGGAAAAAGGACTTTAGGACCACCTATTCTTAAAGTTGAATATGGAAATTTCTCCTATGGGGTTAAATGCCTACTATGAGATTCAGAGTATGTCAGCACGGTTTTTATTTTACCCTTATCAAAGAATCAGATGAAGGTGAAAGTTGGCATATTAATATTTCACAACCATACAAATATATCGAGAATATATCTAGTAATGAAATTGATAGTTTTCATTTTTATAAGTAAAATTGTTTGCCAATGCGTATCCAGGATTATACGTGGCAAGGATCCTCAAACGTTTATGACGAGGTAGAGTAAACACCCATGACGCACTTAGTCCCTACCATAAACCTTACAAAACTCATTCACTTGGTTTCAGCAGCTTAAACTTACCTGTCAAAAGATCAAAGAATGGCTAATAAGATTTGGAATTGTCCCCGTGGTTGCAAAACTGCATTTGCCTTGCAGCTTTACAACCTTGTATCGGGAGAGAAAACCGTAGTGTAGTACTTACTACTCCTTGAACAGGTAAGAAATCGATTTCCAGATTACGAATATTCAATCTGATTTTTATTTGCGAAAAAAATATAACTATTGCAATGCTTTTGAATTGTGAACATTTTCCATTGAGTGCCCATTATGTAGTGAAGAGAGAAAGCAATAGAGAGAGAGAGGGAGAGAGAGAGAGAGAGAGGTGCAAAAGATTGTTCAGTCTTTTATAGAATTATTATTGTTCTGAGAAGATTTTTGGGAAAGCTAAAATACAACCAGTACGTATTCAGGTTATCATACAGCAATGGACCATCTGATTTAAGATTTGTTGTTTCCATAATCAATGTATAATTGCTAATATATATATATATATATATATATATATATATATATATATATATATATATATATATATATATATATATATATATATTATATATATATATTCTTTTCCCTTAAGGCCTTATGACCGTGTGGACAAGTTTTAGGCATGACTGCAGGGCAGTAGGGCCAAAGTCAGCCTCATTGCCTCCAGTTCATGTCATTCACCATCGTCAGTAACACCGGTTTTCATCAGCACCATCCGCCTTTGATAATCTTTACTGTTGGTGCGATTCGTCGCTTATCCACAGAAAGTTTGATGAGAAGGAGTATTTTACGGTTGGCTCTCTAACAATGGACCTAAAACAGCTGGCATTATCTCCAGAAAGGACATCACCGAAGTTCAGTAATCCGCCCTCCCCTGCATTCTCTGATTCAGAATAAAACTACACAAATGGAAAAATGTATGTGAGAAAAGGTCTCTGGATATAATATGCCGCCGACTATCGCGTTTCACGGGATCTACGACGCCAGGAGGACGGAAGGAAGGTGTGCACGCTGATGAAACTGGTTCACCATCAGAATGACCCATAGCAGGAATGGCAGACACCACGCAGGATATCACCAGTCCTTCATACGTCAGGTCCTCCAGGAGAAGAACGATTTGTGGTAGCTGCTGGCACCAATGAAGGCTTCATTGAAGGCTCGTGATTCGTGCTACCCCGCTTAAGTCCAATCAAGGAGATTATCATGGCGAAATGAATGCCAAATTGTTCTAACAGTGGCCATTTAATAATAGCTTCTACCGTCCCTCCCGAGCATCGGTTCTGTGCTAGATAATGCACCATATCACAGCACACTAACCGAGGAGAGTCGATGCCACGTCAGCAAACAGAAAGGCGGATCTCGTAAGGTAATTACAATAAATCACAAATATATATATATATATATATAGACATCATGAAATACGTATACACACGCATTAAAGTTAATGACTTGACTGAAATTTCATATGATTCAATATTCTATTAACTGTGTGAAGTCAGTAAATTATTCTTGATGGAAACAATATCAAATCATAGTTTAATGATACAGTAATAACGGTATGTAAATTAGCATTCTATGGTCTATTTCACTCTAATAATGATTAATTAATTTTTCTCGACAGGTGGCTGGAGCAGCGTGAGGATATCGCTCCCACCTTTGGCCACAAAAATCTGAGCTGTTGCTCGTTTGCCAAAAGAATCGTCCGGAAAGGAGATATGTGGTGGATAACATCATCCGGGAGTGGGGCCACGAAGTTGTGCGCTTGGCACCCGCTCACCCAGAGCTCAACGCCATTGAACAGGTGTGGGGTCATATGAAGAGGCAAGTGCGTTCGCCCCGTGATTTACGCGGTCTGACTTGCAGGCCAGGTTGGAGGAGGCAAGGCTTTCTGCTACCCCGGAAGTGTGGGCAGGAGCAGTTAGACAATCACGTCATTTTGAGGAGGAGTACTGGGAATTGGACAACATCCGGGAGACTTACGTGGGATCCAGTCATCATTAATTTAGTCAGTGATGATGAGGATGATGATGATCTTTTCCTTGATAGTGATGATGATTGTGATTTGTAAATAGATTATGAATAGTTTTGGTGTTTCATTTGTACATTTAAAGGGAATTACAAATACACAGAGTAAAAAGTAAAATACATTTCATTTGAAATATTTTTAAGATATACCCACCAATAGTAACAATGATAGAGGAAAAAGGAACGATGGCAACCCTTGTTCCCCTCAGAGTCATCGCTGATTTCCTCAGGTCAGCTACGTTTCCTACGATAATCGGTAATTATATATGCTTGAGGTGACTGGAACTGGCATGTCTACCCATTGTCATGCCCTGTCACCCATGAATTAAGGATAAGTAAAATGAAATAAGATAAAAGGCTAAAAGAAAAATTTAAAATGAAAAACAAAATGAATAACGAAACTCTAAATACAAAAATAAAACAAAACATTCTCGCTCGCATTCTCTTCTCAGGTTTGTGCCATATAGTACTGTTTCATAAGGGTAATAATGCTCAGCTCCATCGCCAATAGAAATGATGATTTTTATTACAATAAAGTAAAACATAGTTACATATAGATAATAAATCAGATATGTGATGTCCAAGGCTATAACGGTATGAACTTTCATTTATTTGCCTGGATGAGAACTGCTGAAAACTTACCAAAACTTACGACATTTCAGTCACTGCTTCTTTGACAGGACTCTTCCCCTGAATGCATGAGTTTGTTCCCTCATTTGCAATACTGCATATTTAACTTGAAAAATTACTTTTATACATTTCTCAAATGAAAACCCGGAATTCTGGGGAGGCCAGGACCCATTACACAATAAAGAAACATTTGCAAAGTCTTTATGAATAGCTGAAACATTCTGATGTGGGCGGGGCATCTATGCTGCCGTGGAAATACAGCAATAGTGGTAGTAATAGTAGCAGAATGTATAATTTTGGCCTTCAGGTTTATTTATTTGATCATTGGTGATCATTTAGCATCTTTTGCAACTACTTGAGAAATGTATTTTCATCGTCAGTAATTCAATTTGCTTAAACTTCATGAGATAATTCAGTATTATCCTGAATTATGACGTAGCTTAGAGGTGGAGCCATTTGTAACGTCACAGGTAAACGTCATTACTGTCTTCTAAGCCATGAATGACTTTTTAATGTCTCTGACTACAGAAAGTGGTGTGTTCTTCTATGATCAGCTAAAACTATAAGTCATAGGTACAAGATGATGTTAGAAAAATAAAATGTATGGTTGTGAAATATTCATATGCCAACTTTCACCTTCATCCGATTCTTTTGATAAGGAGTAAATAAAAAACCGTGCACGACGCCTCTGAATCTCATAGTAAATGCTACCTATTCCTTTCTCCAACGGACGTTAAAGTTTGAACTGAAGACGCCCCTAATGCGGACAACGGCTTTTCCCGGTCTTGGTCAGGCTGATATTTACAATCAAATGTTACGAGGGCGAACAGCAGTAATATTTATAAAAATATATATATATATATATATATATATATATATATATATATATATATATATATATATATATATATATATATCTAGGAGTATCACTTCTTTGCAGTCCTTTGTGCTAACTTTTAGAAAAACAACATAGAGAAACAGGAGACACTCCTAAGACGCTCACTGTTAATTAAAATTTGACAAGGAAATTCATCAGGGCCAGTACTTTCCCTCACTAAGCCTCTGCAAAGTGCCCACCTTAATCTGTTTTTGTGACCATACTGGCCCAAGACTCATCTCCCCAGAGATAATCCTTCTTTCTCAGGCGCCCATGTGAATGGCCTCCAGCAGGAATTATCGGGAATCGCCCTCGATAGACATGACACCTGAATTGCCCAGAGTGGTGAACACTGGCAGTAAACTGAGACCATATAAGGATGACCTGGGGTCAACAACAGGAAAAGCAGAGAAACCACTGACCCAGTGACACGCCACTGTGTGCTCCTTTGTCATCAAGCAACTGCTCACCCCTTTCGTCTCGCTGATTCACCTGCCATCCAAGTGCTACCTTAAAGTGCCATGTGTAGAAGTCCCCACTCCTCTGAGAGGCCAGTTATTCTGCAACCAAGGATCTTTGCTTGAGGAAATAAGGTACTGTGTGGTGGACAGTGTTCAGTCATTTATCTTATACTTTATCTCATTGTGTTTCCTTTCCCCTTGCATTGTGCTTATATCTTGAGCATCGTTGGTAACAATTTATCAGTGTTAAAGAATAATGTAACTGAACACAACTTGACGTTAGCTCCTTAAGCCTCCGGCATCCCCTTTGTAAAGATTAGACTGTGTTTTGGCTTAACAAGTGATCGTGTTCCTTTCTCCATACATTGCAGAAAGGGTGTGTGAACCGCTGTTGAACCATCTGTATCCCTTGTGCCCCTACATCCATCAGTCAAGTTATTCCTGAGTGTTAATTCATCATATTTTATTCTGTAATGGGGGACACTCTTAATCGTGCCAATTGTGTAGTTTAACTTGAAAGTGCCAAGAGCCCAGCGTATAAGGGTTTTTGTAAGTGATTCTTCTGATTCATGTAAATACATTAAATTAATTTAGACCTGGAATTTCTCTCCTGATTCCTTCCATTACTTGAAATATAATTCCCCTAGCATTCCTTCTTGCACAAAGTATTGGTTCCTAGTTAGATGTGTCATCTGTAAAGGTAAAAACTTGCAGTCCACCAACTCTTGTAGCATTGGCAACCTTGCAATAGGATCCTTCTTGCAACTTCTAATATCTTGTGCAATGTTTGCAACAAAATTATCCAAAATTCTTGCATATCTGCTAAGCTGTGAGTTGTGGGACTGAAACGAATCCTTAGGGTAAATCCATTTACATTCTGTGGGCATACAGTTGGACAGAGGTTATACAGTGTAAGTATCCTTTTAATGGTTGAAGCGGTTGACGTTCGTAAATCTGTGGCTAGGAACTCTTAAATTCCAGCATTTTATTCTGCATGCTTTCACAAGAGCTGAACGGGCCTCGAAGATGGGAATTCCATTCATCCTGCTCAGGTAGTGGTATTGTCATTGCCATTCAGGTAGATCAGTCAGGAACTATTGCTACTGCATCTGGCAAATTGCATGACTTAGCTAGTCAGGAGTTTAGCCAGGAAGTGAACAGTGATAAATCGAGAGAAAAGTGCAAAATTTCTCTGTTTGTGCAGTGGAATTTTGTGAAACCGCTTGGTTAGGAAAGTCGTATCTGGCAACCTACTCTGTTACTAAGGCAACGTTTATTTGGTGGCGACAGAGTTGGGTGCAGACTCTGCCCACCACCAACCCATTTTCATTGAATTCTAAATTTGCTTGTAGGAGAATTATTAGTTATAATTTTGAAAATCCTAGTCACTGCAAAGTTCTCATTTTTGCTTTTTGTGTGTTGTTACCTTTAGCATACGCTTGTGTAGTTCATTTTGCATCTAGTAAACAGAGAAGCATTCATGTTTACATCTGTTTTGTTTTGACTGCTACCGCAGCCATTGTCTCGCCGCGCATGTCACCTGTAACTTTCACTTTTCATCGCCATCTTGGGTACTCTGTCAGCTGTCATTAGCTATTAGCTATCCCACAGCCATGATATATCTCCCTCTCACACAAACATGATCACCGTAAAATTTTACGAAGTTCATTTTAACTTCCTTTGGGTCACATGCGAGACATTTACTTACGTAACTGTCTGTAATTTATGATAGTATTGTAAACTTTACCGATTGTGGCAGTTCTTAATAAGAATCCATTCTTTAACATGCGTAATCATTCATTGATGATACATCCAGTATGTGTGAGATAAGACTTTGATTGCTTAAATTACTAGTAGCATTGCCAGTGTAAGTATTTTATATTGTGATCATTATTATTTGTTATACGAACTATCGCTTTACAACCTGTTTAGCAAAAAACAAAACTAACTTAAGAGTATAATCCACTAAACACTGGAAGTCAGTTCTGCCTCACAAAGCACTGTGATATTTTTGCTAATCCATGAAAGCTAATACTGTACTCCATTAAAACCAGCCCTAACGGGCCTTTTTACTCTGTGTTACTGTCCACGGTCAAGCCCCTTGAATAGTGGGTATCGAGAGCACATTTTACTCAATTCTCCGGAACGAGTCCTCACTACTGAGTACCACAACCTCAGCTTATTGAACTCATTTGCACCAGCCTACCATTTTCATGGTCTCATTTATGTACTTGGGAAGAAATGTTAACCTCTGCACTATAGCCGGTCCTGTCCATGTGCAGGCAACTGTTCTTCAGAACCTCACCTCTGCACTCGGCAAATGAGTGATTGTCATGTGCATGTTACTTACCTTGCACTTTACTTGCCTTGCACAAGTTTCACATGTTCCACGTAACTTCACCTTCGTCATTTGCATAACTTGGGCCGTGTTATCACAAATTTGCACCTTGTGTGTCCCCACGAGTGTGCTTATTGTATAACTGGCCCAGTGGTCTCACCGCACATTGAGTGCCCGCAGATTTTGCACTTCCTGCCAAGTTTGCACTGTTTCCACGCCCATCCACGCTGTGAGTGCCACATATCTGGCCCTCCACGCCACTGGCACCTTAAGTGTCGCCACCACCACTGTGTATCATAACACAACATGCATCTGTGCCTCAAGGCACTGGGTGCCACTAGCGTATCCTTCACCTTACTTGCACTTCAGGTAGCCCCATTGGGCCCACAAGTGCCACCTATTTGCTCCAGGGAATGCCTCCAGTGCCACCCCTTTTATTAGAGAGCACTGCACAGTATTCATAGGCCCTCACCTGAATTACTGGCAATTAGCATCTGGCCCAATACCACCCATTTCTGCCCTGCGGAACCACTTACTAGTTGTCTGGAATGACCTTGCATTTAGTGCCAGTGCCACCTTACCAAAGGGGCACTCCCATTACCGAGTAGCCAACCATAGGTGCACTCTCATTTACTGGTGGTGCCACCCATTAGCCCAAACCATTGCATAACCACATCCTGCCAAGAGCAGGGTGCCATTTCCATTCTGTGCAATTGCTTACATGGTCCACCACTTAGCTACTTCACACCTTGCTTGGAACCTTAAGCCCACAACAACTTCAGCAACATGTCTGCCGAAGACTACAAGAACTTCCTGGAAAACAGGAAGGGGCTGACCCTCAGGGGGGAGCAATTTCCATGGGTCCAGGAACAGGTTGCTGCCGCTAAGAAAGAGAGAGAAGAGAAGGAGAAGCAACGACAGTTTGAACTAGCCCTGGCCCAGGAGAAAAGGGCTTGTACTGGATTGGAAAGACAAGAAAGGGAAAGCAAGTGAAATCATGAGCTAGCACTGGAAAGGTCCTGTCAGGAGAATGCTATGGCACTTGCCCAACATAGGGTTGAGCATCTCACTCCTGCAACTCCAAATTCCACCCTCAACAGCATAAGCTAGGTAATCCTGAAGTGGAACGACGCAGGGCCTGAGGCATGGCCCGAACAATTGGAACGCATCTTCAGTAACTACAAACCCACCGAAGCGGAGATCTCCTTGATCCTTGCCAAACACATGAGCGGCAAGGGACTGGTTGCTTTCCATGCCCTAGACAATGGTAATCAGGGAGGCCTCAAAGAGGTCAGAACAGTGGTCATCAAAGCCTACGAAATCACTCTTGAGCACTGGGACAGCTGTGGCACAGCCTACCCAAAGAAGTGGGTCAAACTTGGGCTGATTGGGCCTACCATAAAACTTGGACCGTTAAGCGTTGGCTGGACACCCTCAAAATCACAACCTTTGAGGACCTAGAGCGCCTGCAGCTAGAAGATTTCTTTTATTACGCCCCAAGTTCATTAGCTACCTAGCTAAGTGAGAAACGTCCCTAGACACTCGCTGAGTTTTGCCGCTTAGCGGATGATTGGGACACCTTTCATCCTTCCCCTAGTTCCCTGAGTTAGAAGATAACTCCTCCTGGTCACACCTCAGTGCCAGCCCAACCAAAAAATGGGCCCTCTTCTAAACCTCTTATATGCACTCATTGCAAAAGGAACGGGCACTTGGAATCTAGGTGCCGATCTAAAGGGGGAGTCACTACAATGCCTCCCTCTGATCAATCCAAGCAACATCAACAATCTTCCCCAGTTCCTAAAGGGGGATTCAGCAACTTTTATTGTGTTGCATGCAAAATCTATGGGCACTCCAACTGGAAGGACTGCCTTAGCAAAGCAACTACACCTACCATTTCACTGGCGGTTACCAATTATCCATCCTTAGGTCCTCCAGCTGAGGGTCCTATATCTGGGGCGCCTCCTCGAGGTCAACCACGCATGCAAGGTCAAGGCATTTGAAGACACGGGTGCACACATCTCCCTGATATGGGAAGACAAACTCATCACCATTGAGAGTATCAATTATGTGAAATTGATTCTCCCAACAGTTTGTTTGAGGGTCACCAGGCCCCACAGAACCAAGATCTGCACACTTGTAGTAGCCAGATACCTTCTTGGAGGCTATGACCTCCTCCTGGGACGGGACTCTCTGTCCCCACCTAACTCAAGACGACCCAGGGGTCCTGCCTCCTCACAGTCTCTTTCAGGCACTAATAGTCCTCCCAGACCTGCCTCAAAATCCCTGCCAGTGCCACTTGAGCGCCCTGAGCAGTGTCAGTCTCCATCCGTCCCGAATGTTGAGCCATTTTCAAATTTTAATTCCTGTGCCTGGCCCTGCTGTAGTGCCAGTGCCTGAGCACGCCATAGATCTCCCTTCAGGAGATGTAAGAGCCAACCCGAAGCTTACCCGGGTCACTTCTGGATTCCCCTGACCACAGCGGAAGCTCACCCTCTGGTGTGGCCTCGCAACCTTTGCCTGTGTTTGTCATTGCAACCTGCGAACCCCTCACACCACAACTACTTCTTCCTCTCTTTCCCAGTTCTCAAAAGATAAGATTCTAGTGGACAGTTCTCTAGCATCTCAGCTGGTTGCAGAGGCCAAAGAACTGTGACTGCAAATGGTAGAAATTGCTGGCACCGCCCGTGCTTTGGTTGTTGCAGCAGCTGGAGTAGGTGACACTTCAGCACCTTCCCCGGACTTGGTTCCACCGACTCCTCCTATAACATCAAACCATTAACCTAAGAGAAATTCGAGGAAGAAAAGTCAACGGTGTAGAACGTTCAGGTAGTCTACAAGAGCCACCGGGCTCACGGTGCCCCACTTTGAGTAATTTGGCACCCAAACCAGAGTAGGATGCCAGGTTACTTCTTTTACTATCGCTCCTTTGTAACATTGTAACTTTTTCTTCTTGTAACTTGAATCACTTATACTCTCATTTTATGCCTTGTAACAGCTCACCTTTTACTTTGCATCACACTCTGCCCAATGCCGACTGCCAACCATCAGATCTCCCGGCCCTATGAGTCATAGACTTTCCTCTCCATGCAATTGCTTGCATGGCAAACTTGAACCCGTGAAAAAGGGAATTTAAGTGTGTAGTACAGAGCCTCTAGGCCCTTGTGACACGAGTGCCACACCTGGCACAGTGCCACCACCTTAGCAAAGTATCATGGAACTCGCATTTAGATTTGTATGAAACTGTACTTTTAGCAAAGTCTGGTATCTACCCTAACAGGCAGAAGCCTGTCCTAGCTGACATGCATGCAACCTTACGTTGACATAAGTGTAACTTTTGTGCAATGTACAAAATTACTTGAGAGAAAATTTAAAATCAATTTCGTATTAAAGTTACACAAAGTAGTATTAAATAATTGTAGGTGCTGCACAACTATAGTCGGCGCATTTTAAGAATATTACTCAACAGTTAAAGTGGTCAGTGTCGATCCCCAGGGTTCGATGGGACCATCAGATGCGTCTAAAAATAGCTAAATCAGAAGTAGGTTTGTATACTAAACAAATTTAATTCATATGTTTTTATTATCACTTGTTTATTGGTAGGCATAATTATTTATTAGTATATTTGATGAATAAATGATGTCTATAAACAATCTGCAACGTCTTGAAAAAATCGCTGAACAGAAGAATTCGGGAATGTTGAGTTACCCGATATATATTTTCACATAGTTTATCGTTATATACCTTGCTTTATCTCTCAAGAAGACATAAAAAATTGAGTTGGGGCGGGGTGGGGGTGGGGGTGAGGAGTGCCTGAATCGCTACTAACTCTGCTGTCGATTAGCGTGGACTTCACAACGTTTATTTTGAATGGATAAGAATGACTTTGTAAGGTTTCGATGGTCATGAATGGTGAACTGGAACTTTGTTCGCTTCTTATTTCGTTTTATTATTGTATTCTTGAAAGCACAGCAGATGTCATCATATTCTGGAAGGAACAATAAAGCAAATATCAAGGAGATTTTGCGACATTACACCTTTATGAAGATTCCTTGAAAAGGTTTGACTGCGTACTTGGGTGGATGCAATTACTGCGTACTTGGGTGGATGTAATTACTGCGTATTGGTTCTCAAGTAATGTCATCATGCCTTGAGGAATGTTGTTTCATTACTCACCAGACGTCAGACTGTATCTTGGGTCACTAGCACATCTGTTTCAGTTATAGGGTCTTTGATTATAATCCAGAGGTTGCTAGACACTATATATGCATGTACAGAATTAGTAAAATTCGTATTTATTTGTTAATCTTGTGTTTTTCATGACCTTTCAAAGATGGAGGCTTTTAGGATAATTTGCAAATGACAAAATTTATGCATATAGGGTCTCGTAAAGCTTATATTATTTAAAAGGCCTACTCATCGATAGGAAAAATATCCTTTTTCTCCCTCAGTTTTGAAAGTGTTGGGCAAATGAGAATATATAAGGATAATCCCTGGCTACGCGTGTACGCTCCTGCATACACACCTTTCGAAACGCAACCCGTTTTGGCAATTTATGAACGCTCCATCGCAGAGCGCAAACATACAACACTCTCGTCTCCATTCACAAACACATATTTTATTATGAAGTGTACAGAACGTGAATTTATTGTGATCACTCTGTGTTGGGAACTCATAAGAAGCATTGAGTGTCTACACGTGGTGTTGACACGAGCCAAACAAACCGATGCATTCTCTCTCTCTTAAGCAAATACTGTCTGTGTTTTGCTGCTGTAACTGATGCTTATCCCGAAATGGATATCGTCCGGGCGTCCATATATTGCTATAAATATAATGAACGAATTGGCGATTTCATGAGCTTGTTCGAAAATTATGTTCAGCAGATTAAGGAAACGAGTATTATTACTTTCAAAAAAAGAAAAAAAAATAGGAAGAAAAACGAGAATTTTTTTTAATTTATTTTCCAGTATTATTATATACATTAAACTGGTATTAGAATTAAGGATTGATTGTTATTTCACTTACTAGGGGAGAGAGAGAGAGAGAGAGAGAGAGAGAGAGAGAGAGAGAGCCCCCATTTGACTGATAGAACAAGAAGGCATAATAGGGACGTATCAGTCAGGTCGCTGGACGGTTTCGAGGGAGAGAATTGAGTATTTCATTGTTAATATGAGCATTCACATTGATTAATTCAAGCTTTGAGAAAACAGGGATAAAGATAGGCTTATAGGCTCGCCGCCTCTGCGACAGAGATCAGTTGTATGATAACGAAATTTATTCGTATCACATTCGCTGATTGACTCTAGGGAAGATGTAGACAGGCTTAGAACCATACACTGGTATGTGTATGAAGTTAAGTATACCTTAGTTTTACCAGACCACTGAGCTGATTAACAGCTCTCCTAGGGCTGGCCCGAAGGATTAGACTGACCTTTAGGTTTCGAGTTGGCCTTATGTAGACTGGATGCAAAGAAACTTCTTCATAGTTTCATGATACTCTCTATGCACGCACTATCTTCCTCGTCCAAACTCACCCGTGCTTCCCCTGTCAATCCTTTCGTCAATCTGTCTTCCTCAAAACAAAATCCTTGTGTACTAAGTAACACAACACCGCTATAATATAATTCTTGGCTTTATTAGCACTTGACCCATATATAAGGATACAGTTATTCATTTCACTCATTCCACTGAATATTTACTGCCATAAGCATTCGTTAGTGGTTCCATCAACTCCAGTTTTTTTTTTCTTATTCATTCCTCACCCTTTCTTACATCCTCGACGGTTACTTCTGTAAATATTCATAGACTTAAACTGACACCTTGCTCCTTGCCGTCATGCAGTCTTCCTTTCAGTTACCTTAGGCGCAATCATTTCTTCCTATCCTTCCTCTACAACTCGACCTTTCCATCTTTGTTTCACAAAAAAATCCAGATTTCTCTTAATAGAATCAACTGTCACAAATTTCTCATCAACACTAAATATCAATACAGTATATATATATATATATATATATATATATATATATATATATATATATATATATAAATATATATATAAATTTAATATATATTTATATATACATACATATATATATATATATATATATATATATATATATATATATATATATATATATATATATATATATAAATAAAAGACAAAATCATGAAGAAAGAGAACAGTGGAGTGCTACAAGTCCTTTCGACATCTAGTCCTTTACTTAGCAAACTGAAGAAATATAAAAATAAGTTTACAAAGGAAGGTCGTATAAATGACAGATGGGGATTGCAAAGGAAAAAATATGTACCTGGAGTCCAATACACTTGAAGAATTAACAGACCTACCAAAACAGGTTTAATATTTGAGTGATTTTACAAAAGATTAAGCTCAACGGCTCAGAAACAGGGACAGGACAATTAAAAGATTATACAAGGAAGGTGACTGACCAACAAAAATTTTTATAAAAGTACAACTCAGTAATTCTCATATTGGTAAACAAGAAAAATTTTCACAAGGTGAACATTTTTTACAAAAAAAAAAAAAATATATATATATTAAACATATAATAAACAACAAATGCATAGAAAATATATATAAGGTAATTAATTTTAAAAAGTCAGCATTTTATCTTTTAGGTCATTCTTGAACATTTTACTTATACATGGGTCAAATACATGCCAGGACTAAGATTAAAATTACAAGTGAAGTAATATATAGTAGATTCTGTAAGGTTTTGTGAAGAAATCTTTTGGTTTGGTAATCACTGAACTTTCCTCCAGTTTATCCTGGGTGAGAGTTTTCCTTGATAATCATTGCATTGGATGTTTGCCCATTTTTGACAGAGTACTTATGCTGCTTAATCCGTACATCTAAATCTTTGCTTGATTGGCCCATATAAAAAGAGGGGCAGTCCAGACATGGAATTTTATATATTCTGTTGTTTTCCTTAGGTCTATTTTTTTTTATTAATATTCCCTTTAATGTGTTATTATAGGAAAAAAACAAGGTTGACATTAAAAGATTTTAGCAATATGTTATGTTTTCAAAACCACTAAAATAAGGCAAGCTAAGAATGTTCTTAAGGGTTTCTTTCTCCAGGTTACTTTCACTATAAAAGTTTTTGTGGGCTTTTTTATAACAAATATCTAGTAGTTGTGAAGGATAACATAAATCTGTCCCTATTTTTCTTATGTATCTGTTCTTGATCTAAATACAGGGACTGACTATGCGCAATGTCAAAAAAACATAGAAGAAAAATGGATATTTTGATATTAAGGTGATGGCCTGAATAAAACTGGGCATAATTAAAATGTTGTTGGTTGGTTTCCTATAAATACTGAATTTACATTGCCTATGCTGCCTATTAGCAGTACTGTTGGCTCAGTATCATACAAACATTCGAAATATGTTACCAAGCTCCCATCCCCGTTACTTGGAACTATCTCCCCATTCTCACATATATAATTCTCTAGATTTAGTTGATAAATTAAACAAAAATCAGTTTTGCTCCACTGATAGATTTGTTAGTTTTGATGCTTGTTCTCTTTTTACTGTACTAAAGTCCTATAGATTCTATTTTAAGTTTCTTAGTAATGAACTAATCCATCATGAATTACCTCTACCTGTAAGTCATATTATTTCACTCACTAGGTTGTGCATTTGTGATTGCAAGTTTTATTCAATAGAATTCTACCAGAAATATTTAGTATGGCAACGGGCAACCCTTTATCCCCACTCATCTCAAACTTGTATGTAGAATTCTTTGAAAAACGATTTTTACCTAATATCATATATATTCCTTTAAAGTATGGTATAGATATATTGACGATATTTTGGCTGTTTTGCTCTGCTGGTATTGATGTAGATGACCTAATCTCTTAATTTGAATAACCAGGTACCATCCATTAAGTTTACTTTAGAATTAGAAAAAAGATAATTGCCTCCCTTTTTTAGATGTTTTAATATATAGAGCACTATTTTAGTGCAAATTCGATATTTATAGGAAACCAACCAACAACTTAACTTTGTCCATTTTATTCAGGCCATCACCCTAATATCAAAATATCCATTTTTTCTATGTTTTAAGAGCATTGCGCATTGTCAGTCCCCAGTATTTGGATCAAGAAATCGAATACATCAGGAAAATAAGGGACAGATTTATATTATCCTTCACATATATACTAGATATTTGTTATAGCGAAAGCCCACAAAAAGTATTATATAAAGTAACATGGAGAAAGAAACCCTAAGAACATTCTTAGCTTGCCTTTTTTTAGTGGTTTTGAAAACATAAAATCATTGCAATAATATTTTAATGTCAACCTTGTTTTTTCAAAACTATAACACACTAAAAGAAATATTAATAAAAATAGCACTAAGGAAAACAACAACATAATATATAAATTCCATGTTTGACTGCCTCTTTTTCATATTGGCCAATCAAGCAAGGATTTAGATGTACAGATTAAACAACATAAGTATTGTGTCAAAATGGGCAAACATCCAATGCAATATTCATTAATTTAAGTGAAACTCACATGACAAATTGACTGAAAATTTCAGTGATTGCCAGATTGAAATATTTCTCAAAATCTTTTGAATCTGCTATTATACAACTTACTTTACACTTGTAATTTTAATCTTAGCCCTTGCATTCATTATTTGGACCCTTGTATAAATAAAATATTCAAGAATGACCTAAAAGATATAATCACTGACTTAATTAAAAATTGAACACCATATATATTTTTTCTATCCATTCGTATGTTTAATATGTATAATTTTCTTTGTAAAAAATGTTCACCTTGTAAAAATTTTTATTGTTTACCAAAATGAGAATGATTGAGTTGCACTTTTATAAAAATTTTTGTTGGTCAGTCACCTTCCTTGTATAATCTTTTAATTGTCCTGTCCCTGTTTCTGAGCCGTTGAGCCCAATCCTTTGTAAAATCTCTTAAATATTAAACCTGTTTTGGTAGGTGTGCTATTTCTTCAATTCTGTTGGTTTCCAGGTACATATTTTTTCCTTTGTAATCCCCATCTGTCATTTATATAACCTTTCTTTGTAAACTTATTTTATATTTCTTCAGTCTTCTAAGTAAGGACTATATGTCGAAAGGCCTTGCAGCACTCCACTGTTTCTTTCCTTCATGGATTTTGTCTCTATAGTCATCACATTCCATATTTTTTGATTCAGTTACATGCATAAGGTATATATATATATATATATATATATATATATATATATATATATATATATATATATATATATATATATATAATCACAAAACACCTGGAAACATCAAGTTAACGTACCAAGTACTATAGTGTAATTTCAAATCATCATCAGTGAAACTTTGCTATTATTTTTTAATATATATTTTTGCAGCATTTAATGTCACATGTTATTTAGTTATGTTGATGAATGTATATACGTATAGTATATATAATTATATATATTTATACATATATAATGTTCTTGGAAAATTTTGGGTGAGTATTTTTCCGCATCCTCCCAGGTGGATGCACCTAGCCAGTTTGCAATGTTGTTGCCTTTCAATCCAGAATTTTATTACTTTTCCACTCATTAGTTATCCTTGAATGTTTAAAATAAGGAGAAATATGTCCATCGACATTTAATAATTTGGCAAAAATTAGACTTCAGTTTTTGGTGATGGACCTCAGGAACGGTCTTTTTTGTGTTGTTTTGTGTCCTTATTGTTTCTCTTTCCAAAATGTTTTTTTATGGGAACTGTTACAGTTATTAGTTTTTTGGCGGATGATTAGGCATTTAGAATAGGAGCTGGACTGACAAACTCATTGGTCGCAGTGAATAGTTTACTTTTCCTTTGTTGTTTCCACTCAGGAATTTTTTGAAGGATTTTTCTTTAAAAAAAAGGGACATTCTTGGTGGGGCGTGGGTTTCTGACCCTTGGTGAAGGCTAGTGGCCTTCGGACATCTTAAATAGCCCATTATTTTATACTATTACATTAATAGTAATGTTATTCATCAGGCACTGGGCTGTTGTAACCATAGTAGAAAAATATTCCATTTCTTAAATAAAATATAAATTTTAAAGAGGAGTCAAATTACATACAGTCCCGGACATTATGCCTCTTTGTTCGATTCTATGAGTGCTTCGAGTACCGACCAACCAACCCTCTAGTATTGTAGCAAATTTAGTGATTACCCTTGCGTTATTACAAAATATGCTCATTTTCATTTTTTTGGGTTGCAGACCATGAACACATTTGGAAATGCAAGGCATACAGCTGATTGAGCCAGCAGCAGTGAATTTGCTTCCAAGACAGTGTGGTGTTCCTTATTATGATTATTTCTCTTATATATATCAATAATTTTCCCAGAACCAGTGGCAGCAACTGTGTGATGTAGTAGGTTTCAAGAAAATCATAAAATTAATTCAAAGATACATCTTTGGAAATACAGCATAATATCAATGACATGACAAGTGGTAACAGCGTTTTCACCTTCGGTGAACATGATTATTGTAGGTTACCAAAGTAACGGCGATATTGATTCAATCTGTGACAATTGCCGAACGGTGCTAAAAGTTATGCATTTACTGATTAAATGCCAACTTCTCCAGAAACTGAGAAGTCACTTTCTTTTAGATAGTAGACATTGATGTAATTTTTATCTAAACATAGTTTTAAGCAGAAACATACTGTATAATAATCTCTACTCCAATGTTTAATTTTATTACAGAAGTTGGACTTCAGGAATATTTATAATTCAGAAAATCGTTCCCTAAAATCATGCAATTGTGCTGTGGTAGTTGATGGTTTGTTATTTTTGAATATCATACTCCCAGGTATTTACACTACCAACCAAAGGAAAGTTTATTATTTTTAAATATCATACTCCCAAGTATTTACACTACCAACCAAAGGAAAGTCTGTGACCCCAGCATTTGTGAGATGTTACACCAGTGGCTGATAATCAATGAATATTTGAGCAACAGTGGGATTATTTGACTCTCTAGTTCAGAAACCATTCTGTAAGTAGTCCCCCCTTGACATAGGACCACCTTGACGCAGTGGGGCTCTTGAACCCATGCTGTTTGTGTTCAGGTCCGAGTCCAAGAGTCCTAAATATCATCGCATATTAATTTGTGTTAATTTTTGTGGAATTTTACACTTTTGCTAAAATTTATTGGACCTGATAAATAGAAAAGGTATCGTAGCTAGGACTGGGTTTATATCTGAGAGCTAATAGTGGGAACTGGTAGGATCGTCAACTACCTGATAATGTACAGACCAGATAGATATCACATTGATATCTCAAGGGCGGAACTATTCAGCAAGGCTGGGCCATGGATTCCAGGGGTGGTCTAGTTTTGGGGGTAGGTCTCTGCATTCTGTCCAATTTGCCCATAATATGATCAGGGCTGGGATGATTGTATTCTTGTAATACTCTCAGTCCCAACAAATGGGTTTGGGTTTCATTTGTGCCACCCTAATTGTGTTGCACCATTCCCTGTGGGATAGGGTAGGGGGCGGACATTTGGGAGTCAGCTCCTACTGGTGCCGTTAGTGGAAGAATAAACCCCATGAAAGGCTGATGATATCTTTAAGATTTTCAGGTTTACTTAATTTTTTCTTTTACATGTAACTTGATCTTTATGAGTAGCAATAAAGTATTGAGCACCCCTGGGCCCCTTGATGATACCCTTTTGGCACAGATATGACCTCTGAGCCCTCCTCTGACAACCTGTGTTTGTAAAAGGCTAGGAATCCACCTAGTGTAATTACACTGGAACACTAGGCTCCAGCACGGAGCAAAGAAAAAGTAACCAGAGATGTATGTGAAATAGGACCAGGAATATTTGAAATGCCTTATGATAAGTATCTGACCTTTAATGTGGAAGATTTTAATTGCGGCATTTTTAATGTGTACGGAGACATTGTGAAGTGTTGTGGCCAAGAGCCGAAGATATCATCTGAAGGCAAAGGAAAACTGATAGTAGAACCGGCCTCAGCAAAAGAAAGTGAAAAATTGAAAACATTATTGCATCTTGGAGGAGTTAAAGTAGACTACTTGATACATGCTTATGGAATCACTACAAGGGAATTATATTTGCACCCCAACCCATGAGTTACTCAGAAGAGAAACTTGTAGAATATTAAAAGATCAAAGTGTGATTAGAATTGAAAGGATGAAGAAGATGACCAATGGATCCTTAGTTCCACTTCCAGGTTTAATTATTATGTTCAGTTCTACTTGCTTACCTAATATATTACAATCAACATTTCTACGTTTCAAGGTTAAGCATTATATCCCAAGACCAAGGAAATATTTTTATTTTCACGACTTTGGACATATGTTAGGGTCTTGTAGGCAGAAGCTACAAGGCAAGCCTGCCACGTGTGTTAAATGTAGTGAATCAGAGCATGGTGTATATTATAAAGAAGCAAAATGTACACATTGTGGAGACAATCATCAATGCTCTTCACAGAATTGCAATGTGCACATCATGGAAAAAGACATCCAGGCATTAAGTGGAACTGAACTTGTCACATTTAAAGGCAAAAGTGAAAATATGAAACGAGTATGTTAGACCAGGAATATCCTTTTCTAGTATTGTTGCCAACAGAAGGAGAAATGTAAATGCTACTAGAAGTGCTTCTTTTGGTAATGTAAAAGGAAGATCAGTGATGACCTGTTTTTCCACCTCTTTGGAGGTGCACCAGTAATTTCTGGCTTTCATGCTTGTTCGGAGACTGCACCATTAATTTCTGGTGCTCCTGACTCTTTAGAGGCAGTGTCGGTGATTTCAGGTGCTCCTGCCTCTTCAGAGGCAGTGCCAGATGTACCTGCTCCAAATATACCTGTTGTCTGCCTCTTTGGAGGCTATGTCAGCTGTGAATGATGCTCCTAATGCTTCAGAGGATTCGTTAATTGTGTCTAAAAATTCCACTTCTCAGGCAGCACCAGTTTTGTCTGGTAGTTCTGAACTTGAAATTTCCAAACAAAGATGCCATCAAGGGTGCCCAATCCCCATGATACTCGGGAGGCTGTGCCATCTGTGACAGGATCCTCCTCCATGGAAACAGCACCATTGTCGACTTTAAAATGGAAGGCTGCCATAAATAATTAGTCTCTTTCCAGAAAAAAAAAGCAGGAGCAAGGCAGTAAAGTAAAATCACTGAAAATCTGGCAGTGACTGAGGCAGACAAAGGAGGGTGGAGCTAAGTAACACAAAACAGAGACCTTAAGACTAATTTATTCTATACAAAATTTACAATTGCATAAAATCAATATTTACAAACGAAAAATCATTGGCACAACAAAAACTTTTAAGCATAAACAATCATCATTTCGATCTGAAAGTCTTCAGATAAGGAAAAAAGCAAACAGTCAACAGAACAATCGTTAAGAGAAAAACCATTACTGAGTCAGTACACCAATTAACCAAAAATAAACATTCCTTACAAGCAGGGGAAACACGAATTAATTCCCATACCAGGGTCAGTAAATGAAAAGTTCATAAAAGTGCCATTACAAAATATTACAGTAACCTCAATATGGACAGTTTGCAAATACAAATATAATTAACAAGGGACAACATAAAAGGTTACAATTATATAATACCCTTATCAAAAAGACAAATTAACAAAAAGGGACCATAAAAATAAATAAAAGATCAGGGTTAACACATTATTATGCCACAAAAACACAACATCATCAATTTCCCAAGTACAGTTAATATTTACAAAACACCTGGAGAAAACCTTAGCCACGAAAACCCTCTGCAGTAAGTGCTGCAGGACACTCCACACCCAGGAAGCCGTGGCAACTTGCAGAGATGACACAAATGAGGAACCACTCGGCATACCTCCTGAAGACAGTTACCCAGCCAAAGCTGTACACACAACACAGACGAAGCTGTAAATCAGTAGCCGTGGCCCTCAACACAATGCAGACGAAGCTGCTTCCTGGATGAAACTGGCTCTGCTAAACATGGTGATGCGCATCCTTAACCCTGCAGGTCCCGACTCCCAAACCAAACAGCTATTACGGACTCCAAACGTGACTGATCAGAACCCCCATGCTGCTTATGACCTGTTCAGGTCTCTGTACCCTTACTGGCTGAGACAGTCAGACACGGGCTGACAGTCTTCACCTCACCTCCACCTCTTCCAGAGCAGGAGGTGAAACGACCAGAAACAATCGTTCTGATCATCCCAGGGAAAGAAATCACAATAAATGAGGTGCTAAAACCTCATTACAATATATATATATATATATATATATATATATATATATATATATATATATATATATATGTATGTATACTATATATATATACATATATATACATACACATATACATATTTATACATATATTTAGCTATTTCTTGTATAAAGCCCCTTTTTAGATTTATCTCTTTTAGTTTTCTATTTACTTTAACTACGGCGTCCATAACCTATATATTGTGAAACCAGTTTTTTTAGCCATAAATCAACCAATCAGTAAATCTTTAAGTAGTCTGATACCCGTGGATTCCAGTGTGACCTCAGTGACTATCGTGCATAACGTGCAAGGTATACAGCGTTGCAGAATCACTGCCAGAGAGCAAGAATAATTCGGAATTCAATAGGAGAAGTTTAACTGTATATTTGACAGATAAGCAAGGTTTTATTAGGTTATTAGGAGGTTTTGGATGATTATGGTATTGATCACACTCGCGTGCACACACACACATTTATGCATTTGTGTGTATATATTATATATATATATATATATGTATATATATATATATATATATATATATATATATATATATATATATATATATATATATATATCAGTACTTGTACATTCAGTATCCGTTATTCAGTAATGACTAACCGTTTGTAGTACGTATCTTTCTGTCAGGTGTGACCATAAAAACACAGAAAGAAAAATAGAAAAATTACTAAAAACGTATACGATCCACACGATCAGTGTGGATACAGCAATTTAAAAACGAAGATTATGGAAAAACTGGTATGTACAAGCATAAGAAATGAAATAATGCAATACTAAAATAAATACTTGCAATATTACAGCACCCACATATACACTATAGAATTGAAAACACAGCATTTCTGCGGTGTGGACCTCTCGTTGCTACTGAGGGAATGTTTCAGTTTTAAAGTGTCGAGGTTTCACGCTGTTGCCAACTTCCCCCCTTGATGAGAGACTGCCGTGGCGTAGTCACATGGCTCCAGTATAGAATATTCTTTCTCCTGCTGCAGATTTGTGACTGGCAAGGGGGCTCTCGAATGAGGGGAAATTGTTCCCCCGTTTGACTAAATATCCCTCTGTCCTCTTTTTCTTCTACTCCTTTTTTTACGTCTTCCTCCAGCTTATTTTTTCAGCTCCCTTCCATCTTCCTATCCACCCTCTATGACTACCGCTTCTAGCTTTTTTTCCCCGGAACTCTTTGGCTTACATAGTGTGGTATTTCCACCTTCATTAAATTTCCTGTCTGTGTGAAAGGAAGGGGGGATCATACCTTGGATTGGAGTTCATGTTCGAAGCTAAATGTGGGAACTGTGGGAGCGTCAACCAACCCGATGATGTTTGGACCTGAAGGGCGTCAATATGATGTCATATTGACACCCTGAAGGCGGAACTATCCCTGAGATCAGCCCATGGATTCCAGGGGTGGGCTATTATTAGGGGTGGGACTTCCGGCATATTTTCTGGTATGCCCACCAACATAGTCAGAGTAGGGATAATTGTATTCTAGTAATAGTCTTGGTCCCAACAAGTGGGTTAGGCTTAAACTTGTGCCTTTCTGATATGTTGGTACTATCCCTTTTTGGGTAGGGTAAGGGGTGGACATCAGGGAGTCAGTTCCTACTGGTGTCGTTAGCTGAGAATAGGGCCCCATGAAAAGTCAATGGTGTCTCTTCAGTGTTCACCAGCAGTGTGTAAAAGAAAGGAAAAAAATTTTTTTTTTTACTTCAATTTTTTTTCATGTTGAAATACGTACGCCTGGGCCAAATGACAGTCAGACACAGTTGACGACGCAGTGCCAGGCAAGAAGGAGTGCGGCCGGGAATCCCCAACAAAAAGCATCTTGTTCCAGTATTGTCACACTGGAACCATATGCAATAAATAAAAGCAAGAAGTATGAAATAGTTCCTGGGGTCTTTGTACCCAACTCATATGAAAAATATCTAAATATGACGCTTAATGGTGACAGTATTGATATGTTTGAGGTAAACAGGGAAATTGCAAAATGCTGTGGCAAACAACCAAAAATATCCCCTCAGAACAGTAATATGCTCCTGGTAGAGAGTATCTCCCCAGAGGAAAGCATGAAGTTGCCCTGGTGCTTCTTCCTCTTTAGAGGCAGAGCTGGCTACTGCCAGCAATAGCAAGACAGCTGAGGTGGTCTCTTTAGAGAACGCCTCTGTTCTCTTTAGAGAACACCTCTGGAGAGAGAAGAAACTAAAAAACTCCTCAGTGTCAAAGACACTGAAGGAAAGGATGTTGGCTCTTTCAAGGTGGTTATTCCCCCCAAGAAGCCAACAAAACTACTCACTGATTGCCTCCCCAGGTAGAAAAAGAACTCTCAAATCTTGTAAAAAGGAAACATACTGATGGTCCCAGACGGAAATAAATTCACTTCCATAATTCAGTGGAACTGTCAGGGACTCCGAGCAAAGTATGAGGAAGTGAAGCTTTTGCTCTATGAGCATTATCCTGTAGGGATATGTTTGCAAGAGACCGTGCTAGCTGAATATATCCCTTGTCCTAGGGAATATATTTGCTTCAGAACTGAATTTGATTTGGAAGCGGGAAATCACGGTGGATCCCTCATCTACATCTGTCGAGATATTCCACACTACCAAGTAAAACTAAATACTCCACTTCAAGCTGTGGCTGCACGGATGAATTTAAGAAGGCAACATACTATATGCTCCCTTTACATACCACTTAATAGTCATGTCTCCCAAGAGGACTTAATATCCTTAATGTGGCAACTACCAGAGTCATTTCTTCTCCTTGGTGACTTCAGCAGCAGACATCCATTGTGGGGAGATGTAACATCAAACCAAAAAAAGGGAATATGGGATGGCATCTAATATAGAAAAAATACAGGCCTTCTTAATACTGGAGAACCTACCCATTATCACATTCAGACTGGGCGCTTGTCTCATTGCATTGACCTTTCAATTTGTAGCTCCAATTGCAGTGGTGATTTAATTGGAGAACAAGTGATGACTGGCACCAGTGACCATTCTCAATTATAGTCAGCACCAATGATGGTCCACTCTATCCAAGATCAATACGATGGTGCTTAGAAACCAAATTCGAAAAATTCAAAGGTTTGAGCAAGTTGGAAGGGGGATACTAAAGATTTCCAAATTGTAGATGATGCCATTGATCTATTCAACGGAACTTTCCATACTGCAGGCTTACATTCAATTCCTCGAACTAAAGCACTTTTCAGGAGATGGCCAGTTCCATGGTGGTCAGAAGAATTAAGGCTGCTACATCAAGCTACAAGGTCATCATTGACCAGGTGCCGCATGAGGTATCGCACTGCGGGACAATTTCATCACTATTAACAGTGTAGGGCACGATTCGAAAAAGCGGCGAAAGCTGCCAGAAGACAAGCATGGCAGGATATGTATCCTCCTATTAACAACAGAAACCAGTCTGCAGCATTTGGAAGAAAATAAGAAAAATTCAGGGTGATTTACACCCAACCTCCTCCAGTACTTAAAGTAAATAAAATCATGTCACTGATGCCACAAAAGTTAGTAATATATTTTCTGAACACTTTGCTCCAAGTCTCTGATAAATCAGATAGTTCCCAGGACATCATTTCAGAAATGATGGGAGAACAACAAATACTTGACTTTTACCAAACAAACTGAATCTTACAATATGCCTTTTTCTGGAAAGGGAATTTGACTCTGCTTTAGCCAGGAGCAGAACACTGCTGGCCCAGATGAGATTCCTACAAAATGTTTAAACTTATTTCAAAAGAAACACAAAACTTTTATAATCAGTATTATCAATGAATATGGGATGAAAGCAGCTACCTAACATATGGAATTAAAATCATGTTACCATTCCTTAAGCCTGGAAAAGATCTTCTCTATGCAGCAAGTTACCACCCCATTGTGTTAACTTGCTGTTTGTCAAATTACCGGAAAAATGGGTAAATGTAAGGCTGATGTGTTATGTAGAGCACAGTATTTTAACACCTCAGTGTGGCTTTCGAAAAATGCACTCCACACTGGATATCTTACTGCAACTTGAAACCTCTGTCTGTGAAGCATTTGCCTCCAAACAACACCACGTGACAGTGCTATTTTTTTATATAGAAAAGGCATATGACACTGCATGGAGACATGGAATTCTCAAGACAATGCATAACAGTGTCTACGCGGAAAATTACCTTTGTTTGTCAAATAATTTTTACATCGTAGGTATTTTAAAGTTTAAGTTGGCTGTACACTATCAGAGAAAAGATGCCAAGAAGAAGGGGTTCCCCAGGGCAGTGTTCTCAGTGTAACACTTTTTGCTCTGGCCATAAACAGTGTCACAACTGTTATTCCAAGAGAGGTCTTAAAGATGTTATTTGTGGATGACCTGTCAGTATCCTTTGCTGCCACCCGGATGACTGTAGCCGAAAGAAAGTTACAATTAACGATAAATAAAATAGCAAGTTGGGCTGGAAAACAGGGTTTTAAATCTCTGTAAGCAAGACTACTGCTGTCCACTTCTGCCGGATCAGAGTACATCCTGATCCAGACCTCTATTTGTATGGCCAGTGAATCCCATGTGTGAACAAGCACGCACTTAGGCCTAGTTTTTGACAGCAGAATGACTTGGGTCCCCACATCAGACATATAAAAGCAAAGTGCCTAGAAGCTGTACACATCTTGAAGGTGCTGTCTCACACCAGCTGGGGAGCTGATAGAAATCTTATACTAGAGCTTCATAAAACCTTAATCTTATCAAAGCTGTCATACGGTTGTAGAAAGTATATTCTTCACCCTCTTCATCTAACTAAAATTTTAGATTATTTCATCATTCAGGTATTCAGAGAAATACGGAGCTTTTCGTTCTCCATCACCAATATCTAGTTTGCTAGTTGATGCAGGAGAAATGCCCCTTGAACTCTCTATCGCCAGTCATCATTACTTCGATACTGGTTTAGAGTGCAAAGATCAAACCTCTGGAACTTGCTGTGGCAAACGAAATATTTTTAACCTTGCCCGGTTTTACGAAAGTCATCAATTATCCTTCTCCTTTTGCTCATAAATTAAAAAAGATTTGAGGATACAACATTAGAAAATACCCGTATTTCCTTTTGTGTATCCCACTACTTCCTGTCTGAAGTTACCTGCTGTGAAATTCTGCAGGTACTTCAGTGGAGCAAAGAGGATAAATCTGATGAGGAAACTAGGCAATATTTTTAGAGCATGTAGATAAAGATTTATATTTTGATGGTTTCCAAAATCCAATGCTGGCGTTGGTTATGGAGTTTTAGTGAATCTTTTAACCGAAGAGGTGCGCTGCTCAGTTGCTTCAAACTTACAGCTGAGCTGTAATGGCATCTAGTAGCACTGGGAACATATTGCAATACTCCCAGTGTCTAGCTACACAACATTTTGTGACTCTAAAAGTGCCTTACAGTCCCTGGAAGTCTTAAATGCTGATCATCCTCAGTGTTGAAGATCTTGCAGTGGATCTTCTTGCACCATTATAGAGGAAACATTGTTTCTTTTTATTGGGTTCCTGTCCATGTGAACATATCGGGAAATGAAGAGGCAGACCAGCTAGCCAAACTAGCAGCACAAACTTTGATACCGAGAAAATGCACCTGTTTCCATATCGTGATACATTCCATGATATATGGAAATCCATCCAGCGTTATAAGTACTTCAGTGGGACAGAATAGGCTCTCAATAAAATTAAAAATCACTAGTCAGACACACCCTTGGAAATATGACCTAATACCAAGGAAGTGGAGAGGTTGTATCGTGTAGATTACGTATTGGCCATACGCGTTGCTCGGCTGTGTGATGAATGGGGAGAATGAGCCTTCTCTGTGGCGTTAGCTTGGGTTCCGCTGACTGTTAGGCATTTGCTGGTTGAGTAGCCCAGTCTAGTGGAACTTAGGAATCGTTTTTTAACCTATGGCAGTGAAGCAGGTGGTAATTATAGCATGGCAAAACTTGGGAGAAAGTATATATATTAATAACGTTATCTCTTTTATCAAAGAAGCTGGTCTTCTCAAATATATTAGGCAGCTGTGCTGTCTTAGTATATTAATTTTTTTCTTGAGTAATACTGTTTTTATTGGATCAAATTTACTAATAGTTCTTTTTAGCAGAAATTTATTTATTTGTTTATTTTTTTCAGTTTTAGTTTTTTTAATCAAATTTATATGTAGTTATTTTTACCAGAATTTTATTTTTAATTTTGTTCAACATATTATAAAATTGAAAAGATCACATTTAATATTCGGCGTCAGTGACTGGCAGTTTGACGCCAGATAACCCACAATCAATCAATCTATTGCCATCTCCATGGGAACCACTCGACTGGAGAGAACGGAAAAAGAATCCAAGCATAATGATTGATTGATTAATTGATTATAGCTACTAAAACTGGCGTCATAACATCTAGGTTATTGACGCCGTTCCAAGCATAAACGGTGATCACTAGTTCCTGCATGATCACGTATGGCACTGTATGGTGGTTTTCCTAAAAGCTTGTTTGTTCTAATGGATCCTCCTAGATGCTCAAACCGTTGTACACATGCCTTGGCGCTTTGTTTTTCCCACGTAAATTGCATCACAGCAATTAAACTCATATTTAAAAAAAAACACACAAGATTTGTAGTTCGGTGGTTACGATGCCTTTGTATTTTAACAAGCTACCAATGTTGTGTTGGTTTTAATCTTTTTATCAAGACTCCGCTTTCCACGGGATAAATCAATTGTAGACACATATATATATATATATATATATAAATATACATAAATATACATATACATATATATATATTATATATATATAATATATATATATATATATATATATATATATATATATATATATATATATTATGTAACTGTTGGTTTGTTATACCCCACAACCAAATATCTTGTGAACGTATCCTGTTGAAATTAAAAGACCACCTATAATTATATTATTTACTCAGGTTCATATTTGCAGTAGAGCTTAGCCAGTTGTTGTGGAGCCCCCTCTACAGTAGATAAACTTGAGTTTTCTATGTAGTTCATGGCTGTACAGAAAGGAAATTGAGGTCTGTATCTAAAATTTTATTTTTTATGTGGATTAGTATATATATATATATATATATATATATATATATATATATATATATATATATATATATTTGCTTTCTGAGAAGTAGAGTGGTGTTTTGGAATGTGTTAATGTAGCAGTTTATATTTGATTTATATGTGATGCTGGGAAGAGTGAAAAGAAAAGAATGAATTTTACCCTGTGTTGTTACAAGCACTCAAGTGGAAAGCGAGAATGACTTATAGTTTCAAATAATGAAAGAAAAATGAAGAGGAGAGCCGGAAGACACAATGAAAATGAATGTTATAATTTTTTTTGCAAATTGTTGTTGCATGAAAATACGGCTTTGATTCTTAAAGAAGAATGAAAGAATGAGCAAGAATAATGATAAAAAACAGAAGGGCCGAAACATATGAAAGCAAGGAAAGTAACAAGACACGCCAGAGGAGAATTCTTTGAATGCATCTCGCACAGCTCCTTCAAATTAAATTCTGAAACGTGGAAACGACAAACAAAAAATAATGAGATTGTCATAAGAACGGAGATCAAAAGGAAGGTGAAAAACTCTTGAGGATGACTGTCGGGACCTTGAACGAAAAAAGAAAAAATGAAAAAAAAACGAGAGAAAAGAAACGAAGGCAAAGAAGGTAAGCACGTTTAAGTATTCATTGTATTTCTTAATGGCAAAGAGATGGCTGGAGAGGAGGGCTGCGCAGATGGTGAAGGAGAGAGAGAGAGAGAGAGAGAGAGAGAGAGAGAGAGAGAGAGAGAGAGAGAGAGAGAGAGAATAGCATTTGATCTGAATATTTGCATGAGTAGGAAAAATATGGCGGAAATTGTTAGAAAAATAGTTTTTCCGCGTTTGAATTTTATTCCTGCTACTTAACCTTAGGGATTGATATGTGTTGCTGGAGTCTTTTGTGCCAATGCATGGATTTCTGCATTTAGAACGGCGACGTTATGCTTAATAGTTTTGTTCGAGAATGAACGATTTTGTGAAAGGCTGTTAAGCAAGCAGAATAGAAGTCGCTGGCAGAGTTCAGTGTTCGCCTGGCTACTATAAGAGAAGAAAAACAAAAGATGTGTTGTCAGTGACAAGATGGCAAGTGACGAAGATCGTTGAAATATGTAAACATAAAAGATGCCGAAAAGTTCCAGATTTAAAAAGTGGTCAAGTTGCAAGTTCACACTTGTCATTGTGTAGGAAATAAACGAACACAACCGAGCATCCCAAAAGAACTGCTTCACAGTCGCATCCTTAGAAAAATCAGCTGTAGGTGAACATATGTGAAGTATACTTGAGTATGATATGAAACTTTGATGTGAGTTCTGACTGAACCAACCAAAGATTTGAGAGAGAGAGAGAGAGAGAGAGAGAGAGAGAGAGAGAGAGAGAGAGAGAGAGAGATTCTCTCAGTACAAGGAAAGTTTACCATGCAAGGCCATTAGACACGTTCCTGAAAAAAAAAAAGACGTAGAACGCGCACATACTTGTTCACGCTGCCTTTTGCCAGCATAGCTTAAAATGTGATGTAATCCTACCATGTAAAAAACGGTACATGTATTACGAAATAATATAAGTTCCGAGACTTTATGTATACTTTATAACAATACTGTGAAATATGAAGCGATGAAAGGCTCCAGCATGAGGAAAATATGCCCTGGAACCAGTAAAGAATTCTTCTCTTGTGGAGGACATTTATTTTGCATCACACACACACACACACACACACGTGGGTGTCTTGTGTGCCCTTGCGAACGCATGTATTTAACTGTCGCGGTTTTCTGCCAATATAGCTGGGTGTATGTGCTCAGGTCATTGTATATTTATATAACTTAATTGCATTGACAAATGACGACGTTGCACTGTGATGGTACCCATTTGAAGTTCAGTAAAAACAAAATAAAAGCTAACGGTTCTTTCACTAAACGCGTTGTCAGTCTACGAGACATTTTCATTAACACCATTCTCCACCTTTCCTAATTCCTGATTGAATGAATAACTATGAAAATTAGAATGTCCCGACTTTTAAAAATTTCCTCTTCTTTGGATTATCCGTCAGGTCCTACCTTGTGTCCTCCTTTAATATTGATTGATAAAAATATTTTTCATCTCTCCTGAACATCAAAATTAACGCACGTAGAGTATAAAAGACGCAAAAGTTCACAGTGATTTTATACTGATGACTCCAAGTCTCCATCAGATGTAGGATTTGCTATCTTATAAGCTCAACAGTTCATATTTTTAAAAATATACTGTAGCGAAGGCGTGAGTAAGAGGCTGCGTCTACAAACTTAATAATTTATTCAAGTCAACAAACAGACAGGTCAAGAGCTTTTGCGACCGGAAATGTAGTGCCTGACACGAGGCGAACAAAATAGAGATTAACATACATTCAGATTATGGACAGAGTTCTGATAAATATAGCTGGAAAGCTGACATTGTATTGCTTCCAGTAGGAATTATAAATTTGACGTAACACGATTATGGACGATAGTATGCATTGAAAAGAGTGTATGCTGTCAACTGTGTTTCATACCCGGCGTGCGTGTCAGATGTTCTCTGTGAGGAGTGGCTGCCTGCAGGATATGAGTTCGGGCGGCCAGGTAAGATGGACGATCATGTAGGTCCATGTGGGACCCTACGGGACTTTAGTTATTTGGGTCACGGATGCGACCCTCTTGCATGTTTTTTGAAAACATGCCGCCATTGTCACATTTGTGGGGCTTTTTCCCTAATCTCCAACGGCAGAAACACCCCTTTGGTGGTTCGTCTTTCCTCTGTCTGGTCTTCCCCTTGATGAATTGTTTGGGGGAGCTCTGCTTGTGGATGGGGGCGGCCGGTCCCTCTGGGTCATTGTCGGATTCTGTGTCGGTTGACTGCTGGGACCGTCATGCTGCTGCTGCTATGGGTGCCTGGGTGGGATCCACTGTCTAGTGGGCCTTGTGTACTGCGTCGACCAATTTTAGGAATTCTTCGTTGGGCATTGGCTGCCACTGTTTGGCGGGGTAGTTTTGTGAGGACGACCTCTCTCACAAGGTCCAGGGTTGACTCAGGTTGGCCATCTGTGGTGGGTGGCGTAATAATAATAATAATAATAATAATAATAATAATATCCTTCATTGCAGCTCAGGGACATATACAAGGAATATACAAATACAATACACACAATCTAGATACAAAAGATAACATGATAAATATAATAATCGGCGTATCCACACTGTTGCTGAAGTAGAAAAAAATATAATTCATATAATATTAGTAATGGCAGTAATTATATGGAGAACAATAGTAAAAAAATATTAAACATTATGACAATTAAAAATACAGATTGCAGACGATTAATTTCCAGCTGGGGACCTTAGGTGGTCACAGAAGTCAGGTCCAGAAGGGTAAATACGAAAATTGAAAATTGCAAAACTCTACAATGATATTAAACACAGTAATAATAAAAAAGTAAAAATACCTATAATAACAAGAAACGTAGAAATATAATAATAATAATAATAATAATAATAATGACAGATTCTGAAGATGACACTTCATAATTGCAAAAATATAAGCCATTTGTGGAATAAACACCTCAGTATCCCATCTTTCCCACAATTTAGATCTTCTTGCCTCACTGCTTAGGATGCTTTGTATGAGCGAATTGCTGATGTTTCTCAGTCGGGTGATCAGACTGGACATTGTTCGCCTCACAATGATTTTCAAATTATCCAGGCGGTTTTCTGTGAACATCTGCGTGGCGAAGTGATAGCGAGGAGTGTTTGTGAGGCGCCTCAGAATATCACTTTG
Organism: Macrobrachium rosenbergii; assembly: GCF_040412425.1. Lineage (NCBI taxonomy): Eukaryota > Metazoa > Arthropoda > Malacostraca > Decapoda > Palaemonidae > Macrobrachium > Macrobrachium rosenbergii. The sequence continues at coordinate 60,544,376 of NC_089796.1, forward strand.
AACAACAGTGATACGTCTCATGGTCTCTCGGGTATAGTTCGTCAAAAGGGAACACCCATATGTAGCCTACTTTAGCAGTACGAGCGGAAGAACAGCAGTTTCGTGTCTCGGTGACAGAAGGCAAACCTCCTTGCAATCATGTTACCAGTTGCTCATAGTTTACGACACCTCTTCTAGGTCTGCCGTATCTTTTAGGTTGTCCGTTATAATGTGGCCCAAATACAGAAATTCGTGCACGAATTCCTGACGATGGTTTCCGAGGAAAATGTGTGGTTCTGCAATCTGCTTCAGCGATCTCAGGAGCAGCGACATACGCTGGGTCATGGTTTCGTTGTATAGGATATTGAATTCCTCTGCATATTGGTGGCAGGTTTCGATGAGTCGCTGGAGACCTTGCACTGATGGGGGAATCAGAACCATATCGTCGGCGTACCAGAGGTTGTTTATTGTTGTTTCGTTGATAGTACATCCGATTGGGAATGAGTTCAGTTTGACATTCAGGTATGGAGAGAGAATGCCCCTTGCCGGAGCCCGTTTGGGGAGCCGAAGGTGTACGACAATACGTTACCCCATTTGACACAGAATTGCTGTGTGGAGAACCAACAAAATAAAATGCCAATTAGATGTAGAGGTGTACCTCGTTTGTTCAGCTTCAGAAAGAGCTTCAGGTAGTTTACTCTGTCAAATGCTTTTCGCACACCTATAAAACATAGGAAAACAGGAGAGGCTGATGATAGGTAATAGTTCAGCAATTCTTTCAGGATGTAGATGCAGGTGTCGGTTGATTGGTTTGCTTTAAAGCCGAACTGGTTGTCAGTAGTGTGTAGAAAGGGGAGAAGTCTCATTAGAAGAACGGACTCAAACTATCTTTAACGAACTTGTAGTAATTGCAATCGGGCGATAATGCCAGGATCAGCTGCATCCTTTAGCTTGCTTTTTATTAATGGTATTAAGTGAACTAAGAGAAGGGAGTCTGGGAGACACTGGTGAATTATGCACGCATTGAATAGAGTAGCTAGCAAAATGTAAATTATCGGATGGCAGAATTTGAAAGCTTCAACAGGTAGACCATCACAGCCGGGCGATTTATTACTAGGTAGGTTTATGGCATCGCTGATGTTGCCTGGTGTAATCGATTGGCGACGTGAAACTCAACATTATCAGTAACGAGGTTATCTACATCCCTTCGGGAGTGTTGATCGTTTATGCAATTCAGGATAATGCTGAAGTGATCGTCCCACATTCTTGCGATAGCCTCGTCACCGACGGCATCCCCTACTCTCTGTGATAGCTTTTCAGTTTTGGAAATTAGGGATTGAATGTCTTTCCAAAGATGGGGGTAATCGCTAGATTCTAATTTTCTAGATTTTGCATCTGCTCTTACTTGCTTTTCATTCAGTCTGCAGTGCTTAAGAGCAAGTTTGAACTGCTCTCTCACCTGCCTCATTAGCAGTACAAAGTCTCCTTCCCCCGGGCCACCATTTTGCCTCCACTGTAAAAACATTTCTCGTGAATGTGTACAGTATATAGATCTTTAATCAAATCATTCCATCCAGGTATATTACGAGAGTTGCCTTGACGAGATCTAAAGGTATCCCTGCTGGAGGCACGCACAACGGAAATTATATTCGAATAGATCTTTTTCAGATCTCTCCTGTGATGGTCGTTTCTACAGTTTGGGTTAGTGCACAGTAAGGCGTCTGCCGTTGAACTATTGACCTCTGCCTGGTTTCCGTGGTTTCCCTAAAGGATCTGGTTTTCTGTTGGTTTTTAAAATTCCAGTTAAAAGCAGGTGGGCGATCAGTTAGGGGGTTCACGGTAGGGAGGGATGAGGTACTGAATGACACCTGTAAGGGATGTGATCATAGCCCATTGCAAGATCGTAGCGAATGTTGCAGGTCACAATAGAATCATGAAGTTGTGGGGACGTGATGCAGTGGTCCAGCCAGGAGGTTGTAATTGTGTCCGTTCTGTTTTGTACATAGGTATAGACATGCGATGACCACCCGTCTCCTATGTCTGCCCCCAGGAATTTCTTGGCTCTTAGGGCGGGTGGCATGCTGAAGGATGACTTCAGTTGGTTCATAGGTGACAGGTCTGAAGTTCTGCGACCCATCCTGCGGCTTGCTCGAAAACGTCGTCTGGCAGGAATTCGAGGACGGCGTCTGCTTTTTGTGCTGAGGAGGTAATTATCATTGATTGGAAGATTGTCTCCACCCTGAAGAACCAAGCTTCTGGGTTGTGGGGCGTGAATGAGGGCAGACATATGGAGGCTGCGGAAACGGTGTCGCTGGAGAGGATGGCATCGTTGGGGCTGACTGGGCTGGTCATTTCCGTGATCACCAATGTAGGGAAGGTGTGAGTAAGAGGCTGTATCTACAGACTCACTAATTTATTCAGGACAACAAACAGACAGGTCAAGAGCTCTTGCGAGCAGAAGCGTAGTGCTTGACACGAGGTGAACAAAATAGAGATTAACGTAGATTCAACTGTTTGTTTGAGAATGGAAAATGGTACATAATCCTATATGCAAGTTACGGACAGAGTTCTGATAAAAATAGCGGGAAAGCTGACATTGTATTGCTTCCAGTAGGAATGGTACATTTGACGTGGTATGATTATGGACGATAGTATACTGTACATTGAAAAGAGTGTATAATGTCAGCTGTGTTTCTTATAAACGCGTGCCCGGCGTGCATGTCAGATGTTCACTGTGAGGAATGGATGCTCTCAGGGTGTGAGTTCGGGCGGCCAGGTAGGATGGACGATCGTGTAGGTCCATGTGGGACCCTACAATACCACCACAGAAATGTTTAATTTTCAGTGCCTAGAAGTGCGATAGAAGCTATTCAAAACCGTTATTTTAAAATCTCATACATTAAAGTATGATTTTATTCAACGAATAATATGAGATTGATGCATATTTTTAAAACGTTAAGAGGCATGCTGATATGGACAATGAAGTGTGCAAAGCCTGTGGTAACAAGATCAAATGTAGCCTCTCTTTTTAGTGATTATGTAACATCTCTGCAAGTAATTACTGCTTATGCAACATGCCTGCAAAGTAATTGTCGCTGAGAATAGTAGACTTTTATAAACCTTTAGGGCCAACTTTATGAAGTTAGATATATCTTAGTTTAACCAGACCACTGAGCTGGTTAACAGCTCTCAGGGCTGGCCTGAAGGATTAGATTTATTTTACGTGGCTAAGAACCAACTGGTTACCTAGTAACAGACCTACAGCTTATTGTGGAATCGAACCACATTATGACGAGAAATGAATTTCTAGGACCAACTTATGAGAGTGGAAGAATTTTAACTCAGTTGCCTGGTTAAACAGACTAATAATTATAATGATGTTAATATTAGTTAACAAAGCACAATAAGTACAGATACACTGTATTTCATTTATATGATCGTGAGAGTGCTGATCAATTGCGCGGTTTAAGGTGTGTTAAATTTGGGAAAACTACTGTGATAATGGCGTCTAAAAAAGACATGGCGCCTATATTTAAACTAGGTGATGTCGTTCCTAACTTTAATCATTTTAAAAACCCATTAAGTCTGATAAGTTTTCACGAAAACACAGTGTCAGTCCCTTTGCAGCCTACAATATTTCCGAGGGGAAAGACCCTCTGGCCGGAGTGCACGCGCTTCTTCCTTTTCGTTTCCTATCACGAGATAATCCTAACGTACCCATCTCGTGATGCCACATCTATTTTTATTTCACTCGGGTTTCTAGTTAAGCAATCACACGGTTCCTCTCGCCGTATAATTGAATGAATCACATGGCATCTTATCCCTAAATCTTTCCCTTTCCGGCCTTTTTAGAGGTTTAACTTCCTCCCGAGATTTGTTTTTGCCTCCAGTGCAATCATCTGGTAATCACGCGTCGGTTGAAAATAGTATTATTTTGCCTGTGCAATGGGAGAGGTGGTTTCATATGTCCGTTATGAGGTGGTTTTCTTAGTTTTTAAGAAGACGTCTTCGGTATTCCTGGTATTCGCATTAGTCATTTTATGGTTGTAAGATGACAAAGTATTTTGAAAGCCATGATATTTAAAGAACGTCAAAATTCTGTGATTTTTGTTTTTAGTCCAAATTGTTCTTTATTCGCGCGTTGATGATCGTGATCGTGGAGATGCTAGTTTACAGATAAAAATAAATCAATCAACCTAGTAGCCTTAGTACTAGAGTGAGCAAATTACCTCTGAAACTTTGTTTAGTTATGGTTTTGTAAGAGGACTGAATTCGAACACCAGCAAACTTGTCGAAAATTTTGTCACTCATGTTGATTAAGATCCAGTCCATATATACTGTATATATATATATATATATATATATATATATATATATATATATATATATATATATATATATATATATATATATATACATACATACATACATACATACATACATACATACATACATACCGGAATGCTTGAGAAAACATATGATTAGTTCAGTTATGAAGAAAGGGAGAGAGAGATACGGAGGAGGTGTGTCAGGGGTTGTAGCGAGGTAAGGGGAGACAGCTGAAAATAAAGTGGGTATAATACAAGTATTGATTTCCAGGGTGTTTTCTTTCCTTGATATTGATGTGGGAGGGGCATTAAAGATTGGACTTATTGCCTTCATTTTGCATTGGAGTGTTGCTTTGCACTTCACGTCCTTTTCCTTTACTGTGGCTAGAATGATAAGTTATTTTATCCTTTAATGCAGTGGTTCCCAAAGTTGGCGGTACCGCCCCAGGGGGCGGTGAGGCAAAAGGGGGCGTTTTGGGGGCGACTGGTTGGCATTAAGAGCATGTAATTTTAAGCAATAAATAGCTTGCTTGTTTTTTCTTTTACAAAATATGAATGACTAAAAATATGTCATAAACACTAAGCCTAAGGTAAAGGAACACGTATGCATTTTATAGAAAATAAAAGTTACATTAGAATTTTATAAATGAATGCATAGCTCTGCAAGTAAGTTGCAGCCTGATGTGGAGAAACTGATATCCCTGCACCAAGCACACCCATCCCACTGACAGTAATTTTGAAGACCAAATAAAATGGTTTACTAAATTAGGTATAATTTGTGAAATACATCTTTGCGTTTAATATTGTTTTCAATTTGAAGCAAACAAAAAAAAAAAAAAAAAAAAATGCTCGCATATGTGTATCGGGGGAGGGAGGCGCTAGGAATCCATCTGGAAGCCAGCCTGAAAAAGTTTGGGAAACTGATTTATTGTATTAAGGAATTTTTATTTTGATGAAGACCTTTCATCCTGTGAATACTGATAGCGAGGTTATGATTTTGTACTTTTTCAGAATTGCTTGGCAATCAAAGTATGTTTAAACAGATGGCAGTGTTTGCTTAATAAAGTTCTTGAACCGATAAACCTAAATATTAGATCCGTAATATGTTGTCCAGGCTAGTGACTGTTCAGGCTAGTGACGGACATTAAAAAAATAAAAAGTGGTCCTTACTTTTTAGTGTTTATAAGGAACCAGTAAGCTTTCCTTTCCATTTGATGAAAGGCACATTCTTTATATTGCTTAGGCATCACGTAAGTCTATGCCCCTTCATAATGAACCCTACAATATCTTGGCACCCAGTTAAGATAGCGTAGAAATGTTCCCGTTCAGGGAGGTAGGTAGTTCTTGAAGCACTCGCCTTAAACATAGCCCGAAGTGGTGCAAATTTTGTTTTTGGCCAAAGCACAAATTGAAACAAGACCCCTCAGTGGAGAGCCATTCGTCTCCCAGTGCCACTTAGCAGTGAATAACTGAATTAATAGTATTGAAAAATTAAGTATACCTTAGTTTAACCAGACCACTGAGCGATTAACAGCTCTCCTAGGGCTGGCCCGAAGAATTAGACTTATTTTACGTGGCTAAGAACCAATTGGTTACCTAGCAACGGGACCTACAGCTTATTGTGGAATCCGAACCACATTATACCGAGAAATGAATTTCTATCACCAGAAATAAATTCCAATGTACATGGATTCATTGTACATAGACATCAAACATACAGCATGGAAAACATGACACAGAAATATGCAGTGTTGGCGAATTTAGATTCTGCTTAATGCAAGATAGTTTCCATGGCTGTGAATCAGGAAATATTAATTTATACGCACCCAAAACTAATTTTTGGGAGGATCACTTAATGAACTCATACAACTTCATTCGTCTTAAGTCTCGAACTTCGTTGTTGGAGGCAAAAACGATGAGCTATTAAATCAGTAAAGTAAAGAAATTAGACGTTTTTGCAACTCTATTGAATATAACTTAAAGTTGTAGTATTTGAGTCACTAAAACGAGAATAAGCTTCTAAAACCTTATGTGTTAAGATAACCTTAGTTTAACCAGACCACTGAGCTGATTAACAGCTCTCTAGGGCTAGCCCGAAGGATTAGATTTATTTTACATGGCTATGAACCAATGAGTTGCCTAGCAACGAGACCTACAGCTTATTATGGGAATCCGAACCACATTATACCGAGAAATGAATTTCCATCACCAGAAATAAATTCCTCTTATTCTTCATTGGCCGGTCGGAGATTCGAACTCGCGGCCAGCAGAGTGCTAGCTGAGAACGGAACCCACTAACCCAACGAGGAACTGCCTGTTGTGTTAAAAGTGCCATATTGAAATTTTTGAGTTAGAAGTCTAAATCGCAAAGGAACTTTCATGTACAACTATAGTTTTGTTCTAGTTATTGTCAGCTCTAATGGATGGCTGTTGGGCTAAGGCCGCAAAGGTTTTCTTGACATTGTATTCTGAGAACAAGCTGATTGCTTTTCAAGCGACAGAACAAGGCAAATATTAAATCTTTTCCAAGTGTGAACGTTGCAGCTGTGTTGCAATCTACATGTTCCAACAATTTTCTCCCCAAGTACCCCTGTTAACCATGTACCCATGAATTGTTAAGTCATCAACCTTTCCCCATTACTTGACACTGAATATAGAAAGCAATGAATGAAAAAATATCTATCTTAAAATAGTACTTCAAACTCAAATAATTCGTATTAATAAATTTTTAAGTGTTAATCTTTAACAGGAGAGTCAATGTAACATAGATGCTACACAGGAGGACACCTCAAGTCACTGTAAAATACCAATGGAAAGGATTAGAGACCTCATGAGTTCCAGTGTTCTCCGATTACAGGGGTAGATTGGCTTTCACCCTTTCACTTATTTAAAATGTTTGCAGTTTTCAGAAATCCCTATTGATTTTGGCATTATTCAATCATCACCATTTTTAGTTTCTTGTGAAATGATATTCATCCTTGGATTTATATTAGTATAATGGTCTGAGTAGAATGTGAACCAGATAAACTTTAATTATGCATTCATTTGCTCCAGCTAAGGAGGATTGATACGCCAGGTAGCCCCTCCTAATTTCTGTATTAGTTACATTGACGTGGAAGCATGTAAGGAAACTCTTAAGTTTTGCAGAAAATCATCGGAAGGTGACATGTTTATGCACATATCCCTGTTCCAGTTTATACAATGGGGTTTAGACACTTGCATTCTACGAAAAAATGAAATCACTCTCCATGGTGGCTATGATAGAATTTTTCTACCTTTTCGATTTCTTTCTGTCAAAATAAAGTAATGAGGTTGATAAAGTTTTGCAAACAACGTTTAATTGAACATTAAACTTTGCATCACCAGTACTTTTGAACAATCTTGGAACTTCTTGAAGGTGTACGACTTTTTGTATTTTCGCTTCAGTTTCTTTGTAATATGAGTATATATGCATAAACGCACACAAACGCGCACACACATGTATAAATTGTGTATGTGTATACAAACAAACGCATATAAATATATAAATAATAAAAAATATAATAAAAATGTTTATATATATATTTATATATATATATTGTGTATATATATATATATATATATATATATATATATATATATATATATATATATGTGTGTGTGTGTGTGTGTGTGTGTGTGTGTGTGTGTGTATATATGTATTTCAGTTGCGTTGCCATAATGTTTCACTTAACTGCACCAGTGGTTATTTTTATACTTTAAATAATTTTTTAAAAATACATTCGACGCCATTTTTCAAAATAACTGTATTGAATTTTAAATGCTGATGACGACACGTTTACGAAAAGCTGTAATACTTCTTTTATGATGCTGGTGTGTCTCTATTTGTAAATTTGTCGGTTTCGAGTTAGTTGGTTTATTTTCCTTTGCATTGTTTCATATTTTTCATCTTTGTTTTTCTTCATATACATTCTGGGCATTTCTTTAGAAGTTTTTTTTTTATTATTTGGTTAGATTAATGACCAGTTCATGTTTTATATATTTTTGAGTGCAAATTTTGGTATTGACGATCATAATTATTATTTCGAAACAAACTGAAAAAGGCCGTTAACTTGCAAAGCAAGCTTCCAAATAATAATAATAATAATAATAATAATAATAATAATAATAATAATAATAATAATAATAATGTGGCAGGAGAACCGGAATAGGGAGCGGGTAAGATGTGAGAATGCGAGTGTAGATGGTTCCCCTGGGATTGATGACAGACTGTGACCAATCGGGGAATTCGAATCCATCACTGGCGTTTCTGATTGAATAAACACGGTCTTCACTCTTGCAATGAACCTGCTCCCCTATGGCGTTTTGGTAAGGTCTTGCTATCTTTTCCTTCGATTTTTTTTTTTTTGATTATGAGATTCAGTTCTAATGAATGGTTGAATTTTATACGTTCGTCGAGATAATGGGTAACGGGGTCGTTTACCGGAGTCAGTAATTTTTTCTTGCACTTCGAAAATTATATATGCAGCTAATGTTGTAAAACTGTCGGTATGGCTGAGAAAACGATTGTTATATTTCAGAATTCATAATTGCTTTATGATGAAATTATGGTAACGGATGTATTGATATGTTTAAAAGAAAACGTAACACTGAAGTTTGAGGGATAAGATTTTTGGCTATATCTTTTTTTTTTTTTTTTTTTATATGCAGGTTTAAGCATATAGGGTATCTCTCTTTCTCTCTCTCTCTCTCTCTCTCTCTCTCTCTCTCTCTCTCTCTCTCTCTCCACACACAATTTTATGTGTATATAAATGTATACTGTATATGTATATATATAATTTTTTCCTTCACACCCCGCACAGGTCTGGTAGATTCCCTCGAAACATAGCCTTACCCTTCATTTGAGCTAGGGACGGGGCAGTGGGCGCCGTGGCTGGATGGTACAGTATTCAGGCTCACGTTTCTGGGCCCAAGTTCAGATCTACACTGTCCCTGATAAATCCAGCCAGCTGTAATTTGGAACCAGCTTCTGCTATGGTGGAGAAAAAGGGGGTGGGACTGGAAGCCGTACCCATAAAATCGTTTGCTGAGGAAACAAGAAAGCTGTTCTCTTCGAGTGCCACCTATCCATTGGGAGAAAAGGAGTATACTATGTGAAATGGACTTGGTTCTCATGTGTTCGTAAAATGGTTCCTTATCAGTGCGGTTGCAGCTGGCTGTAGAAAGGTTTGTTGACAGTGCGAAGGAAGTTCATCTGTACACATAGTACAAGAAATCTCTTACAAGGTCTTTCTCTATCGATTTAGTTCTAGGAAAGTACTCTTTTTTTTCGATAAAGTTTTAAGCCACCCTTAGAAAGGTTCTGCTTTATTGATGCATCTCCATCTCTCTATGGAACAGTATTTACTTATGCGCAAGGTTTCTCATTTCTTGACGCAGTTTCACCAGTTTTTAGGTCGTCTCTTTATTGAGGTAACTACGATGATTGAAGTGCATTTCAGCAGTGTCCCAAACATTGCTATCAGAGTCCGGTAGGAAAAGAGGTGTTATTATGCTGATGCAATGAAACAGAGTTTGAAATAAAAATGTGGGAGGGATTAGAAAGAAAGTCGAGTCCGGCAAATAAATTAGGAAAACGAAAATAAAGGAAGCAATATCAGAGACGAAAAATGGAGAGAATGTACTGTAAATAATTAAGTGTTGAGTTTGCATTACATGAGGAGAAAGAGGGATAAAATGAAAAGAAATCAGTTGAAAGAATAAGGAGAAACATGAGGATAACTAGAATAACGACGAATAATGAACAGGAAACGTAAAAAAAAGAATGAGTCCAACAGTACAGGATTCAGTAGAGGGGGTCTAAGGCCAGAAAAATAAAGAAAGGAAAGGGAAAGACTCCCCCCTTAGCAACAGAGATGTTGCCTGAACACTGTTGGCGCATGGCAACAAGGAGAGACCTTTGTTTGAATTCCTAGCAGTGCAAAACAAGAGTCCTTTTGAATTCCCTCCCTTTTCCTCCCTCACCCCCAACCCCCATCCCTGAACTCTTTTCCTTTATTGATTGCAGCTCTCCCCCACCCTGTCCTCCTCATCTACACGTCCCTCCCCCACCCCTTGAGATCTTGAAGTATCTACCTCCTCCCTTTCTGCCGAGTCTACTACGTTCTCATGGCATCTACGTACCTCCTCTCCCACCCGCCCCCCTGGAGTGAGGAATCTACAGTATGTATAACATTCTCTACTTTCAGCCCTTACGGCCTTTATCGAACTGGAAACCTCTTGAGGAGTGGATGCATGGCTGCATTGCCTACGGAAATGAACCAGTGGATTCTTTTCGTCGGTAATTGAACCTTAACGGTGGAATTAATTTAGAAAATATGTTGATTTTTATTTATTTTTAAGATTTACTCACGATTTTCTTCCCGTAACTTGAGAAATCCGAGGTTTTCCTTCATCTGCATGATGTTCCCTCAAGGGATTTTTGCCATTTACCAACTCTTGGCGAGTTGGAAATTGTGGACAGCCTCATACGAGAGGGAAATATCTCCTTTCTAGGAACGACATCGAAGGACCCCATGCCCCTTACGCTGTGTCATTATGCCCCCTCCCCTCTCTCTCTCTCTCTCTCTCTCTCTCTCTCTCTCTCTCTCTCTCTCTCTCCCTCCTTATGCCCCTTACCAGCCCCGTTCTTTCTTTTTCCAGAAACCCCAACGGCATTCTTGTTCACGTAATCGCCATAGGGAAAAACATCCATCATTTCCAGGAACTTAAATTTCAGACCATTTCAAAGTACGAGAAGCGAGGAGGGCGTACCTTTCTGTATTGAGGTCTTGCCTTTTTTGTTTCACTCATTTATCTACATTTTTCTCGTTCTTTTCTGCCGGTAATGCGAGCAGCAGCAGTTTAAACTTAGTTTCGAAAAAAAAAGAGGAAAAAAAATGCTCAAAGAATTTTGTTTCATGGCGGTTCCCTGAATGTGCGGAGATTATTCATAAAGACAAGCGAATATTCGAGTGAATTTTGTATTGTTATTCATTATTTTTTTCCTGGGAGGTTGTGTGTGTATATTTTAGGGATTTATGGGGATAATTATTTTGTTTAATGGTGCTGTCCATTTTATTTAATGGGTATTGTCGTCAGAAATACTAGCATGTAGCTGTTTGTAAATCACTTCTGTGTACCAGGGTCAGGCACAGTATCGGCATTTTTCACCATTATAATGGTTATGGTCATTATGGTCAACGTCATAAAAGGAAGTGGTGTCGTCATGCTATACGTAGATCCCGAGGCATTTGCGTCACCGTGTAGTGTTTGTTTATTTATATATTTTAATCGATTTTGTTTGTGCCACGGCCGTTTACATAATTTCTTTCTTTTTCATGCGGTAAGAACACGTTTTTGTGTCGCGCTTTTTATATCAATGTACTCTCATACCGTCTTCCGCTTATAGTTAGTGCGATAAAGACTAAATGCGAAATAGATAAGATGTGAGAAAATTAATTTGGCAGTTGCTGTTCACTCTCCACCTTGATTGAAGGAAGCGTCAGAAATGTATTTGCATTTCTTTTTCTCTATGAAAATTATGATTAGTCTGCTGTCATAACTAGATGGAATTCGTCTCTAATATCGCTCTGGTGATGAAGTATGAAAATGACTAGCTCTCCTCTATGTTATTAGTATTTTTGCATAAGGCACAACAATTTCACATTCATAAATCGATAGCAACTTCCTGTCCTTCATAAGGCTTCAGTTAATCATCAGCTTCATCGTGTTAAACATCGCTAACTGGAGAAGGAAATGTCTGGAAGTAACAACAATAACAGCCACGATAATAATCTTAAGGTCAGCTGATTTTATTTCTCTGTTCCTCTCTAACATCTCAAAGCAAATCAATATTTCGAGTACTTCAGAACAATGCAGTCAGCTGTTCCTCTCTCCTGTGAAAGCTCTGGGAACGGGAACAGAGGTCGATGCAGAGAGTAGATGTAGATGTAGATCCATTACACAGATTGCCGATTGAAATATTCTGCCTCCGTATCATTTAGTGATTAGAATTCCGTTTGTCAACTGGAGTAGATGATAGATGTAAGTAATTAGTGTATGCATCAAATTAAAAGCTTTGAAGGAACCATCGTATTCCAAGAAAATGCGAGTGCACGCGCACAAACGAGCACATACAAGCTCATGAACAAAAACGTGTGTACACCCGCACACACAAGGTATATATATATAATTATATATATATATATATATATATATATATATATATATATATATATGTATATATATATATGTATATATATATATATATATATATATATATGTATAAGAAATATATATATATATATATATATATATATATATAATTATAATATAAAAGCATGGAATGTTCAAATGTTATAAAGGGAATGGGGTTTTTTGTTTTAGTTTAGTTCATTTTGCTCTTTGCGATTGGCATCCAAAAATGAATTGAGTGAGGGTAATCATGTCTATCAATATTCACCAGGTTACTTTACTTTTGTAATCCTTGAGCCTAACCTGTCATCGGTATCCATTTACATTAACCTTTCTTACAGATCTTGGAATTTGGTAAATCTTTTTTTTTTTTTTTTTTTTTTTTTGTCATTCTTCTGACCCTTACAAACACTGCCCTTGCCCCCTTCCCCGGACGCCCTTATGTTCTTAACTACGTTGAGCACCTATCTGAAGGAGATGTCCATTGGTGACCTCCTCCAGAGAAAGGAAAAATCTATTGGTCCTTCAGTCCACCCTGAGGAACAAGGGTCCTTCCGAAGTGGCCAAAAATTTATAATTTCCCACAGTTGAAAACCTTGGGTTTAAGCCAGTTTAATTGGTCTCAAGTCTCCCTTGTTTAGATGGTCGGTTGGAATGAAGGAAAATACTGGAAATAATGGGACTAATGGTTTCGGAACGGTTGTTTACTAAATACAGAGGAAATATGTCTTGATTCCTGTTCTTGGAATTTTCCGTATTATTTGGATTCAAGAGGCGACCTAAGAAGATTCACCCGTGAAATTCTCCTCTCGCTCGATCTCTCCAATAAATGTATAAAATCTCTTAAACATCCGTCTAGATTGTGTAAATAGCAAAATTCTCTCTTGCTTTTAAAAGTTTCCTTGTTTGCCTTCGTATATTATTTTGCTTTATGCTTAGTATTTCATTATTTCTTCCATCTTTTACGCGCGTATGTATTACAAAATTGTTGTTCTGTGAGCCTTCCGTATATTGAAATTTTAAATTATATCTATCTATATTCTCTGATTTTATATATAATATATATATATGTATATATATAATAATATATATATTATATGTATATATATATAATCACAAAATATTCCTTGTGTATGCAGTTCCACAAGGGAAAGCGTTTGCTCTCTGATTGTCTGTATACTTACCTGTTTTTAATTTTTGGTTTAACTACTCTTCCCTCTCTCCGTATTTGACTAAATCTGCCCTAATGCATTGTTTATCTGTATGCGCGCTCGTATATGGCGTTCGTCCTCTCTGACCCTTCTATTTTGTACCCTTCGTTCTCACTTCCCCTCATATTTACCCCTTGTGTCCTCATTCTTTAGTTTCCTCCCTTCCCTCACCCCCTTCTGCTTACCTACATCCTCTCGCTTTCTCTACGTGTCTGAGTAATCATTAGGGATCGGCGGCCCTTCTACAGTACACTGCTACTTCTACCTTCTGCTTCATGTTGTCTCCTCCCGTCTACCTTATCGTTTCTCTATTTTTATCCGTTTTCGTTTTCTGATTCTTCCATTCTCAAATCCTCTCTACGTCTGCTCTGCTATATTTCTTCACTTCATCCTTTGTCGGTTGCTCCTCTTCCTTTGTTTTGCGACTCAGAATTTCCACAACTTTTCAGTCTTTCCCGTTTTCTGATTCATATATCTTATAATCCTGATTTTCCTCTTTTCCTGCTTCTGCTTCCACTTTCCTCAATCGCTCTGCTTCTCGTTTACCTTCGGCTGCGCCTTAATGCTTCATGTTTCCCCTCATCGCTGTGCACTCCATCCTCATTATCCTCTCCTTCCCTTTCTTTATCGCTTCTCTTTCTTCTCCTCTTATTGGAATCATGGAAAAGTATTCCTGGAACTGTGATATTTTGCCCCCCCATCGCTCCCGTTCCTCTCTCTTTCTCTCTCTACTCTGGATTAACTGGAATTAGATCTTGTTTAACTAAGGCAAATTTAGACATTATAAAGATTCCACAATTATTCCAGCAGCTCAGATTTCCTACAGGTAATATTATTAAGTCATTTTCTTCAAATTTCTGTATTTATATACTTGCTTTTTTTTTACTAGGTATTTTAGTACAATACTTTTGCCTATGCTTGATGAACAAACGCGTCTGTTTATGGAGAGTTTACCGTGTACATTATTCCATTTTTCTTTGTAAGGCAAATTGAACTTTGCTGGACTCTGTGTTCTGGGAATTTTTCTTTTTCTCTTTCACTGGGTGACTTAACTTCTAATCTGGTTTGAATTGATAAAAAGTAGAATTATCGTTTCGAATTATGCATTCTGTCTTCAGTAATGATTCATTTATCTGTATACTTATATTTTATCATTAAAGTGGTATAGATTACTGTCATCACCGGAATAGAAAGTTCATTGACGGTATTATTTCCCCCCTGTAGCAAAGTGGGACTAATGTTGTTTTCACCCGTTGCTGTCTGTGTGGTTTCGCAAGATTTCTCAAGAACGGACGAGCAGATTTCGATGAAACTTTGGAGATGCATTCGTTAGGTGACCTTCTCGCTATCATAAACTTTTGAGAGAATTTGGTATAGAATTGATTATTTACCTAGGGAACCCTTCCAATTCTGAATCGATTTCTCCCAAATGTCAATCATATTCTGAAAGTCACACAATGGATATAATTGGTAAGTTTTATCGAAATCGGCTATTCCGCTGATGAGGCATCCTACCAACATTCACGAAACGCTTTAAAGCTGACTTCGGAGGAGGTTACTTTTTTTTTAGTGTCCTCCGTCCCTCCCCCCCTTTTTTTAAAGTATCATAAACTAATTCCCATGCTTATACATGGTCTTGATTTTCCTGTCACTAACAGGGTTCAGAAGTAATTGTGTAACTCAGATTAATAGCTTTGAAAGGAATAGCGTTGCCAAAGCACTAAGAATTACGTATGTGATGCATTGGATTCGTATTATTCGTTGCCGTTCCTATCCTTTGAAACTGTTCGTTCTTATGCCTTCCCTGACTTACAGTCTGCACCTTCTGTGACTAATCCCCATTTCTTTATTGATCCCTTGTTGTTTCCCTCAGGTTCAGCCTCAAAAGGCCATTGGAGTGTCCAATATATATCGTATCTAATATATCTATCTATCTATTTATCTATCTATCTATCTATCTAACTATCTATCTATCTATATATATATATATATATATATATATATATATATATATATATATATATATATATATATATATATATATATATATAATTAAAAACAGCACTTGTACTTAAAAATCCATTTATTCAGTAATGACTGCTAAATAAAGGATGTTTTATGCACAAGTACTGGTTTTAATCGTTCTATTAAGACTCCGCTTTCCACAGGATAAATCTGTTGCAGATACACACACACATGTATGTATGTATGTATATATATATATATATATTATAATATATTTTGTATAAAATGCTTATCCCATGTAAGGAGAACCCGTGAGGTGCACTGTCCGCATCACCCAAAGTTCTTTTGCAGCGCCCCTTCAGCCTCAGCTACAACTCCTTTCATTCCAATTACTGTACCTCCGTTCATATTCTCGTTCTTCCATCTTACTTTCTACCCTCTCCTAACAATTGACTCATAATGCAACTGCAAGGTTTTTCCTCCTGGCACACCTTTGTACCTTTTCACTTCGTTTTCCGTTTCAGCGCTGAATGATCTCATAGGTCTCAGCACTAGGCCTTTGGCCTAAATTTATATTCTGTTCCATTAACGCTACTCCCCTCATCAGGATAACTGGAGATTGATGTAGTGTAATACCATGTACGTGAAAAGTGGAAGCGTTAACATGAGTTATGAGGAGAAAAGTAATTCAGTGTTACACTTTATTATCACTCTGTGTGCTGCATCAATTTGTTGTTTGATTATTGGTATCCCATGGCTAGTTTTGTATTTTTTTTTTATTTTTATTTTAAGGATTTGAACAATTAATATTTAGTTCATTTACAGAACGACATGCGGTGTAACGGAAACTAATTTGGTATATGAGGTTGCTGGTTCATATAGTGTAGAAATCCTCGAAAACAATGATTTCTATGGGAAGTTGACATTTCCTGTCAAGTTCACAATAGCGATTTTTTTTTTTTTACTTATCGACACTATCTTAACCGTTTTTTTTTTCAAAAGTTTGTCTTGCATTCATTATAGAATGTTTAGAGCTGTATTTTTTCGACAAGAGTATCAATTTAATGGTCCTGTGTACTTGGCTCATTAAGAATACTACAAGTTTTTGTTTTTATTTCGAGTTACTCATTACTGTGTTGAGACAGGTCGGGAGGCCTTCTCTCCTTTGACCTCTGAACGTGAGAACTTCTCAAGATTTTTTTTTTCTTGTCTCAAGGAGTCTCTCTTGCACACCCTGGCTTCTAAGAATTTGTACTACAGAATTAACTTTTTTAAGAATCTCTTCCAACGATATTTTCTTTCAGTGCCTCCTTATTTTGAAGCAAAAAATATCGGTATCGATTTTTGTCTTCGTGTTTCCTCTTTTTTTTTCACTTAGACATTTTACACCGTGGAAGCTTGCTATAGAATTACAAGGCCTTTTGACTTAATCCAATATTTTGTATGCTTAAAATGATTTGGTTTCCTTCATGATTTTCTCTTTTTTTAAAGAGGCATCAGTCAAGTAAAAAGACTAAACTTGTTTAAGGGAGGTGGAAATTGCTCTTCGTGTTGACTAAAATTGTTTAAGGGAGGTGGAAATTGCTCTTCGTGTTGAGAACACAGGTGACACAGGTTTTGGAAGCGCCTTGGGGAAAAGCTGTGTACATAATTTGACTGCTGAAAAAGGCTACAGTATCATTCAAGCCAACCTGGATGAAGAGATTATACCAAACACTTTCCGATGCGAAACGTGATCGTTCTCAAGATGGTACAGTTTTAGCGACAGTGAGTCCTGCTTTTAATTACCTTGGAATGAAAAAAGATACTTTTTTAACCAAAGTTTTTCAAAAGATATGTTAGTGATGTACCAACTAAGGAAATCTAAACAGGGAAAAATATGAAGATTATAATTTTATCTCAAAGAAAAGCAGGAAACCCATGTTGTGTTCCCGTGGTACAGCGTACAAAATTCTAACTATTGCATGACATGAACGACAGGCACAGTGTTGAGAAAGAACGGACGAGGATAGTGGGAACAGATGGACAAATATTGCCGAGAATATTAGATCACGCGTCTGAGACTGATAGTATTCACCACCGTAGGATTTCTCGAATAACTCGAAATCCCTAGCAGTAGATGCCTGCAGTTGCCTGGGTAAAACATTTTATTGAATAACAAAGGAAATAGAGATAATTAAGATGCAAATACACTGCCGTGAAAAAGCACCTTGAATGAAAAACAAGGAAAAATGGGATAGAAATTTTTCAGCAAATGCACATGCTAGGGTTAGGCCAAGTTTTTTTCATGTACTATCGACAAATAGGTCTTGCTGCTCAATTTTACATACGGTTCTAGCATCTTCGGTATGTTCTCTACTTTAGGGTTGTGTGGTTCCTTTCTGAGGCAGCAATTAATCAAGTACCGGTCCTGCAACATCCTTGTTTTTATATAAAATAATCCTTGCAATATCCAAAAGGAGAACCTTGTAATGGCTCACAAAATTTGCATACGACTCTAACAAAAACGTGTGAAATAAACTGTTGATTTTAGGGAAAAAATACTCATTACTAATAGGAAAAGACTAACAATTAATGTAGGCTTGAACAGAATAAACTAGTGTTGTAAGATTGATGAGTGCAGGGGTGTGTGATTATTTGGCTGAATGAGATAAATTTAGTCCATTAAACCAAACGCTGGTACTTATATCGTTATTCAGTTGTACTCAGTCAAAGATTAAATACAATTAATGAACGTACAAATAATTATATTTATATTTCAGGAAATATTCTGCCATCTCGTAGATATCCCATAAGGCTATCTACAGCTGCAGTGTCATTTAGAATATCTAAGATTATCTTACCTGTCAATGGTATTTTCCCAAAATTGCCATATATAGATTGATTTTAGACCTTGTATTCAGATTACAGCAGATCCTCGCAAGCATATGTCTCTTCGAATTTTTATTTTTTGTTGGACTGATGGCCACCACTGTAGCCATTTTTTTCAGAGAGTAAATTTCAGTGACACCTCTCTTATCATAGTGTGGGACATTTCTGATTGAAAAGCTGCATTTTGTGGCATCTTAACATCCATCTAAGCTGTAATTATAGTCCAATACCTCGTAATTTGTGTGAAAATGAACATAACAAAAGTGAACACATTTGTGCTTAACAGACAGATGAAAAGAGCCACTATGAACTTTTTCTAAATGCAAGGGTGAAAAGGGTTAAACTTTTCCAATGCTTTTAAGACACTTCTCAAGTCACATAATTAACAGAAGATTTCAAGTTTTTTCTTTTGCATAAATTTTGAAGCATTGACTATGGCTGTTTCTTCAACAGTAAAAATAAAAGACGAATCTTATGCTTTAGCAACGTGACTCATCTTATACTGCTGCACATCCTACTTCACATACATAACCAACAAAATATTGCAGTCACATTTGCGAATATTTGCATTTATATAGTATACAAATAACAGTTTTTTACGTTATTATTCATACGTGCATGTAGCTATACTTTCGCAGATTGTATTTGACTGATTCGGTATTCTTAAATGGTTTTAATTTAATACATACAAGGTTGCAGTATTGATGAATGAAGTGATTATATGGTTATACAAACACATACACACTATGTATTTATATTTATACAGTACATATGTATATATATATATGTATGTATATAATTACATGTAAACATAAAATGTGTAGGTGTCTTTTATTTACGTTACGCTTCTTATCCAATAATAAAGAGTGACGCCTGGAAGGCAGTAGTCAGGTAGCAAACCGCGGACCTAGCAGATGTGTGTGTGTGTGTGTGTGTTCGCGTATTCATTCGTCTAGATAACAGGGTCGTCGTTGGTTTACAGAAGCTGAAAAATCCTTAAAATGTTTGTGTATATATTGTGTAATGGAATCCTTCAAAGTCCCGGGAGTATATATGTTGAAATCAAGCGTTGGAGGATTGAAAGACAAGTTTTATTGGAATTTTCAAATGTTAATTTGATCAAGCGACCGAGGGTTTAGATAATCGGTCAAGGGACATGAGAATAGGAAACCCCTTCCTGTTGCCCTCCTTCCCATGGGAAGGGGGAGGAGGAGGAGGAGGAGATGGTGGTGGGGTTTCTTTCCCACGCAATCTCGTTTTTAAAAGGAGTTGCTCTGCGGCCTCTCAGAACAAAAGGCATCGAAACAACCAAACCTTCCCCCGGCCCCCCTTTTTTTTATATGCATCAACAGACAACCGTCAGGCATTCACAGTCTGGAACTGCAGGCTCTCTCTCTCTCTTTCTCTCTCTCTCTCTCTCTCTTCTTCTCTCTCTCTCTCTCTCTCTATATATATATATATATATATATATATATATATATAAATATGTGTATAAATACATATATGTATATATGTATGTATATATATATATATATATATATATATATATATATATATATATATATATAGAGAGAGAGAGAGAGAGAGAGAGAGAGAGAGAGAGAGAGAGAGAGAGAGAGAGAGAGACTTGCCGAGTAAATTGTGGGTAGAAAGAAGGTTTGCTATCTTTGAATAATATAATTTCATGTAGTAAAAGGTTCGAACTGCACTATCCTGACAACATAGCACTGGCAACAGTGAAAATGATTATAATGAATCTGTCCTAACTTCTGGAAATAATAATAATAATAAGATACATACGCTTTCTCTTAGTTTTAGTTTTGAATATGATTGTATTTATCAATACCACAAAATTCAGTTGACCCTAAAGCATGAATTCAGTATTAATTCATTGCCCGCAGAATAATATCGTTTTTTTCCATTTTTTCTTTACTTGGTATGATTAATCTTATAGTTAAGTTTCTCATGTCCCGCAGATCGACTATTTACCTTCCATTTTATTATTTATTAGTATCCGAGGTTAGCTTACCTTTTAACTTACTCAGCTTTATTTCAGAAAATTTATTTCAGAATCTTAACTTAGCCGCTGTGTGTTTGGGTTGGGGTGGTGGTGTTGTGGGGGCGGGGTTGGCGGGTGGCAAGTAAGCCCAACTCAGTGCCGGTCCCAAAGTCCGGATACATAGGATGGGTTGGACTAAGGAAGGGCATCCGTCCGTAAAACATCTGCCAAAACCAGTTACGAAATGAGTCGTTCAAGATAGAAACAGCTGGAGGAGGCTCATTAAAAATAGCGACCCCGACTAGGGGTTAAGCTAAGAAGAGGAATAGTTTTATTTCAATTTTCTCAATAATTTTGAATTCACAAATTTCAAAGAAAAAAGTTCATTGGGTAAAATTTAACTTTTAAAAAATCACACATTGCCAGGAACATATACAGGATTGCGCAACGAAATCACATTTATTCTCTAAAATTAGCTCAACGAAGAAGTTTAAGGGCCAAAAGAAAAGATGAACAGTAAAGAAAATGACAAGCAAAGACATATAATGAAAATTTCAAAATAATGGAAGTTAAAAATGGATGTTAAGAAATGCTGACCTTGGAATTTACAGTCAAAGAAATGATAATAAAAATGCAAATTAACAAGAACGTGCTCTTGAATGAAGATTCTCAAACAAACTAAATTAAGAATTTTCTCTTGTACTGCAAGTGATAACACATTGAACCTTAGATTTTATTAATTACTTCATGAATCAAGAATTTACTCTTGTACTGCAAATGACAACACATTCAACTTAAAATTTTAATAATTACTTTATTAGGAAAGTCAATGAACTTTGCTTTTTATTTGCATTAATGAACTTTCATGCAACAAGCCTTCCAACAAAATAACAAATTCGAAATTAAATGTGAAATGCCCTGAATAGCAGGAGACGATAGACATCAATGCGTTAATTTTTTACGACCTTAACTGTGAGCCTAACTATTTCACTTAGCACTTAAGGATTTTCGAGAATTTCCAACACAACACTTTTTAAAATATAATTTACCATACTTTATATAACCACTAAAATGAATTTTCTTATTCATTCACATTCTGTTTCATATTTGCTATTCACTTGCCAGTTATCTGCACGCCAGTTCGTTAGGGTAGTCTAACTTCACCACATTTCAAACTTGTACAGGAGACATAAACGAAAATGTTCTACTGTCTACTACTGTGGAGAGATTTACACCAGTTTCGAATGTCACTTTCAAATCATAATTCCACATCCAGAATTTGAAATTATTGTGGGAATATTAATTCAGCTAGACACATTAATCTGCAGTATTTTGCTCATCTTAAATCCAGCAGAATTACGAAACTAAAAATCAATATGACCTGAAGTAAATAGCACTGCTGTAATGGGAAATTATGAACTTTTATTGGTGATATGGACATTACCTTTAATGTTCCATTGGCCTAAGCTAACATTGAGTTCTTTTGTTGCCTAGACGGAAGTCAAAAGGGTCTCCCATCAGAGGATAAGTAGAAGTGCTTCCTTTCTGTTGCTGTTTCACATTCTAGACATAAGTGGTAGTCTGATTAGGGCCAACATTGGCTTCTAGAATGAAGTAAAATGCAACTTACAGTTTCAGCATCTAAGGGAACCCCTTCAGGATGAATTCGCTGTTTACCCGAGTTCAGCCATTGATTCATTTTCAGAAATCTATCTCTTCAAATATTTGTTCGGATCTGTTATGACTTTTGTGCAAGGTTTGGTAGGTGGACCTTATTCTTGCTGGTTCATCATTGGTTAGTCCTGGATCAAGGGCATGAGCTGGTTGATCTGTAGTCAGACTTCATCTTCAGACTGACGCATGTCACATAGAATGCGGTGTGGGGTCTTTGAGTCTTGGAATAGCGTCTTGTTTACTCCATTTGCCAGTCACTGTTAAGCTAATTAGTCATGGCTCATTTGGGCACTAATTTAGAGCTGGGCCTAAGGGTAAGAGATCTGTGTAAGCGAAAGGGGTGGGTAATGGCTAAGGTGTTTTGAAGGGTTCGTAGATGTAGTTAATTACTTAGGAGGGTTCAGTTCCTTGAATGTCTTCGAGCGAAAATAAAAACCTACATCCGGAAGGGATTAAGGATTAGGTGAAAGAGTTTAATCTCCTTCCTTCCGTTTACAATTTCTACCTGTTAATGTTAATGTTAATTTTAGGTTAAAGTTTGTTAGTTTAACAAGTATCAAACTCGGAACACACAATATATAACGAAGTAGACAAAATATGGTAATCAAAGAGAGGAAAATGCAAAAGTACTGATATTGCGGAGCATAATTTGATAATCACCATTTGACAGGCATCAGTTATGCAGAACTTGTGCAGTGTAAATGACTGTGCTAGGGACGTAACTATTATTTCTTTGTAAAATTTTAATATATATTATGTATATATATATATATATATATATATATATATATATATATATATATATATATATATACATAATTTTACAAAGATAATTGCACATGAATTGAAAAGTTGCATTTTTTCATTATACAATGTACTATAAATTAGGAGAGCCATTAAATTTAACCCATACAAACATATGAATTTTAAATAATTTCTTTTTGGATATACACTACTCGTTATTCATATCGTTGTTAATAGGTAATAATTAAAAAAAAGAGGAAAATCTGCAGTTCTGTAACCAAAAAATCTATCCTTTATTAATTCAGAATCAATCGTTGTCTATAAATGATAATACTAATGAAAGGAGAAGCTAATGAAAAGTTTATTTTTAATAGTGGGTTTGCAGTGGAAATATAGTACTTATTTATAATAGATAGATAATATTCATAATGATGAGTAAGAAATACAACTTTTAAAAATCCTCCAGAACTGTATCCAAATGTGGGAATATCATGTAAATTAACTCATATCACTAACACCTAAATGTAATATAGAGAAACGGAAATGTAAGAGGAAAGACTCATAATAATAAAAACAGAAATCAAATGCATACTGCAGGTAAAATAGTTTAAAAAAGATAAGAAAAATCTCTAGTTGTTAAAACACAATACAGCATATTGGGTGTACAACTAAATTAATATAAAGATTCAAGTGAGCAAAGTTAAATTCAGTCTCGCGTCTTACATGGTTAGTGTCTTCAGTACACCTCATGCGGTGCACTGTAGGCATTATTTAAGGTTCTTTGCAGCTTCCCTACGGCCCGTAGCTGCAACCCCTTTCATTCTTTTACTGTACCTCCGTTCATGATCTTCGTCCATCTTACAAGTGCACCTGCGAGGTTCAAACCTTTTTACTGTCAATAACCTCGTAGGTCTCAGTGCTTGGCCTTTGGCCTAAATTCTCTAATCTGCTCTGTTCTATTCTGCACGATTGTGACTAATGATTTTGTACTGGGACAGGTCTGCACGTCAGGCATATATACTGTAGAATTCTCAGTCAAATGTTAAAATATGTAAGTAATATTATTTAGTTAATAAAGGCTTATGGGAGAATTTATGAGCCATTAATGTACAAAATTGCCGTTATATTAACTGGATGTGTGTAGATTATTTTCTTGACAGAAATAATGATTTGGATCAGGGTAGAGACTTTGGACTCCCCAATTGTCGTAGGATAATCAATTACAATCTGCGTATAGAAGTAAACAGATTAGTTATCGCCAAATCATAGTGCGCTCGTTGTAGTTATAAGCAATATTGTTTGCAAAAAAATATTGCACACCTTATTTTATCTGCGAATGAGGTTTACTCAAAAAGCAATGAAAATATTTATAAATTCGAGATTCTGGAATGTTGTCACACTCTGAGTGCCTCTTGTAGGGACGATATAAAGAGAGTTTTTTTTAACTGTAGCGCTAATTGCCATATTAAAAACGCCTGTTTGTTGATGTACAACTCTTAATGTAGCTGCTAATGGGTACATTTTATTATTCAGTAACTGCTGGTCACTACACTTTTTTAATTCATAATTGCTGATGGTTTTACCTTTTTGAATTGCTAACTGCTGATCGGAAACAGTGGTTGACAGTAAAATAATACCATCATCATGTGCCCTAACGTGGGAGTTGTAATTATACAACCGTAATTTTCCTTGTTTATCCATTTGGCATGTTTACAAAGATACATTTCCACAATAACAATAGCACAGTGGAATATAAAACTTTTTACTATATAATTACTTGATACCTGTCCAAATCATTAATATTTTGGTCCCATTCTAGAAAGCGAAACGTTGACCTATAGTACCAGAAAATACGGCCGGAAAGTAGGTTAGATAATCCAATCGCCGTTTCTCATTACTCTCTGATTATTGATATTCACTTTCGTATAAATAATCACTTTCGATATACTTTCTGTATCCACCATATATACCTAAAGCCTGTACAGTACATAAACATTATTGGGTCTTTTTGTATATCTGAAAATATTAGACATAACTGAATATGGAGAACTACAAAGTAACTATTCATGCTTACAGCTTTCTCAAAATTCAATAAGTAATCATTAAGAAAACCTACTTTATATCCTGGAAAATTCAGACAGCAAGTTTAACAAGACTATTAGAAAATACTAATGTTAAAGCATTCATGTTTAAAGCACAGTAATACAGATGGTTTTCAGGTCTCCTGATAGAATTACTGAAATTTAAGTTTAATGGAAAAATTGTATTTTAACATTATCCAGGATGTTTTTAGAAGTATACACACAAGCATTTTGAAATTGTTTTTATTCGTAATACGACGAATCTGGAATCGTTTATGCCCAAATGATGCCCAATGGCAAACTCGCGTTTCTTTTCGAACTTAAACCACGAAATCAAACCTTATTCTAATAAATTTGAACAAAGTACTGACTAGGAAAAAGAGGTAAATTATTGTTAACAGTAAGAGGATAAAATTTCCTAAATATCAGGTCTGAATCCTCTTGCTGTCAATCTCGACGTAGGTAGTTCAAGTACTAAAATTTTTTAACAACCGTAATTTCAATGGTTTTCAATATTTAAACCATTTTGATTTTCCTTCGATGGTTTTTTTTTAATATTTAAGCACTCATTACCCCGTCGCTGGTTTTCTTAATATTTAAACACAACTTTTGATTTTCCTTTGATGGTTTAGGCAATTACCATTGATTTCCTTCGAATGTTTTCTTAATATTTAAGCACTCATTAATTTTGATTTGTTTTTTCTTAATATTTAATCACCATTACCTCTGGTGTTCCTTCGATGATTTTCTAAATATTTAAGCACTCATTATTTATAATTTGCTGTCGATGGTTTTCTTAATATTTAAGCACCGTTACCTTTGATTTTCCTTCGATGGTTTTCTTAATATTTAAACATCTTAACTTTTGATTTTCCTTTAATGGTTTTCTTAATATTTAGGCACGAATACCTTCGATTTTCCTTCGATGGCTTTCTTAATATTAAAACAATCATTATTTTTGATTTGCCGTCGATGGTTTTCTTAATATTGAAGGTCCATTACCTTTCATTTTCTTTCGATGGTTTTGTTAATATTTAATGAGTCATTACTTTTGATTTTCCTTTGATGGTTTTCTTAATATTTAAGCACTATTACCTTTGATTTTCCTTCGATGATTTTATTAATATTTAGACATTCATTCCTTTTGAATTTCCTTTGATGGTTTTCTTAATATTTAAGCACAATTACCTTTTATTTTCTTTCGATGGTTTTCTTAATATTTAATCATCTTTACTTTTGATTCTCCTTTGATGGTTTTCTTAATATTTTGGCACGATTGCCTTTGATTTTCCTTCAAAATTTTTTCTTAATATTTAAGCACACATTATTTTTTATTTCCCGTCGATGGTTTTCATAATATTTAAGCACCATTACATTTGATTTTCCTTTGATGGTTTTCTTAATATTTATGCACCATTACCCCTGATTTTCTTTTGATGGTTTTCTTAATATTCAGGCACCATCACCTTTGATTTTCCTTTTATGGGTTTCTTAATATTTAGGCACCATTACCTTCGACTTTCCTCTGATGGGTTTCTTAATATTTAAACACTCAATACTGTTGATTTTCCTTCGATGGTTTTCTTAATATTGAAACACCTTTACCTTTGACTTTCCTTTGATAGTTTTCTTAATATTTAAGCACCATTACCTTTGAATTTCTTTTGATGGTTTTATTAATATTTAAACGCCATTAACTTTTGATTTTCCTTTGATGGTTTTGTTAACATTTAAGCACCATTAACTTTGATTTTCCATTGGCGGTTTTCTTAATATTTAGGAACCACTACCTTTGATTTTCCTTTGATGGTTTTCTAAATATTTAGGCACCATTACCTTTGACTTTCCTTTGATGGTTTACCTAATATTTAAGCACTCATTAATTTTCATTTTCCTTCGATGGTTTTCTTAATATTGAAACACCTTTACTTTGCACTTTCATTTGTCGGTTATCTTAATATTTAGGCACGATTAACTTTGATTTTCTTTCGAAGGTTTTTCCAATATTTAAGCACTGATTATTTTTTATTTCCCGTTGATGGTTGTCTTAATATTTAAGCACCATTACCTTTGATTTTCGTTTGAGGTTTTTTTAATATTTAAGCACCATCACCTTTTATTTTCCTTCGATGTTTTTCTTAGTATATTAATCACTCATTTCTTTTGATTTTCCTTTGATGGTTTTTTTTAATAGTTAAGTACGATTACCTTTGATTTTCTTTCGTTGGGTTTCTTAATATTTAAGCAGCATTGCCTTTGATTTTCCTTCGATGCTTTTCTTAATATTTAAGCACTCATTACTTTTGATTTTCCTTCGATGGATTTTTTTTAATATTTAAGCACCATTACCTCTGATGTTTCTTCGATGATTTTCTTTATATTTAAACACCAATACCTTTGATGTTTTCTTATTATTTGGCACCATTACCTTTGACTTTCCTTTCATGGTTTTCTTAACATTTAGGCACTCATTACTTTTGATTTTCCTTCGATGGTTTTCTTAATATTTAAACACATTTACTCTTGATTTTCCTTTGATGGTTTTCTTAATATTTAGGCACGATTACCTTTGATTTTTAAGAACTCATTATTTTTTTTTCCCCGTCGATGGTTTTCTTAATATTTAAGCACCTTTACCTTTGCTTTTCATTCGATAGCTTTCTTAATGTTTAAGCACCATTACCTTTGATTTTCCGACGATGCTTTTCATAATAGTTAAGCAGCATTACCTTTGATTTCCCTTCGATGATTTTCTTAATATTTAAGCACCATTACCTTTGATTTTCCTTCGATGGTTTTCTTAATATTTAAGCACCATTACCTTTGATTTTCCGACGATGCTTTTCATAATAGTTAAGCAGCATTACCTTTGATTTTCCTTCGATGATTTTCTTAATATTTAAGCACCATTACCTTTTATTTTCATTCGATGGTTTTCTTAATATTTAAGAATTCATTACTTTTGGTGTTCCTTCGATGGTTTTCTTAATATTTAAGAACATTTATTTTTTACTTTCCTTTGATAGTTTTCTTAATATTTAAGCGCAATTACCCTTGATTTTCCTTCAATGGTTTTCTTAATATTTAGGCACCCATTACCTTTGATTTTCCTTTGATGGTTTCCTTGATATTTAAGCACCATTACCTTTGACTTTCCTTTGATGGTTTTCTAAATATTTAACCACTCATTTCTTTTGATTTTCCTTCAGTGGGTTTCTTAATATTTAAACACCTTTACTTTTGACTCTCCTTTGATGGTTTCCGTAATATTTAAGCACCATTACCTTTGATTTTCTTTCGATGATTTTCTTAATATTTAAGCACCATTAACTCTGATTTTCCTTTATTGTTGTCTTAATAATTAGGAACCATTACTATTGAATTTCCTTTGATGGTTTTCTTAATATTTAGGCACCAGTACCTTTGACTTTCCTTCGGTGATTTTCTTAATACTTAAGTATTCATTACTTTTGGTGTTCCTTCGATGGGTTTCTTAATATTTAAGAACCTTTACTTTTGACTTTCCTTTGATAGTTTTCTTAATATTTAAGCACAATTACCTTTGATTTTCCATCGATGGTTTTCTTAATATTTAGGCACCCATTACCTTTGACTTTCCTTTGATGGTTTTCTTAATATTTAAGCACAATTACCTTTGATTTTCCATCGATGGTTTTCTTAATATTTAGGCACCCATTACCTTTGACTTTCCTTTGATGGTTTTCTTAATATTTAGGCACCCATTACCTTTGATTTTCCTTTGATGGTTTTCTTAATATTTAAGCCCAATTACCTTTGATTCTCCATCGATGGTTTTCTTAATATTTAGGCACCCATTACCTTTGACTTTCCTTTGATGGTTTTCTAAATATTTAAGCACCATTGCCTCTGATGTTCCTTCGATGGTTTTCTTTACATTTAAGCACCATTGCCTTTGAGTTTTCTTTGATGTTTTCTTAGTATTTGGCACGATTACCTTTGCTGTTCCTTCGATGGTTTTCTTAATTTTAAGCACACATTACGTTTGGTTTTCCTTCGATGGTTTTCTTAATATATAAAGCACCTTTACTTTTGATTTTCCTTTGAAGGTTTTCTTAATTTTTAAGCACTCGTTATTTTTTATTTCCCGTCGATGGGTTTTTTAATATTTTAGCACCATAACCTTTGCTTTTCCTTCGATGCTTTTCATAATAGTTAAGCACCATTACCTTTGATTTTCTTTCGATGGTTTTCCAAATATTTAAGCTCGATTACCTTTGATTTTCCTTTGATGGTTTCCCTGATATTTATGCACTATTACCTTTGAGTTTCCTTCGATGGTTTTCTTAATGTTCAGGCATTCATTACTTCTGATTTTCTTTCCATGGTTTTCTTAATATTCAAGCAATGTAACCTTTGATTTTCCTTTAATGGTTTTCTTAATATTTAAGCACCATTACCTTTGGTTTTCCTTCGACGGTTTTCTTAATATTTAAGCACTCTTTACTTTTGATTTTCTTTCGATGGTTTTCTTAATACTTAAGCTCCATTACCTTTGATTTTCCTTCGATGGTTTTCTTAATAGTTAAGTACCATTACCTTTGATTTTTCTTCAATGGTTTTCTTAATATTTAAGCATTCATTAGTTCTGATTTTCCTTCGATGGTTTTTTTAATATTTAAGCACCATTGTCTTTTATTTCTCGTCGATGATTTTATTAATATGTAATCACGATTATGTTTGATTTTCCTTCGAGGGTTTCTTAATATTTAAGCACCATTTCCTTTGATTTTTCTTCGATGGGTTTCTTAATATTTAAGCACCATTACCTTTGATTTTCCTTTGATTGTTTTCTTAATGTCTAAGCATTCATTACTTTTAATTTTCCTTCGATGGTTTCCTTAATATTCAAGCAGCGTTACCTTTGGTTTTCCTTCGATGGTTTCCTTAATATCTAAGCATTCATTACTTTTAATTTTCCTTCGATGGTTTTTTTAATATTTAAGCACCATTACCTTTGATTTTTCTTCGATGGTTTTCTTAATATTTAAACACCATTACCTTTGATTTTCCTTTGATGGTTTTCTTAATATCTAAGCATTCATTACTTTTAATTTTCCTTCGATGGTTTCCTTAATATTTAAGCACCATTACCTTTGATTTTCCTTCGATGGTTTTCTTAATATTTAAGCATTCATTACTTTTAATTTTCCTTCGATGGTTTTCTTAATATTTAAGCACCATTACCGTTGATTTTTCTTCGATGGTTTTCTTAATATTTAAACACCATTACCTTTGATTTTCCTTTGATGTTTTCTTAATATTCAGGCACCATTACCTTTGACTTTCCTTTGATTGCTTTCTTAATATTTAAGCGCTCATTACTTTTGGTTTTCCTTCGATGGTTTTCTTAATATTTAAACACCTTTACTTTTATTTTCCTTTGATGGTTTTTTTCTTTAATATTTTAGCTCCATTACCTTTGCTGTTCCTTCGATGGTTTTCTTAATATTTAAGCACCATTTCCTTTTATTTTCCTTTGATGGGTTTTTTTTTTAATATTTAAGCTCCATTACCTTTGCTGTTCCTTCGATGGTTTTCTTAATATTTAAGCACCACTACTTTTGATTTTCCTTTGATGTTTTCTTAATATTCAGGCACCATTACCTTTGACTTTCCTTTGATTGCTTTCTTAATATTTAAGCGCTCATTACTTTTGGTTTTCCTTCAATGGTTTTCTTAATATTTAAACACCTTTACTTTTGATTTTCCTTTGATGATTTTGTTAATATTTAGCCACGATTTTTTATTTCCCGTCGATGGTTTTCTTAATATTTAAGCACCACCTACCACCCAACTCCCGCCCAAGATATAGTTCGATGTGGTTGCTGCACGTAGGAAATGCAGTTTATTAGGTTACCAGACGACAGAATTGAAAGTAAGGTGTCGCGAAATTTATTATATTGATGATTAACTTCTATTTACGAATCCTTCGACTGATTTGTGTTTTATTACATGTAGCTTCCGTGTCTAACAGTATTTTTTCTTAATTTTACTCTTTACCTTTTATAATACCAGTAATATTGAAACTTCTGTTAGTCAATAATTTGAAATCTCTCTCTCTCTCTCTCTCTCTCTCTCTCTCTCTCTCTCTCTCTCTCTCTCTCTCTCTCTCTCTCTCTCTCTCTCTCTCTGAGGATGAACTTGAGAGAAACAATGTAACCAAGTGGAATATCTTTACGGAAGTTGAGTGACCTTTGATGTGAAGTGTATTTATAAACGTACTCTACTACTTAGTTTGTAGTATCCTCATTCGGTGCTTATGGTACACGATGGCTTTTTACTACGAATCACTTTATTTGATATTTTGGATGTCAGCATCCTCGTAATTAACCTCGAAAACAGAAAAGGAGAATAGAATATTTGTAGATAGTCTGATAAGAAAACAACTGCAATTAATGGCTCCCCAGTGCTTGAAATACAAACCCTTTTCTCTCCAATCCCTTCCCCTATGCGTACTTTACTCTAAGCTTTTAAGTACTCCCCTAGTGTTGATGATGTGCACTGAATATACCTTTGAATTCGGAACTGTCTATAAAGGGGGTGCACAGAACAATTGGGCACGCTGAACATTGTTCTTGAAAATTATGTTAAACATTGTATGTCTATGAACCCTTTTCTTGCTTTAAAAAAAAAAAAAAATCTACCCGGACTACTTCTCTCCCTTTTGGTACTGCAACTGGCTTCCAGCCTTCCTTTCTCCCTCCCTTCCAGACAAAAGAGAGAAAAACTTGTACAAAGGAGATGAAAACAAAAGCGAATAACGTAGGAAGTATACTAAACAGCTCGCTTGCTGAGTGCGTGAGCCAGTAGGTGAATAATTAGTGTAGGCCTCAATGATAACACGGGCTAGAAGTACTTTTTTGTGGGGAAAGGATTTGCTTTTTCCATTATTGTTAGGCTAATGTTGATACAAAAGGTATTGAATGTACGAAGGAGGATGGAATGAAAGCGGTAAAACGCTATTGTTATCTCGGGAAAAAATCTTATTGGAATCTACTTGCTAGAGGTCGCTTTGCGTTCTGACAAATAAGACTTGCATTTGTTTTGATTTATTTTTGTTTCGTTATTTTTCTTATTTACAACATTGGAAAAGATGTTTTGAATTTAATTTAATTTTTTATGAGGTCTGCTATTGAATTTTTTGTTGTCAGGAAGTTATGGTATTCTTAAAGTTTTGCAATAATTGAACATGCATTTGAAAGATAACTATTGTAGGAATGCCAACCATGCATGATTACTTTGAAATAAACTTATTCGTTCACATGGAAGATGGTTGTTAAAAATTGATGAATTGACAGAAATATTCCATCAATTATTTATTCAATTGTTCATTAGCCAAAGATTGTACTGATGATTTTTCTCCATACTTTTGACTCCTCGCAGACGTCAAACACCGAAACCTCATCAGCAGTAGTCATTACAGAAAATTTTCTTCTTTTTACTGCGTGGCTTATGACCCCTGACCTTTGAACCACGGGGATTGTCTTGGCTAATACCATTGTTCCTCTTCGAATCAGAGTCGGATCATCGCGTCAGGGAATGGTAGAAGGAAATAAAACTTTTGTGTGTGCGTGCGTGCGTGTTTGTGTATGTGTAAGTGAAAGATGGAGTGGGAGAGTGAGTGAGAGTGTGTGTGCATTGCGACGGTGGTCTTCTGTTGGTATACGACCCAAAGGTCCCGTCAGAGGTTTGATTTGGTGCCTGTGAGGTACCAAAATAGGTCCGACTAATGATGATGATAATGATGCAGGTGATTACTGAAGGAGGAGGATAAATCAGAGGTGATGGACGAGAAGAATAAAAAGACACTGATCGAGTGTTGGTTATTGGCGGATCAATGGCTTCGTAGAGGCTGCGATGCAAAGCCAGAAAGGTCTTTTGTGATTTCTTTGTCGCTGAACAAACAAAGGTTTTGGGGGTTAACTGCACGCATCATCAGGAGATTTTTTGCCTGTTCATTTTCTCTTTCTATTCACGTTGTTCATTCCACTTGCTTTCTTCTTCTTGGTATTCGAAGTCCTCGACTTAAACTCACTGGTGTCAACGGAAATTTGCTTGTGCGAGCAAAGATAATTAAAATAAATAATTTATTTTTCATTGTAGAATTTGTTGAAGTTTTGCCTAATTTGGGAAGAGAATTAAGGTGTAAATACAGATTGAGGGCATACAAATAACTGAATTTTTTATGAAATTTATCCCTAACCCATTTATTGTGGACAGAATAGATAAATAAAGATTTTGCTAAATATATATTAGTTAATGATTAACAAGACGATCTCCGTAGCTCAGTGATTAACAACAACAGCTCACGATTGAGAAACCTAGCTTTGATCCCTCCAGGGTGAATGTTTTTGGGTAACATGGGAATGTTATGAAATTACCTTGAGGTAACTGGTGGTTGTTATGCAGAAGGTTAATGGCATGTGCTGCCGCTGCCTCGTAGGTTAACATCTCTTTAGGTAAAGATTAGAGCCACAATCGAAAATGTGGCCTTGCTCAAGATGAACACCAGAAATTTTTGGCATCAGTATGATGGCTACGGTTAAGGTGCTGAGTTTGTTGTTTCTTCGACGCCTAGTGGATGACGTTGGTTGAAAACAATGGCCTTAGCTGGGAACTGGGCGCTACAAACAACTGTCCACCCTGCAGTATACTTAGGTAATGAACGTTAATGGGTACACAGAATTTAGAAATGGCCAATTATTGTGCATAAGTCTTTGCAGCATTTTCTTTAACTTAAAAACTCTTTTGCAAGCCGTGACGAAAAATATAGTTTTCGATAAACATTGAGCAAAGCGTGGCTTCACTGAAAATAATATTCAGGATTTAATCATTCGTACAACTGGGCCATTTTAAGTGCTCGTAGTGTTCTGTGAGGTGGTGACGTATTGGTTTCAAAAGGGAAAATAATAGGAGCTGTATAGTATTGGTTCAATGACGTTTCATAATGCCAATGTTAAACGCCTATGTGCTATGTTCTTAAGGTTCATCCAACATCCGTTAGTGTTTGGTATGTTCAGTCAATGAGTACAAAAGTGACCAGTAGCATGTCTTTGAATCCGCTAGCTACAGATCAATTGGGCTAACCAGTTGTGCTCGGAAGCTAATGGGAAAGTGATTACCACTAGGCTAGTTTGGTTGAGGAATCTGTAGTCTAATTTCTCCATCCTAGTTTGGTTTTCAAAAGAATCGATTTACTCTAAATCAACTACTTAAATTATTCAAGCAAATTTAGGAAGGTTTCTCTATGTGGTGTCAAACCACAGGGGTTTCTTTGATCTTGAGAAGGCATATGCCTGTATCTGGCGATGTGGTAAAATCCAACGATTTTTACAAAATGTGAATTTGCGATAACATGATTAGATTCATTGATGTTTTTTTATCGGACAGATCCATAAAAATAAAAGTGGGAAACTCACCCTGGGCATTTTATTCAGGAGAAGGGAATGTCACTGAGAAGTATCCTTAGTGTTACTTGTATTGCGGTACTGTTAAATGTTCTTTGTTGGTGACTTACCAATCTACTGCTCCAGCTTGTCATGTGTGCCTGTAAATAATAGTGGAAGTCTGTCAGTGCTGTCATTAAATGGGCTGATGAGCCTAGGTTTAAATTTTCAACGTCTAAGACTGTTGCTTTAAGATTTACTAGCTCCAGACATATTGAAATAATACTCACTTTAACTCTTGAAAGGTACTCCTGTATTTTATAAAAAGGTAATACAAGTTTTGGGCACGGTACTTCCCTCTAAATTCACATGGTCTAGTCACATGGATGGCCTGAAACTGAAAGTGAAATCTTTAAATATTTTAAAAAGTTGTATTTGGTGTTGGATGAGCACAACAAGAAGCGGGGGTTGGAGATGAGTAAAGATTTGTGGAAAGACATGAGTGGCGAAATTGTACAGAGGCTCTTTGCGTCAGGCGCTCGAGGCAGTGCTGTGATGAATTATGGATCATCTGAAGTTTTGTAAGCCCTATGTCATTCGCCCTGGCTGCCACTCACAGAGTCGACTGACTGTTAGGTACATAATTTATTACCTAGGTCGAAAGAGGTAACATAACGCTATGTGTGTAAAGAGGATTTTCATAGTCGGATGATTTTTAGTGGCCAAGTTTTCGTTCTTCCGTTGATTTACATGATTTATTTCTCCCGTATAACTGTAATGAGGATTTTATATAGTATTCGGTGTTAAAATGTGAAATGGAACTATTTAATGTTTAGTGTGTGTGTGTGTGTGTGTGTGTGAGAGAGAGAGAGAAGAGAGAGAGAGAGGGAGGGTGTCAATCTCCTTTGGAAAGTCGAAAACTCAATCCTCTCTTTAAAAAGTCTCTCTCTCTCTCTCTCTCTCTCTCTCTCTCTCTCTCTCTCACGCACACACGCACGATTAATTAGCTGTGTTTACATATTTGTACATCGCCGTGCATACAGAAAACTGCATTACATCCACTTGACTAAGCGGTATTACGTAGAACCTACATTTGTGTTCTATTTATTAATTTGCTTAGTTATGAGAGCTGCCTTTTTCTCTAGCATTCATTAACTTAAGTTGAAGCCCTAACAAGAGGGAACCCCATTCTGAGGGCTGTGTGCTTCGCTTTACTCGTTTCCTTGCTCTGCAGGGGGAACGATTTTTGTGCTTATGTTGCCTTTTTTTTTTTTTTAAACCATGTGTCTCTATCCTTCTTTGTATCCCTAGCAGTTAGCATGTGTACTATAGTCTTGGGCATTATTATTAATTATCATTTTATTATATTATATCGAATTTGGGATTATTATTATCGTTATTTTATTATTATTTTGAATTGGCATCATCATCATTATCTTCTTACACTGTGTTACTGCGTATTTTCAGTCTGGTAAACTTGTTGAATTGAGTATATTAAAGTGTTCTTTACTTATGGGTTCGCAGAGCAGATGCTGGCTCGGTTGAAACATGACTCATTTCAGTTGAGGTTCGTTTTAGTCAAAATCTTGTACAGCCAATTTTGTTTTTAAATAACAGGTCTATTGCCGTAGGTAATTATCGTATATTCACTTTTGTTTCCGTGTTTAATCCTTAGCCAAAGAAATCTTACAGTTTTTTCTTGAATGGGAAATGAACAAACTTGACTGGTTTTACTCTATATTTTCATATTAACGTACATTGGTATAGTAGTGTTTCTACTTAAGCTTTTACTTTTTTTACTTTTTTTTTTTACCCTTCGAACGCCGTTACAGGAATCTGTCCTTATCCACCAACAAAATACAATACAATTAAAAAAGTAACAATACGTTATTCGTGGAAGCTAACCCACTCGTAGAGTTCTTCATGTGAAAGAATTCTTAGTATCGCATGGTTATCAAGATCGTAGCGTGTCGACATTTGACATATAATTTTGTAATGAATTTGTTTGTTTATTTGTTTTGTGCGTGGGTTACATTTATATATATATATATATATATATATATATATATATATATATATATATATATTGTCAATATGTACTTAATAGGCAATATATATTTGTTAACATCTTACTCATCGCTTGATTTTATGGAAGGTTTCTCATTACGAAGGTCTGGAGTTAGGTGAATTATATTTTTCTTATATATTAATCAGCAGTTTAATGAGACAAAACAGGATTGTGAACGGAAATCACACAAGGGTTCCATGACGTTATGAACATAGCTATGGAACAATTTATTGCAGCTCCCATATTTCAGCAACAGCCCTTCTGTGTGTGTGTGTGTGTGTGTGATGCAGGGAATGTAGATGCTGCAGCAACCCGTTCTCTGAAGTTTCCTCTTTCCCTTAGGCGCCATTCTTCCCACATTGCCATCACCTCTCTTCCTTCCCCCTTTCCACCTCTTTCGTTCTTTCTCATCAGACCTCTCCCCCTCCCCTACGTTGTCAGCATTTTCGTCGTCATCCGCATCATCATCATCATTATTATTACTATCATGGTCGCCGTTGCTTTTGCTGCCGGTTTTCCAGTATTGCTCACGCTCGTAATTCACTATTCACAATTCCCCCCCTCCCCCCGCGCGCCTTCTGGATAAACAAAGAAGCGGGATAACGACCTTTTTTATCCTTTAAGCATAATAGTGCGGGATATTTCAATGGGCACACCGGGAAAGGAAAGTTCCCCCAAGAGGGGAAAAATATGGAAGACAAAAACTGTCAAGGTTTTAATGCACTGCCAGCAGTAATATTCAGTGACAGCCTGAGATGATGTGAAATATGAAGACTAAGAGTAAATGAGAGAGAGAGAGGATGGGCATGCAAGTCAGCTTGTAGGTTAAAATATGAAATTTAGGGTATTTACATTGTTAAGTTGACAATTTGCATTCCCAGACACAAAATATTTCTAGATATTTAAGTAATACCGTCACATTTTCGGAAGCCCATGTTGGGTCATTGGTCTGTATTCACAGACAATACTCGTACATGCCTTTTGACATGTATTTGTTTGGCTAACAAAATTATGTTTCCAGAGTTATTTTCCGTGCAGTGAGGTGACTTGGGTGATGATTTATGTCTTATGAAGGGAAACATTTTTTTTTCTATGAAGTGTTGGTGTACACTGTTGAATATATTTTCAATAAACCTTCTTATAAGGTCACATACCACCCTGTGTCGTTAGATATGAGTTAATAATGTGTAAATATTTGAATGACATCAGTATTCGATACACCAGTGTAGTAAAAGCGTCCATGTGACAACTTGAAAATCAGTTAAGTTTCCGGTATTTTCAGTGGGAGAAGACTTCTTACTGGTAAATTTTTTCTTACTTCAGGACTTATCCACTAAGTGTATGAAGACTTATCATTTTTTGCTTTCTATCCGGGTTTCGTATGATTCCGAAGCTTCTCATTCTTCTTGAGTTTCATGGCACAGGTCATTCAGAGAGCGACTAACATACCGGCTCACCTTTCTTTGCCTCCTCCCTCCCAGTGAGAGAATGCGTTGCTGAAGTCACATGACTTCATCATAGAATATTTATATTCTATGGTTAAGCCTTTGACGGGCAAGAGGGCTCTTGGTCTGGGGGAACCTTTATCCTCTAGTTCGAGTACAAATGTTTACCTTTACTCTCTCTTTCTCATTACAGTATTACGACAATCTCCTATTTGGTCCCAGTGCTTGGCCTATGGCCTAGACCTGGTATTTCATTCTAATTCTTCGGGCCAGTCCTATGAGAGCTGATAGTCAGCTCAGTTGTCTAATTAAACTATTTTAATAATAAAAATTCGACTATCTCTTATATGCTATTTTATCATCTTTCTCTTATATTCTTGTCTAACATCTCTGACTATTACTTCTTAGTTCAACTGCGAGGTTTTTCCAATTTTTAACCTTTAACCCCTTTTACTGCATTTAACTAACATTACTTCCCTTCTAGCTGTCACTTCTCCATCTTTTGATCGTCAAGAAAATGATACTGTTGCTGGGGTTGGAGCTATATACTATTGCTGGGATTGAAGCTTATTTTCGAGACCAGTGGTGGGAGCTGTGGTAGCCTTGTTAAGCGCCTGATAATGTTTGGATCTGAGAGAGATCGGTATGTTAATAATATTGATATTTAAGGGCGGGACTGCCTTTTAAAAATAGCCCATGGATTCTGTGGGCAGGGGCAGGACTCGGTGTGTTCTGTCCAGCTTGCCCCTCAAGATGGTTAGGAATGAGGTTGATTGTATTTATGCCGTGCTCTCACATCAAGTGTTTTTGCCTTACAGAAGAGCCGCCCTAATCTTGTTGATGTCATCCTTTTGGGGTAGGGTAAGGAGTTGACATTCGGGAGACTGCTCTACTGGTGTCGTTTGTTCGATGGATTAGCTCCATGAATGGCTAGTGGTGTCTTTTGAAGATTTAAAAAAGTTGCTGATTTTTCATGATGAAATTAATGAAAAATGTACCTCTTGAGTCAGAGACTACCTGTCACAGCTGAAGATCTCTAACTCTGACATGATTATGGATGCTGCAATGGATCAAAACCACCTCCCCCCCAACAAATAATAGTTTTTGCCATGTGACCTAGATTCTTTTATAAATTTGGTAGAGAAATAGAAAATTATAAAAAAATAGAAAAAGAATCTAGTTAATCTAATCAAGAAGATAATTGTAAATTCACAGTTTTTCAAATGACTGATTCACCAGTGGAAAAAAATTATGAGATATTTCATGAGATTTTTCAATCTTATGGGTTGATAAAAGAACGAACATGCAAAAAGAGAGAGAAAAGTTTGATGCTTGGATAAAATTCATCACTGATGGCCATTCCTGACATCTGAAATATAAAAATGTATGATTTTAAAAGTGGGGTACTTTGAGAAAAGCTCCAGATGGTTAAGGTGTATATTGACCGGCTAACTGGGACAACAAAAATGACAACAAACATATGACTTCCAAAAGATCACCTAACCCCTGATGTGGCTTGTGACAACAGTCAAAGAGGAGACTCAACTT
Source organism: Macrobrachium rosenbergii (assembly GCF_040412425.1). NCBI lineage: Eukaryota > Metazoa > Arthropoda > Malacostraca > Decapoda > Palaemonidae > Macrobrachium > Macrobrachium rosenbergii. Next base: position 60,583,931 of record NC_089796.1, read on the forward strand.
TTTTTTTAATTTTCTAAATATTGCAGAAGATGGGTACAATATAAATGGGAAGTATTTCTGGTTTTGCTTTTTTTTAATAATTTTTGTTCCTATCATCAAGGGAAAATTAAACACCCAGCTTCACGTGGTTAGTTACATGAAGATTAAAGAAATGGCATGATTGCTGAGATACAACCACACTTAAACTTTAGTTATGGGAGGGAGAGTAGTTTTGTTGATAAGGGTTTGCACAATTTTGATTGAATTATTAGTAGTGTGCCCATGAAACATATGGAGAGTACACAAAGTCCCACCATGATTATCCTGAATTTCGAGGACCCTTGTGTACCCTCCCACATTACTGTTGAGAATAAGAGAATACCGATGTGTCCATTCAAGCTGAAGCCTTTGTAATACTTATAACTGCTTTAAGTATGGCCATCCATCCAGGATCAGTAAAAATATGAAAGTGTTTGGCACATAGCTCCAGAACACAGTGATTTCACCTCTCCCCCAAGTTGTTCTAACCACAGTTGGGATCACAGGCCTAATGATAAAAAGTGTCAGGAATACCAAAATGAAAAAGTAGTGCTTTACAAATCACAATTGAGCAAGTATGTGTAGGCTATGCTTGAAAGCTTTTCAGTAAAGCAAAAAGTTACTCGAGGCCACCAAAATTTGGAGAAATCTCCATCAGCAGAAATCTGTCAAAGGCGCCTATCACAGAAAAAGGGCACCGCATTCATAAGTCTCATATAAAGGATAAGGAAGAACTCCAACTGTGTCCCCTCCTTCCAGATGGAATGCCGGATCACCAGTCTCGAAAGTAAATGGAGTACTCTCTTAAAAAAAAACCTTAATGAAACATATGCTGTTTAGCCAGTTGTACAGAAGACACCAAATAAATTAAATTATACAGATTCACTGATGAGGTTCACCATCCCTCTCAACAAATAAAACAGAAAGATATCAAGAAAAGAAATACCTGTATGCCAAACATTACAAGAACATCTATAAAATCTAAAGGAAAGCACAACGGACTGAGAACATCCAATGGAAATAAGTCTATTAAGAGAAGATTAGAAAAAAAAATTGCTGCCTCATTAATCCTCAAGTGGACTTATCTGGGTATTACGATGAAGAGTTGAAGCTTTTGATTTATGAACACTCATTTGTAGGGAGCCAGAGTAGAAATCTTGTAAATATATCGGATGTGGTATTCCATAAATACTGGTAAACTTTCAAACTTCCTTTCAATCAGTAGCAGTGCAAATCAACCTCAGTAAAAGGAGTACTATATTTGCTCATTCTATGTACTAATGATCCTATCACCCCCTCGATTTGTGACCACCTTGACGTGCTGAGGGGGCTCTTGAACCCCAGGAATTTGTTCCCGGGTTTGAGTCCAAGAGTCCCATATACCATTATATATTTATTTGGATTAATATTTGTGGAATTTTCCACTTTAGCTAAAATTTTATTAGACCTGATGAATAGGAAAAGATATCATAGCTGGGAATGGGTTTATATGCGAAGCTAAATAGTGAGAAATGTGGTGAGACCATCAACTGCCCCATAATGTTCGGCCCTGAGAGTTATCACATTGATGGCTCAAAGGCGGAACTATTCTTTAGGGCTGGACCACGGATTCCAAGGGGGATCTGGTTCTGGGGATAGGACTCTCGGCATTCTATCCGGTTTGCCCATAACATGATTAGGATGGGGATGATTGTATTCTAGTAATATTGTCAGTCCTAGCAAGCAGGTTTGGCTTACACTTGGGCCACTCTAATCTTGTGCCATACCCTGTGGGGTAGGGTAGGGAGTGGACATTTGGGAGTCAGTTCTCACTTGTACCATTGGTGGAAGAATAAACTCCATGAAAGGCTGATGATATCTCTCTGAGGTTTTCAGATTTATTTTTTTTATATATACTCTACCTCAATCCTTATACTCAGTGGTGTTAAAGATTTAAGTACCCCAGGACCCTTTGATGGCAGCGACTTGGCACAGTTGCCACTGCTGGAACCTCTTCTGACAACCTCTCTCTGAAAAAAAAACAGAAAAAATGCTAATGTAATTGCACTGGAACCTTATGCTCCAGTACAGAACAAACCCAAAGGAAGTAAATATCGTCTTGACCGAACCTTGACTCACTTCGACTCCCGCTTTGGGAGTGGAAGTTGGTCAAGGCTCCTAACCTTGGAAACAGAACGGAAAATTTCAGCCCTAAAGTTAGAGAACTACCTATTAACAGACAGAAGTGTCGTTTAAACAGATAAGAGAAAAGACGTTGCTTATAGAACAACAAAGAGTCAATCTGAGGACTATATGTCCATAACAGCAATAGATAATATAAATGTAAAAATTAAAAAACATGGCGCTATGAATAGCATTCAGGATACCATTGTGCTTCCTGAGAGCAGTGACGAACCAATCGAAAAGAATATTCTCTTGGACTCTCTTAAAAAAAGATATCCCAGAGTCCAAGATTGTGAGGTATATAATATACCGAATAAGAAAATGTTAAAAATCACAAAAATAAAAATTAGAGGGTCAAGAACTACCCCAAAAAATAAAAGTTTTAGGTCAAAACAGAGAAATAAGGCCCCATGTCCTAAAGCCGCTACAGTGTCAAAACTAGTAAATATGGGCATGCAAGAAAACATTGTCGAAACGAACCTGTATGTGCGCATTGTGGATCTGAAGAACATGCCACACAGTGGAATTGCAGCGAGACAAAATGTATGAAGTGTCGGCAGAATCATCATGAAAGATCCAAAGAATGCATGTATTACATATACAATACAGAATTGAAAATGCTACAAGAAAGAACAGGGATGTCTATTAGAGAGGCTAAATTAGAATTGAAATTGAGAGGAATCCAAGATCCTGCTAAGAAACTTACATATGCCTCTATAACAAGAACTAATAATGAAACAAAAATACATACAGACAGAAGTAACAAAACACAGGAAAATAAATCTCAAGAAGAAAATAATGCTTTTCAGAAAAAAACTAAAATGGTAAAGAATCAAGAAACAGGCACAAAGGATATGGGTAACATTTTAGGAAACTCATTTGAAATGTTAATGCAAATAGCACAAGAAGATGATACTATTACAGAAGAAACAGAGGAAAGTAGTGATGGAGTGGAAATTGAAGATAAAAAAAGTTCTTTGGAGAGAACACCACCCAAAACGAAAAAAACAACTATAATTAGGGCAACATCGGTTAAACCAAAGACAAAGAATATGACGAAAGAACAAAAACAAACTAAGAATATACCTTTATCTCCTAAAATAATAGTAAAACCTATCGATACAGATATCCAAAACACTGAAGTTGCAGATAACAATGATTATGTCAAGGGAGAAGAGATTACTCCATCACCAATAGTTGGTACAAGAACAAATGAAACAAGGAATGTACATGAAAACACAGGTGGATGGAATGATTATTTTGTAGAATTGTGCAATAATAACAAAAACATAACAAAAGATGGTTTAACAAACATTATAAGAAATTTTATGAAATAGAGAAAAAAAGAAACCACAGATTTGAGTATCTATGAAAAAGGTTGCATGTGCATTGAGCACTTAATATATTATAAAAAGAAACAAATGATTGTCGTGAGTAAATTATTAGAAAAAATCCAAGTTGATAATACGAAAAAGAGAGTAAAACTCGACCGTTATAATAAAGTATTTTCAATGATTATATTATACAATGGAACGTAAATGGTCTGCAGACCAGATTACACCTAGGAGAAACACAACGATTACTAAATGAATACGAACCAATGATGTTATGTTTACAACATGTCAACAGAACAATATCAGCAATAGGTAAATATACCTTAGCATCTTCATCTAGAGAGAAAGAAGGAAATTTAGGTATTGCTATATATGTACAGTACATAAAGTATGTTATGACAAAGTACCTGTCAACTTAATGATCTGCAAATATCGAGCATTAGAATACGAATAAAAAACGATAATTATGTAATTCATAACATATACAACCAACCTAATAAAAATTATGACTTTGACAAACCTAAAGAATTACTTAGTAATGCCAAGGAACCTACATTAGTAGTAGGTGCTCACAACCCGATGTGGGACTGTAATTGTACAGACTCAAACAGAGCAGGAAATAAAATAGAAGAATTCACAGATTCATATGACGTGTGCCGTATAAATGATAATGAAATCAGCACATATTTTTCTAAAGCACATGGAACATTTTCCTCAATCGACTTAACTCTATGTACAACAAACATAATTGACAGATTGGATTGGAATACAGTTGACGACTTGCATACAAGTGATCATTTCCCAATATTAATTTCATTGTTATTACAAAATAATCCCACCAAGCATGTCCCTCAATATAGCATTTATAAAGCATGGCAACAATATGAATTCCACACTTGGAATAATCCACCATTTGAATATTTGAAAGACCATAATGAAGCTAATAAGCTTCTTGTTGATTTCATTAAAAATGCTGCTGATAAAGCAATACCAAAATCCAAATCTCATCCAACAAAACACAAAGTCCCATGGTGGTCTGAAAAACTAACAGAATTAATAAAAACAAAACACCAAATTGGAGGACAATTAGATCATTTGAATAGAAAGTTCAGTAAAATAAACAAAACATTATCGATATTAGAAGGAACTTTACAAAAAATGACTGTATTATTATTAGAATTGATACATTAAAACCCGTATACAACAAAATATCTGCAAAATTTAAAAGAGAATTAATTCAAGGAAGAATCATTTCATGGAGGAAATATGTATCAGATCTCTCTAATAATACTCCCATACAAAAAATATGGGAAAAATTCAGGAAAATAAATGGTACCCATGTCAAACCACCTAGACATGCCATAATAAAAGATGGGAAAAGAATACTTGATCCTAAAGAAATAAGTAATGTAATAGGAGAAAATTTAGCAAAAGTAAATAGCGACAAAATTTAGATGAGCATTTCCGCACAAAGAAAAATAATATAGAATTAACAACAATAAATTTTGAAACAATAGAAAATATATATTATAATAGGAAATTTAGTAGGGAAGAGTTGGAATTTGTCCTGTTGAACAGCAATAAATCTGCCCCAGGAGGTGACAGTATTTGTTTTGAAATGATCTGCCATTTAGCACCTTTGGCAAAGACATACTTATTAGAGTTTTATAACCACTTATGCCTTTGAAATTTATTTCCTGGTGAATGGCGTAAAGCTATAATTATTCCTATCCCCAAACCTGGAAGACATCCCAGTAATGTAAACAATTACAGACCAATTTCTTTAAGAAGCTGTTTATGCAGATTACTTGAAAAAAATAGTAAATGTTCGACTAACATGGCACGTTTGAGAAAATAAAATTTTTACTCCCAATCAGTTTGGGTCACAATGTAACAGATCTACACTGGATTCCCTGTCTAACTTGGAAGACCACATACGAAGAGGATTTGAACAAAAACAAATTACTATAGCCGTCTTTTTTGACATTGAAAAGGCATATGATTCTACATGGAGATAAGCAATATTAAAAAGTTACATAAATGCAGCATCCATGGACATTTACCTAGGTTTATACAAAACTTTCTGAGAAATCGCACTTTTCAAGTGAGAATTGATGATTTATTGTCAATCACATTTCCGCTTGAAAATGGTGTTCCACAAGGAAGCGTCCTTAGTGGCACACTGTTTACTTTAGCAATAAATTATATCATTGATAATCTACCTATTGGAATTAAAAGTAACTTGTATATGGATGATTTTGCCATATGTTATTCAGCATCTCGCATAAAACATGCAGAGCGAATCACTAATGAAACTATAATGGAAAAAAGGTGGAGAAATAGATTTAAAAATCAGAAATCATTCCATACTAATTGGCCAAACAGCAAAATTTTTGGGATTAGTATTTGATACTCACTTGAACTGGAAAGCCACATAATATAAGTGAAATCAAAATGTAAAAGAGCATGAAACTTAATTAAAAAACTATCGAACATTACTTGGGGAGCCGATAGACACACCCTTACTCTACTATATAAAGCAACAGTGCAGTCTATCATTGATTATGGAAGTGAAATATATGGCTCGGCATCAGACGCGACGCTGAAAACGTTAGACCCAGTTCATAATGAAGGCCTTAGAATGTGTTTAGGAGCTTTTCGATCATCACCAACGTCTTCTTGACAAGTTGAATGTGGTGAACTACCTCTGTCTCTCCATAGAGAGCTAGTAACAATGAAGAGTGCTCTGAGAATTCAGACAAGCGATTCTCCAACCAAAAAATTATTTGGATTAAGAGATGTGTTTATAAACAATCATCCACCTCCTTTCCCAATTAGAGCTAGAAGATTGTTTGAGTCGCTAAATATTAATATGCAATTACCTTTAATATTAAAATTGACTCCTCCTTGGACAGTGAATAAAATGAGAATTTGTACACACTTAACATAAAATTTTATCAAAAAGTTATTCTTATACACCAGAACACCATAGGCAACTTACAGTGGAACATATAATCCGAAAAGGTCCACATTACGCAATATACACCGACGGATCTAAATCACAATACGGAGTGGGATATGCTGCAGTATCCCCAGACCAAACTTATCAGTTCTCTCTACCAGATAATGCCTCAGTATTTACAGCTGAATTATTTGCAATAGCATCAGCCATAAAAATAATTAGAGAAGCCTCATGTAATAATTTTGTGATTTATAACGACTCCAGGAGCGCTATAGAAGACATTCAAAGCTATAATAAAAAAAAAAATATTGTACAGCAAATTAAGTTTTCACCCCATAAATTGTATAATAATGGAAAAAATATTGAAATATGGTGGATCCCTGCCCATGTAGGGATTGAAGGAAATGAAGAGGTTGATAAAGCAGCTAAAGAAGCAGTCCATATGACAAGAGCAAATGTAGACATCCCTATTCAGTTACTATATAAGATATGCAAAAACAATCATTGTAAGTGAATGGCAAAATATATGGAATGAAGAACCTGAAAATAATAAATTAAAACAAATAAAATCCAACGTGGAAAATGGAGTTCGTCGTATCAGAGAGAGACTTCGAATAGGCCATCCTCGTTTGACACATGGACACTTAATGAACAGTCCATGTGGCCCTCCTCCCAAATGCCCAGATTGCAAAGTGTTCATAACTGTCAAACATGTATTGTGTGAATGTCCAAAATATAACCTGCGGCGATTATCAGATTTTGGATACAGATCAATGAAGGAAATTTGATCAGAATCTATTACATTTTCAGTAATACCAATTTTAATGTTCATGAGGAGCTGTTATTTAATTGATAAAATATAAAAAACAAATAATAGAAATACGACAACCCTTAGGGGTCTAGTAAATTTTATAACAACTGAATTTTAAAATTTTAATAAATTTTATTCTAAATTTTAATCTACCTTTTTAGTGAGTATATATGGAACTTGAGTATGTATGTATTTATTGTGTGAGTGTGTTCCAGTATGAGAGCGTGTGCCTCTGTGCAGTTTTTAATTTCATTCTCCTTCATTCATCACTATATCGAATGACCTATTTGGCCCCAGTGCTTTCTAGCCTCCCTGTCATTTCATCTAAATCCTTTGGGCCAGCCCTATGAGAGCTGATAGTCAGCTCAGTGGTCAAGGTTAAACTGTTTTAATAATAATAATAATAAAATAATAATAATAATAATAATAATAATCCTATCAGATGCGACGATATAGTTGAGCTAATTAAGCAGCTTCTTCAACTATTTCTCATGCTTGGAGACGTGAGTAGTAGACATCCTTATGAGGATGTAATTAAGCCAACTCAAAATGAAATATTCTAGCATCACTTTTAAAGAAAGAGTATATTGGGTTACTCAGACTAGTGAACCAACACCTTTCCAAATACAGACTGGAGTATCATCTTGTGTTGACCTCTCAATTGGAAGCTCAAGTTTCCTTTTTGACTTGAGTTGGAGAAATTTGGAGATTGGCATACAAATCCTTCATGTATTATAATTAATACTAATGAATTGCTTGTCCATGCAAAGATTGCCAAGATGATGCACAGAAATAGCATCATGGCTGAAATTTGTAAAAACTTGGTTACATTGAGAGAGATGAGAAAGAACTTGAAACTACAGATGATCCCAATGATTTACACTGTGGTATTATACATAGAGCAGGAATAAAAAATTCCCAAAACCATGTGTTTTATTTAAGCAGATGGGTACCATTTTGCTCTTTATAAATCAGAATCCTATACTCAGTTACAAGAAAAGCATTGACTCGAGTTGTAGACATCATGCAGCAGATAATATAATGATATATAAAAAGTGCATCTCACTCTTGAGTCGAGCATTAAATTCAGCATGTCGCCAGTCATGAGACTTGAAGTGGTAGAAAAATTCATATCAAGTCCTCCACCAAAAAAGTCAGCAAATATATCACAAGGTCTTTGGATGTAAGCACTGCTTTACAGTAGCTGAACACTTTGTTACATATAAAACAAGCAGAAGCTTCCCAGCATATGGACAGATTTAGAGGATAGAGTAAATCACTTGATATCACATTTGGCAAAGAAGAGTTGTATAGTCTTCTTTTCACTGATAGAGAGGTTGACTCTGCACTAGCAATCTGTAATAATACAGGCCCAGCCCCTGATGATATTCCATGCACAGTTGTAAGGCGTATAAAAGATCACAAAACTTTTAATGATAAGTATCATGTATAGAATATGGGAAAACAGTAGCTATCCATCAACTTAAGAGCTACCTATCAGTTCAGTTTTTCTGATGCCTGAAAAGAATGGACTTTTATTCACAAGCTATTGCAAATATAATTAGGGTCATGGAAAGAGGGTCACTGCAAGACTTGTCAGATATTTGGAGAGAGGCGTTCTCCTATTCCGTGTAGATCCTAGAATACAAGTTCAACTACAGATGTTTTGATCCAACTTGAGTCTTCAGGTTTTGAAGTGTGTGGATCCAAGCAGGATCATGTGACTGTATTCCTCAATTTAGAGAAGGCATGGGACACCTCTTGGAGGGTTGGTATTCTAAAAACAGTATTATTGCAGACTAAGGAGGACATTGCTTGTATTTATTCAGGCATTAACTTAAATGCTAAATGTAACCATGCCCTGGCTATATATGTATCCAGTCTTGCACTTTCCACACCTCCTTTGTGGATGAACTTTCTATATTATTGGAAGGAACAAAAATGACTCTGGTTGAAAGATAAGAACAACTTTGTACAGATCACTTTACAAACTAGCCAGAAATGAATGGCTCCAGGTTTTAAAAAGCAAAAATTGTAATTCATTTTTGGTACTAATGTTGAGGATCTCCAGACCCAGTTATTCTCAGTAAGGTCTACAAATCCTTTGTGTAGAAGAGACAAGAGTTTTGGGATTGACATGATTAACACCACAGACAAACATTGGTCACTCATTAAAAATCTTGAAAATGGAGTTTTGAATATATAAAGCTTCTGGCTTGTACATCTGTGGGTACTTTTGATTGAAGTGGGGGTCTGATTTGTTTTTGCAGAGCATGCTAAAGAGCTTGGTGATACATACTTCATCCCTACTGATGGCTCTAAATTTAGGAATGGGGTTTGATTTGGATTTTGTGGTAAAAGTTTCATTGCAGAGGTGCACTTCTAGAAACTTTTATATTTACTGCAGAATTTTATGGAATTTTAACAGAACTTGAGAAAATACCCACTGTAAAGAAAGGCAATTTCGCCATAGTTGGTGGAAGTCTTTAATTCGACTATTCCCTTAATTTCAGAAATTTTAGAGTGGTTCTACATTTTAAAATGTAAACAACTGTAAGTTCATTTTTTGGGGTAGTTCTGGTGTATGCAGTTTGCCAAGAAATGAAGAGGTAGACAAGTTTTCCAAGCAAGTTGTCCAAGCAAGCAGCAAGGCTGTGTTATCATATTTGGAATCATTATTACCTGGTTACTATTTTTCAAAAAATCACAGAAAATAGGCACAGTGAAATATCAAATTTTTATTTACACAGTGAGGAAATTCAATATTTTTCGTTTCCAATAAATTCTGCTGACTGATGAGGAGGTGGAAGGCTAGCTGCTGCAGCAATTCACTTAATAATAAGAAAGAAGCAAAAAGGCATAAAAGAGCACCAAAATATCTATAATTAAAAAAAGACATATTCTTATACAGTATTAATGAATGAGTTTAATAAATTAGAACCTGGGAGAGAGAGAGAGAGAGAGAGAAGGTCGTGTTAGGGAAAAGAGAGAGGGAGAAAGAGACAGTTTATGGGTTGTTATTCAGAGTTTTCCCGGACAACGCCAGGTTGGTCCTTTAGTACAATAGTACAATATATGTACTATATATAATGTATATATATTTATATATATACTGTATATATATTTATATATATACATTTATATACATATATATATATATATATATATATATATATATATATATATATATATATATATATATATATATATATATTTGTTTATATTTGTATATATAAATAATCATATGAGTGCACGTCATTTTGTTGACGTCTTCAATGATTTTTAGAGTACTAGAGTTAAATTTCAGTGCTGGGAAAGTGAGAGAGAATTTAAATTTTCATGCCCTGTATTATATTGATGGTTCTAAACTATATTCTTTTAATAATAGAAAGAGCAAGTTAAGGAAAAAGGAATGTTGTCACCTTTATATAGATTATGATTCGCTTCTCACCTTCTTTTATTTTACACTATTATTGTATTATTTTAAGTCATTGATTGTAATAAACATTTATTTTTAGCCTGAATATTTCTCCACGCGGACAACTAATCTTGGGAAGTCTGTGGCAATAAACAAAAGGCTTTTAACTCGAGCAGAAATTCTTCGGTCATAATCTCGGGAGATTTTAATTAAAACCTGGAATTAGCGGAGCAGCACATACAGAGCTCGAGTCCGCTATTATGGCCGTAAAGGAGATTTATATGATATTCTGAAAATCGTGTGAATTAAAACTTGCGTAATACTCGATTTTTGGCGATGTGATTCATAGGTTCGTTTAAAAGAAAGACATTTTATTTGCTGCCCAAAATAGAATGGGACGATGGTGATGGACAGGTTTGTTTGTTTACGATTTGCGAGAACAGAATGTTGATCGCAGTCAAATACATCGCCTCACTTTTGTTTCTGAAATGAAGGGGATTCTTCAAAATTTTTTTTTAATTTTTGATGTTGATGAAAATGCTCGGTTTCGGCGTTTCATCAGTTTTTCATTATTTTTTTCCTGTCCTTTTTTATGCAGTGTGTAGTTACAGCTATATTTAAAAAAAATTAGCATTTGTTATTATTTTTATTATATTATGCTTTTAATTATTCCTTGTATTTCGGTGAAGTTAAGTATACCTTAGTTTAACCAGACCACTGAGCTGATTAACAGCTCGCCTAAGGCTGGCCCGAAGTATTAGATTTATTTTACGCGGCTAAGAACCAATTGGTTACCTAGCAACGGGACCTACAGCTTATTGTGGAATCCGAACCACATTATAACGAGAAATGAATTTCTATCACCAGAAGTAAATTTCTCTAATTCTTCATTGGCCGGTCTGAGAATCGAACGCAGGCCCAGCAGAATGCTAGCCGAGAACGATACCAACCCGTCCAATTTCGGTGAAGTAAAACCTAATTACTTGATACTTCAAAATTCGAGAAATGGAAGGACAACAGTCAACAAGACCATTTTCAAACTGAGCCGAGCTGGAAGTATCTTTTTGTTTAAATGATATATGTGCCTTCTTCCTCTTCCCAGTTGGCCCTCTAGCACTTCCTAGACTTCTGCATAAGGCCGTTCATGTTTCTGTTATTTTTAGCATCTTGTTAAACGCCAAATGAACCTAGAGTAATACTAGTACTGCAGCTTATTGTGTTTTATCTGGTAATAGCCAAGAAAAATTCTGGTCTCATTGGTTTTAATAATAACTTGACTAGCACGTGAATTTTACTGATTATAACTATAATATAACTATAAGTTGCAACTCTTTTACTGATTATAACTATATTATAACTATAAGTTGCAAATCTTTTACTGATTATAACTATATTATAACTATAAGTTGCAAATCACTAAGTTACCTGTACAGGGATATGTTATTAATTGTAGCTTTACGGGCACAGGCTTATGTTACGAATTATAATTTTATATCAACGAGGCCACTTACTGTGTTATATAGGTGAGCTTATTGCTGATCCAGAAGGTTGTGGCACTTTTGCAGAATATTTAACAAAAGTAGCGAAAATGGAAGTTCTCTGTTACACAGGAACTAAGTAATAATCTCATTTTCTTTTTAACGTTTTAGGACAAAATTGTGCAAAATATCCTTTATAATCTGGGAATTCTTATATTCTATGTCTAGTGCAAAAACAGTACATTAGGATCATTTAAAATTTTGTATGACAAGATCAGATGCGCCTCATAGGAAATAACTTTAAGTATTATAAATGCAAATTTTACATGTATTGATTATCTGAACTTTTGGGAAATAGAAAGTCTTGCTGTTGTTAGACCCCGCAAAAACCTTTCACCACCTTCAGGCTATTGAACTTAGGAGAAGGGTAGGCATATATATATATATATATATATATATATATATATATATATATATATATATATATATATATATATATATATATATATTATATACATATATATATATATATATATATATATATATATATATATATATATATATATATATATATATATATAGAGAGAGAGAGAGAGAGAGAGAGAGAGAGAGAGAGAGAGAGAGAGAGAGAGAGAGAATTTTGAAATTGGGACCAGTGTTAAAACTTTAAAAAAACCGAATTCTGCAACTGAAAATGGTAAAGTTCATATGATATCTATTGGATTTTGTCAGATTATGTATAACAAAAAAAAATATATGATATACGTCTCCTGAGCTGAATGATAATAAATGGTATTTGGAAATTGGGACATTTGATTATTTGTATCATCCAGAGCCTTGAGTCAGGAAATATAATTGGTTAGGATATTGAAAGTTGAAGATCGGTGCCATATTTAGAAGTTAATAGATTGTCTTCAGTTAAACGTGAGGTTATTAAATACAAGAAACAAGGAATTAGTGACATGAAATTTAAAATTTTTTCAAGTCTGTGTATGTAACTGATAGTGAAGAATGTGTTTTTATGTAATGTTATAAATTACATGCTGCATGTATGTCTTATTAAAATTTAATCGACTCAGAAAAGTTTGCAAGTCTACGACCGTATTAACTACTTCGGTTAATTTTGTATAGAACTCTGAGCTTAGAAGAACAAATTTCCTTGTTCCCCCAAACCCCCTCTCCCCGTCTCCCCCCATTTTCTTCTGTTGCCATAACTTGCGAGTCAGTAATTAATCGATCTCATGAATTCATTACTGCTTTAATTTTCCTATCGTAGTCTCCTAATTACCGAATGTAAAAGGCAAAAGGAGGAAGCCAGAAAAAATGTGTGTTCTCTTTTTACCTCTCCTCATTTCGGGCAGGAATATTTTTTCATTTATATGCGGCGAACCACTAACTTCACTCCCTTCGCCCCCAGGCTCTCTCTCTCTCTCTCTCTCTCTCTCTCTCTCTCTCTCTCTCTCTCTCTCTCTCTCCTTACATCATCAACAGAGAGTAGTACCCATTTCACAGCTGTTGGTCCATTAACACGAAAGCATCATTTAGCATTTTGGCGTTTTGGATTCATTATCGGGTGGCTTCGCGCACTCAAGCCCCGAGCGATTGCATGAGAGAGTAATCCCGGGAACGTACACATGGGAACAATAATATTCCTGAAATCTAGATTGCCGAGGTTGATGAGCGGTGGGTGGATTTTTTTTCTCTGTTATTACACCGCGAACGAAGTTGTCTTATTTGTTTTCTGGTTTGTGTGTCCATCTACGAGATGTTTCAGAGCGTTTGTGATGGATTTCAGTCAATGAATTCTTGAGCGAATGGGAAGTTGATTAATTCCGAAAATATTGTTTTTTTTTTTTCAAACATAAGTTCCACTACTTTGTTCTAGATGCTTTGGTTCTATGTGTATGTTTTTTCTTTACATAATGAAGTTTTTCTTTCCTATTTGTTCAATCTTATTAACAGAAACTAAAACAACGTAGTCTTACTTTTTACAGATATATGAAAAAACAGTCTTTGAAGAGTCCAGGTGTCGAATTTGACTCTTCTTTAATACCCCACTGGTTATTAAAAGTTGATATTATCCCATCTACCATTATTATTATTATTATTACTATTATTATTATTATTATTATTATTATTATTATTATTATTATTATTATTATTATTGGGCTTCATGGAGAAATATGGCTTGTATTCAGATTATTGATATTGTTATTTAAGTCCAGACAGTCAAGTTGAACGAATCGCATGAAGAGATAGCAGTGAAAAGCGGTGGATTTTGTAAAATGCGTAAATGCTGGGAGCGGCATTGGTATTTGTGGTGCCCACAGAGCTATTAATTGAATAAGCACAGGTGAAAGGAAAATACTTGTCAAAAGGTGTGGGTCTATATTGACGCCAGAAGAGGAGATAGATAACGTTGGGCAGAGCATTTTAATGTCCTTTGCACATATTGTGCAGAACGGGTTCAACAGCTCATAAAACTGGACTTGAAGGCAAAAGATCTTGCATTCCGTTGTTTCACTTCCTTCTCTCTCTCTCTCTCTCTCTCTCTCTCTCTATATATATATATATATATATATATATATATATATATATATATATATATATATATATATATATATATGTGTGTGTGTGTGTGTGTGTGTGTGTGTGTGTGTGTGTGTGTGTGTGTGTGTGTATAAACATATCAGTGTTGTTCTGCAGTGATGCTCACGATAACTTCGTTGTCTCGCATGTGAAGTGACGTCATCGTCTTGTGACTTGGTTACTGAAATCCTAAACATTTTCTTGTTCAGTACGCCTAATGGAAAATTCTTCATATTTTGCATGTAATCTACTTATGATGGTAATTAAAAGTTCCTAATTTCCTGCCAGTTCCACAGTTAAAAATTCGTAAAAAATTTTATAGCTCTGAGCTTATTTGGGATGTCACTCAAATTTGGTATGCAGGCTACCGTAGCTGAGTTAAAGTGAATCATGCAGAACAATCAACTTTCATGCATGTATCCCGTGACCTGGTTAACATAAACCCTACAGTTTATATACAGTATATATATATATATATATATATATATATATATATATATATATATATATATATATATATATATGTATATGTATATATATATATATATATATATATATATATATATATATATATATATATATATATATATATATATATATATATATATATGACTATTTATCACATCACCGTGATTCATATACAATCAGAAAGCTACAAACGTCCTTTAATATCCAATTCGCTCTACCTCGAAATAATATATTTTCATATATGTTACTGAAGGGGAATTTTTTAGTTGATAATAAGTCCACCGTCCCGTGGGGTCGAACCAGCGACGGACGAGGACTCAGGACTACAGGACGCACTAACGCAGTCGGCCACAAGAGAGGTATAAGTGAATATCACCTCCATCATCTCACCGTCGAACTCAGGTGTTTTGCATTTGAGACGATATCCACCCACCTCTGCCATGTTGACCGTGTAGTGCGTTTGTCGCACGTAGCCATATTATGACTATTTATCACATCACCGTGATTCATATACAATCAGAAAAAGCTACAACGTCCTTTAATATCAATTCGTTTACCTCGAAATAATATATTTTCATATATGTTACTGAAGGAATTTTTAGTTGATAATAAGTCCACCGTCCCGTGGGGTCGAACCAGCGACGGACGAGGACTCAGGACTGCGTTAGTGCGTCCCTGTAGTCCTGAGTCCTCGTCCGTCGCTGGTTCGACCCCACGGGACGGTGGACTTATTATCAACTAAAATTCCTTCGGTAACATATATGAAAATATATTATTTCCGAGGTAGAGCGAATTGGATATTAAGGACGTTTGTAGCTTTATGATATATATATAGTATATATATATATATATATATATATATATATATATATATATATATATATATATATATGTGTGTATGTATGTATGTATGTATGTACCTATATATATATATATATATATATATATATATATATATATATATATATGACTATTTATCACATCACCAGTGATTCATACACAATCAGAAAGCTACAACGTCATTTATTTCAATTCGCTCTACCTCGGAAATAATATATTTTTCATATATGTTACCGAAGGGGAATTTTTGTTGATAATAAGTCCACCGTCCCGTGGGTCGAACCAGCGACGGACGAGGACTCAGGACTACAAAGACGCACTAACCCAGTCGACCCCACGGGACGGTGGACTTATTATCAACTAAAAAATTCACCTTCGGTAAACATATATGAAAAATATATTATTTCCGAGGTAGAGCGAATTGATATTAAAGGACGTTTGTAGTAATTGTGTGTATATATATATATATATATATATATATATATATATATATATATATATATATATATATATATATATATATATATATATATATATATATATATATATAAAATCAGTACACTGAAACCATTGGTATTTCAAAGCTAGTTGGTCATCAGTGCTATCTATGTGACACGTGGAATCATGTCATTTCCACCTGACATGGCGTCATATTGGTAAATGTGTTTAGCCTGAATAACCTTGTTCTCCACAACGCCCCTTGAAGTCCTTATATATTGTCCATATTTATATCAAAATAGGTCCCAGTGCTTGGGCTTGCCCCTAAATTTCATAATCCATCCATCCATCCATATTTATGTCTGGCCAACTGAAAATTGCTGATGTCATATCCATTCTTATTAGAAGTGAGATTTGGAAGCCATGTTAAGACTGCTTACATACGTGTCGTAAAGCCTTGCTTCACTGGTTTGCCAGTTTTATTTTTTATTGTTATCTCCATCATTCTGTCGCTTTCTTATGATTTTTTACCGATATTCATCAGTGGTTCAAAGAGCTGTGTGTGGTAGGTGGAGATAACTATCAGTATTGTTACGTGCAAATGTTCCATAGGTTATGTCTGATATGAGAAATCATGACAGCTAAAATTCGCTGCCCACCTTGCTTTCCTGGCCATGATTTACTCAGTTGGGAATTTGCCTGGTATATTTTACATTCTCTCTCTCTCTCTCTCTCTCTCTCTCTCTCTCTCTCTCTCTCTCTCTCTCTCTCTCTCTCTCTCTCTCTCTCTCTCTCTCAAATGTAGAATGTAATTTTGAAAACTTTACATTACCTTGTGCCAAGCTGCTCTATATTTTAGTTTATTGGTAACGACAGAATTGATGGATATAGTCAAATTAAAATTAATTTTAATGACAATGTAAGTACGGTAGTAACTAACTAGTTCGGTAGTACAGACAATCCAGATGGAACTTTGTTGGAGAGAGAGAGAGAGAGAGAGAGAGAGAGAGGTAAATCATCATTGGCTGCAATGTGCAATGGCGAATCTGGAGCCACCGGGTGTCTTACCCGCTTCCTCTCCCTCCCTTGTCCCCTCCCCCTTCCCCCTGCCATTGGTACTCCTTGTGTCTTGGGGTATTTTCCTTCCAATGTGCTTCATGCCATTAACGTCATCCTAATGGCCACTTTGTCTTCCCCAAATGGACGCCCCGTATTTACAGTCGTCGTCCGTAGACTTATTGCGGTTTATCATGTGTAATATAACGATATATCAGGAGTAAGATAAACTCGTGCTGGATAATTGTTGAGGTCTGTGGGGCAGAGGCAGAGACCAGGGGGTTAAGGGGCAGGGGTATTATTGCATGGGCTTTGTGGGAGGTGTCCTTTCAAAGGATGGATGATTGGTTAACATTTTTCAAAACGAGGATTTTTTTATTTTTGCTCTCCTCTGAAAAGAGGCGTTGCTTGGATGCGTTTTGCGCATGCGCCCTGAGAGCCACGTGGCTGTTCATTGCTCAGATGCGTTTTCGCAGGGTATGTGACTGGAGAGGTGTTGGAAGTCGTAGGTTTGGGGAGGGAGGTGCTAGGTTCATCTAGCCAGAACCCCTCCCCTCCCCATCCCCCGGCAACCTTGTCGCTTTTTTTCCCTCAAATTCTTGTTGGTCTGTGAGTAGGAGAGAATGCTTCTATTGTTTTCAGCTCGGTTTAGGAATTCTGGCGCTAGACCCGGTTATAGTCTTGTGGTTTTCTTGTAATTTTGGTTCATGGTTACTTGTTCATCATAAGCAGAAATAGATCAGTGGGTGGCAGAATTGATTTCAGTCGTTGCATGTATACGGGATTCGTCTGCGTTCAGGCATGAGCAATGCCTGGATTTACCCCACTGAGTTGGGCTATATCTTTTTGGAAGTGTACATAATTATTGAAATTGAAACAGAACTGGAAACAGGAAAGAACCAGGAGCCAAGTTCAGTAAAAAAATAGTTAATCGCCGGAGTTAATAAAGGAAATTGTCTCTTAGTGTCTTTATAAAATACAGCCTGAATTCCAGGAGCATTGATTACTGTCTCCCTCCGTTACAAGGCAACTAAATGCTTCACTCAGGTGATCCAGCTGCCATAAATAACGGGACAGGTAAAGTATTAATTGGAGAATTTTAGATGATAATATATTGAAATTTTGTCAGGATCCGTTCGAGGGTCAATCTTAGGGGATTTGGTGATATTTCCCCCGTTCAGGGTGTTTATATATTTGTTCATAGTTTTAGTCCTCCGAAATTATCAAAAAAGTTTTGGGACAGAAGAAATCGTAAAACACCGATTATAAAGAATTACATGTCTGTCAACTCTCGTCCTCATATTTTTGTTTTCTACTCAAAGACGTCAGGCTTTAGTATCGCTTTCAACTTATACTGTTTTCATTTTTTTGAAGACTTATCTAGTTACTTGATATATGTATATAGAATACTTATTTCTATGTGCGGTATAACGTTGACATTTTGTGTGTCTCTCTTTATGTAAGTATGATTATATTATCTGTATTATGTTACTGTTAGAAAATTCGTGTTATATTCAAGGTTTAGAGGCTTTGTTGTCATCTTGTCACAAAGGTTCCTTATACACACACATATATATATATATATATATATATATATATATATATATATATATATATATATATATATATATATATATATATATATATATATATATAAGAACCTTTTTATGACAAGATTTACAACAATCAAAGCTTCAAATCTTGAACATAACACGAATATTCTAATAGTACCATAATACATAAAATCATTGTAAGGGTCTGTGTGTGAAATTGGTTGTTCCTTATAGATATATGAGATTAAATATTATGGATGATAGTGAGGCAGAGAATAAGCGAAGAAAGGAAGGTAGCAGGGTGCGTGCAAGAGACTGAGATGAGACTTGGAATGTCTGTGGACGCCAAGGTAGGCGTCCATGTAAAATGGGATTGTTGAACCAACTCTCCTTTATGGCCGGGAAGTGTGGCTGTTGAATGAGAATGATAGAAAGAATGCTAGCATAGTTGAAACGCACTGTTTGCACAGTATGTAGGTGGGGTAGAAAAAATTAAAAGGGTAAGAAATGATACTTAGAAAAAGTGATAAAAACGTTAGCATAGGTGAAAAGATGGACGAGTATGATTTGAGATAGTTTGGTCATGTGGAAAGAATGACGGACGATAGTTCAGCAAAGAAGGAAGTCTATAATTCGGAATTATTAGAAAGGAGAAGAGGAAGAGCTAAAAACGGTAAGATAAAAGAGGTAAAAAAAGGTTTTTAAGAGAGGAAGGAATCTAATATCCGGAAAGTGTAAGAGAGAGGTGAATGCACTGTGTGTGTGTGTTTGTGTGTGTGTGTGTGTGTGTTCAGTGTGCTGCTGATGTACCTTCTACGTAGAAGTGTGAAGCGATTATTGACATTAAAAGTATTAATGTTTCAGTGAAGGTTCTGGTGTATTTATGTTTGGAGCCACCCCTGTCAGGGAAAGCGACTGGGTGTAGAAAGTACAAGAAATCTATATAGTCGTGTATGGATGAATTTAGTCAAACGGGGGATAAGTAGAGTCCAAAATTATGACCGTTTTGGTTTATTCATGCCAAAGGGCATATTATGAGATGCTACAGTTATGAAAATTTTTAATGTGGGCACTGCATAAAATACACAATAAAATATGTAAAATGTATGCCGCGCGTTCTGATTTCTTCACCCATCTACGCATAAGGTTTCTAGGACTACATAATTTTGTGGGGGCAGTTCATCCTCTAAAAATAGAACAACTAGTTATGACAGCCGTATTGCTGGCGATAGGGTCGGAATTCGTACTAAACAAAACAATAAGAATGTAAGTTACTACTTTGTGAACAGAGGAAATGAGCGAAGTAGCCACTCTCCAGTTAAACCTGTTGTGCCGCTGTTGATCTAGATAGAGTAGTGCTATCAAGAAGGTAGTTGACTGTAGAAGATCGCATGGAGTTAACAGTTTTATCCCAAAATAAATGCTGTTAATCGGAAAAGTAGCGCCCTATGGAGCCGTCCTCTTTAAATTGAAAACAACTAAGTTAATTTTTATGTATGTTCATAAATGTGTGTGGTTTTTATGCTTCGTTATTCAAGAAAATTAGAATTCGGTACTTAGAGGTGCATAAATAGAAAATGAGTGGTAAAAGCACTTCCCATAACAAATAGAGAAACAGATTCAAGATTTCATAGTTTAAAAAACTGAAATAAAACTGTAACCAGCAAATTGTAAAGAAAAGGGCAAAATAAATATAAACCTGTAGTAAAGCATGCACTAGCGACTGCAGAAGTATTTGCAACAACACCATTAGTGTTATGTTTGGTAGTTAGAATCGAGAAACCGGGAAAGAGATTTTACAAAGTTTCTTTCTCTTATCTGTCTGAGTGTCTGGGATGCTACATTCTCTTATGCTAACTTATTCCATATAAAATTTAATTTTTAGTTAGGAGGAAAGATATTGTACTTGTGGGGTGTTGTGGTTTATGTTTGATATGTGGTTATCATTATTCGAGACCTAGAGATACTTCTCATGTGAAACAAATTGTTTTCTACAAATAAACTGTCTCTAGCATAGCATCATCGCATGCATAGATTTAGTTATTGGACGTTAAATGAAAACAGAATAAAACCTTCGAAATCGCAACTGACATGATGAAGCTTTGCAATTTAGCATTTGGAAATGCATTGAAAGCGTATTGATGGAATGCATTTATCTTGTCAACAACCTCTCTCTCTCTCTCTCTCTCTCTCTCTCTCTCTCTCTCTCTCTCTCTCTCTCTCTCTCTCTCTCATTCACGTCATTCAGTTGCGAATCATCATCATCATTCATAATCGGATAGGATTTATGAGCATTCGCGGATATCTTGCTGGGCCATTGAGGGATTAATGCATCGGTTTCTATCTTGAATAGATTACTGATGGGACCTAATGGTAATTAGGGTATTAATGACCGGGGAGGTTAAAACGGTAATGGTTGAGCATTTATAGTTTTATTGAATTAGATGTGATTAGATTTCTATTTAGGTATTAATTGGGTTGAAAGTGATCGCTTCGTTGGTAACTGATGGCACTTTAACTTCAAGTCAGATTATGTTGTATTGCAGATGAATGATCTATCTGCTATGCCTTAAGTTAGCCAGGTATATGGGAGAGTATGTACTCATGCCCACCCCAAACCTAGATAAAAGAAGGTTAGCATGGGGGTAATGCGCCTAGATTGAGGGGAAAAAATTCTGAATCGTTCAGCAGGCCTTATACTGATGGGTCGTATGTTGTCGACGGGGAAAATGCAGTATTGGAAAGGAATAATCCTCTGAAATATGCTACAGTCAGTGTTTTTTGGATCTGCAAACCAGTTTGCAGAAAACGTTAGTGAAAAAGTAGATCAATATAAAAGAAACAGTAGTGCGATAAATATAAATTAAATAAACAGAAATACAGAAACTAAATTCCACAAGTACAAAATATTAAATGAGTGATGAAACTACAGGAATCACCACCACTGGATTGACATCTGTGCAGGGGACAGAGTACGCAGACCTGGAAAATACTATAATTCAAGAAAGACCTGCTGAAATCAAAGCGCGGAGCACCAGGGCGCACAGTTTGCAGATGTTGCAACTCGTGTTGTAGTCATTCACCTTCTGTTAATGTGGACTGAAGTAGCTGCTGGATTTAAGAAATCTACTGTTGACTAGTACGTTGTATTGTTAGGTGGTACGAGACATTACCTGTGTACAGCAATTGAGACTTAACTTTATATAGCACTTACTTCGCATTGATGTATCATCTAAACTTCCGATGTGTTAATATGTAATTTTAACCTTGTTTTTTTTTTCCTCTCTCTCTCTCTTTGCGTTTCTTGTAAGGTATATATATTCTGCTTGAAATGACTGTGGTGTCATAACAGGATTACTAACTTCACCTCACAAACAGTGAGCAAAGTAAAATATTGATTTTCAGAGCACAAGCTGTGGGACAGATAGACAGTTAATTTGCCGATCTTGTATTTAGTTCCATGATTCTCAGTGATTTTGGTTGGTTGTCAGTATTTGGTGTCGTCTTGAACTCCAACGTTTCTATTGCAGTATCGTAAAACTTTTTACGGTAGAATGATGAGTCTTGTTCATAAACCGCCCTACATCTATAGAGGTTATTATATTGCGAACTCCTCTTTTCGGCACTTGTTTTCAGGTTGTTGGAATATTTTCTTGTTAGGATGTTGACACCATCCATGGATTTCTAAGTCGAGGTGAAGGTGCGCGTAAATCATATTCTCTTTAATGGTACCTACCATAATTTTTGTTGGCCAGTTTTGATTAACAGTGTCAATAATGTCACTTGTGGCATTGTCGTTAAGTATCTGCATATTGATTTACTTATTTACTTGTTTCACAGAGCGTTAGCCTTCACATTCTCTACTGTAAAACTGCGAAGTAGTCTTCCAGTCAGTGCGTATTTAGAGGTCAGTAAGATATTTTAAAGAGATTGATGCCATGTTCCTTTGCGTAAATTTCTATCCTGTGGTTTTTGCTTTCTCTTTTCACTTAAGTACATGACATTATATGAATATGCCACTTTCTTTTTCAATTATGGCCATACTGCTGTATGGAAACTGACTTGTAAAGTCAGCGCCCTTCTTGGTTTATTCGATATGGGAATGTAAATGTTATAAATAATGAAAATGATAACAGTAATTTTGCGTTAGGCTCTGAAACCGTTCCAGATTCATCGGTTTGATTGAATTAAGTATGACCGCGGTCTTGCGTTCAAAACCTTTAGAGAAAGCAACATTTTGATGCAATAATCATGTTTCTATAAATAGGCATTGTCCTTTTAATTCTTTTTAGTCAACATGAAGTTCCATTTTAACTTTTGTTTTTAGCTTCGATGAAAACAGTTTGATAATTGCTCCTCAGAGATAAGCACATCGGGGCGGGACACAAAACATCATTAATCCTAAATGCACATTCACAGCCAAAAATACGCTCACCAGATAGCAAGCGCATTTACTCACAGCAGGTATTTTGAAACTGTAGTTTGAAAGAACAGTTGAAATAGATGAGTAAGCCCTTGAAATCACAGTTTTAAAAGGTCAGTCGAAAAAGAAAAGTATGGGACCTTGAGATGAGTTTTAAATGGAAATTTCAAATTTATATTAAAGTACATAATAATGTATACAAACTACGTAATTGTTTCGCCAGTGGCCTTTTTTTTGTGATGCCATTGTATAGGAAGTAACGAATCACCATATTTGTTTTCATAGATATATTATTTTTTTTGTAGTGCCATAATCACTATGTTATGGAAACGGCCTTCCCGACTACTCATCAAACCTGCTTTGTTTTCATACTAAATACTAATAATTTTTTTAGACATTTTCACTTGAAGGCGATAAACCAATTGATATTTTTTTACTATATCATGGACTGTGTTCCTCTTCCTTTCATATTAGTATTAGTGTTATTAGAATAACAGTAATAACAGCATCTGTTGTGTATTCTGAGCCTGGAGACGAACAGTCGATATACAGACTTGACAGATCCTCTCTGACCCTGAGCTTTTTTTTTCTGTCCCTTTTTTCCTTTGATGGTAGAGGGATCGAACACCCGTGTATTTGGATGAGAGACCCGC
This sequence comes from Macrobrachium rosenbergii, assembly GCF_040412425.1. Lineage (NCBI taxonomy): Eukaryota > Metazoa > Arthropoda > Malacostraca > Decapoda > Palaemonidae > Macrobrachium > Macrobrachium rosenbergii. The sequence continues at coordinate 60,608,135 of NC_089796.1, forward strand.
ATTTTGTCATGGTCCTGTAAACAGGGCGTGTGTGCCGTACGTGAGATTCAGCGCAGGACACCGAAGAACAGTAAACCTCTTTCTGTCTGTCTCTTTCTTTCTCTTTATTAATTCTAGTTATCTTACGTTTAAGTTAGAGTCTCTCTCTCTCTCTCTCTCTCTCTCTCTCTCTCTCTCTCTCTCTTGAATTTTGGTTATAGGCAATTCGAAGAACCGCTCATAAAACGATCACAGAGAGAGATACAGAAGAAAAACACCTTCAAAATACATGCAGGTATCCTCCCCCACGATTCCCCCCTCCCCCCCACTCCCTCGCCTTGCTCCGCCTTCTTCGCTTTCTCCCTGTAGTTGTTTTGTTTTTGACCCTGGATAGATTGATTGGATTTGGAATAGAGTAATTGGCGAGAGGTGATGGAGGTTATTACGGAGTCGGTGACTTTTTATTGTTTTGCGGGGAGAGCTCAGATGAGATGAAAGTGTGAGACACAAACATGACTGCACGTTCATTTCTATCTATTAATGTATTTTCTTTGTAGTTTATCCGTGTTCATAAATAAGAACTGGAAGTGCTGTAAGGTGCTCTATAGCAAAAACTTATGCTTCCTTAAAGATTATGAAGAATAATGGTTTACCCACAGGCAGTGCATTCATGCTTTTTCACGCAATTTCTTTTCTTCATGGTGGTAAGACTTGTTGGTTTTCATGCACTACTGTCTTTTCAAATAATAAATTTTGAAATGAAAGAGTTGATGCCCAAAAATACACCAGTATAAATTGTGACTTTATATTTGTTTATACAAGTTTTCAGAAGTACCTCAGACAAGGGCCATTTAGCTAATATATGAGGAAATTTCCTCACTTCGTGGAGGAAATGTTCGCTTCATGGGGCAGAGTTTACGTCTTTTTTTGAGCCTCATCATCTCTATAGCTCTGTTAGTCTCTCATTTAATGACAGGCCTGGTAAATATCCATCATTATATATGTTGAGAGTCTGGTTTTTCTCATATGCAGTGATTTATGAACACTAATGGTGTTTATGCGTTGGCTTATTATATTGTTGTCAATCTTCAAATCTAATCCTATTTCCAGATTTAATTAATAAAATGACAGGAAAGTCGTAAAGTCAAGTAATTCAGATAGTTTTTAAGGCATTCAACTGATATGGTATTACCTTAGGCTTCCTCATTCTGAGTAATATAGGGAATAACATAGAAGGGGTATGCGTGTGGTAACTTAGCTGTATAACTCAATTGTGAATTCTGATTAATTTATATAGGAGAGGAAGTTGGCGTAGTGATGGAAAATTTTGTGTGTGTGTGTGTGTGTGTGTGTGTGTGTGTGTGTGTGTGTGTGTGTGTGTGTGTTACATATGATAATGGAATATAACTGTCTGTCTGCCATGCCTTAGGCAGATATCCTGGAGGTTGTCATTCCCAACAGTGATATTAGCGATACATCATTCCAAGGACATCGTTGAACAGCCATTCCACGTTTTTATCAGCATGATTTTTATTTTCGTCTTGTCATTCACAGGTTTCATTGTTAGTGAGAGCGCGCATTCTTTATTGGTTGGTGCTTTCGTTATTTTTGATAAGCAGTATTTTTGCATTTTCTGTCTATGTAATGTTCGAGACAACTCATGTCCCATTACCATCAACAAAAATTAGACATGCTTTGGATCACTAAGTCATTTACCTATCGTTTCTTTATACGAAGTCAATTGGAGTACTACTGGTTTCCCAAGATCCCCTGCCTACTCTGTCTGCCCTTCAAGATTTTAGAAAAAAAGAAACCCTTTTCATGGCGTGCCCCACACTTCTCAGCGTGATTGAAGTGTCTGCACTTCTTATATTCTTGGACCTCTCAACTTCGTCGTTGTTAACGTTAGAAGCAATAAAATTATATGGAGAGAGGCGACAAGAATGTTTTTGGATAATAGGTTGTAAACTCAAGGTGGATTTGTTGATGTGGCATCACTCATTCCATTGTGCTGATTGGTTGGTAGGGTGAAACAAGATGGAAATGCATAAATACAAGGAAAGTTTGGAGAAAAGATCATCAAGAGTTAGAAGATGAGGTGTGTAGACAAAAAATCAGGGGATCAATGGTAACTTACTTCATTAATGACAAAGTGAAGGAAGGCGGCAAGAGATCGCTGGAATTTGTTTATGAGGACAAAGATTGAGTATATGATTGGGTTATTGAGATAATACTTTTTATAGATACTGGATTTGTAAATGTTGGATTTACATTTAAGAAAAATATGTGAGCTTTTCAGATGAAGCGTGAACAGATTTATATGTTAGTCAGGGTTGAATAGTTGAGGAAATGCAGAGAATGAGAGTAAATGGAGGAGGCCGAGAAACTCTTTTTAGTTGTTGAAGCTGCCGAAGTTTATGACGAAAATGCTTTGTATCCACGGAGACAAATTACGTGGAAGAAACGGGCGAAAAAGATCCAGTATATAAATATTGGTACGCTACTGACTGATGTCACTCATGATGGTGCATGAAGTAGTTAAGAGGTGATTGAAGTTTGTACTGAGCTCTTCCTTGACTTAATAGTCTCAAGTTCAACGTTGCATCCATTCTTTTTTACTTCCTATTTACTGGAGTTACTCTTGTTTAGGGGAATTACTGTATATTTATATATATATATATATATATATATATATATATATATATATATATATATATATATATATATATAATATATATATATATATATATATATATATATATATATATATATATATATTATAGTATATATATACATATATATATATGGAAAGTATATAGGAGGTATAATTCAGATGTTTTCATATAAGTATTTCATGAGATGAGGTTATATAGCTTCATGCCCTGGCCCCTGGATGTTCAGTGAATTGATGTCCCCAAGTATGTCTTTTGTTTTCTTGCTTGATGGCTGGCCACCAAAGATATGAATTGTGTGTGTATGTATATATATATATATTATATTTGGCAAGTGGAAAGTTGTAATTGTAAACATGTGTGCCCAGGAATGAAAATAAGCCAGCCAAAAATAATGTTTATGGAGTCTTATTCTTTAATTGTTTGGGTTAGGAAAATATAAATAGTTGGTTGTGCTAGATGATTTAATGCAAAGATAGATGGTGTTTTAGGCAAGTATGGGGTTCCTGAAGTAAAAAAAAAACAATGGGCAGTCTTGTGAAAGTGTGCTTGGAAATGGTCTGGATTGTTGGATACTCTAGGTTTCTGAAACGGAGTTATCGTTATACTTGGGAGGAGAGAAATTGGTAAAGTGAAAAACATTTTCTTAGGTTGCGGGTTAGTGCAAAGCAGAAGGAAGAACAAATTTACAGATGTAATGGTGGAAATAGAAATGGCTTGAGATATATCTAATCAATATTTGTTTGAAACAAAATACAGATAGGAGGTGAAGTAGGAGAGGGAGGGCTGAAAATGTTTGTCGTAAATGTAATCAAGGCGAATGCCTTTGATAAGAAGGAAGTAAGAAGAGCATAGAAGAAAATGGATGGAATATATGCTATTGTTAAAGGCTTAGAAGCGGATGCTTTTTAATTAATTAAGCAACAGGAAAATCTTCCTGCTGAGCCTTGATATGGGGAAAATTCATCTACTCCCAGATGAGGAGTCTGTAAAATTCCATGATGGCATCATAGGGTCACCAAAGAGTGTATGTAAGTATATTTAAGACTACTATTTACAGGCACATAGGAAATAAATAAAAAAGTTAAAGAGAAAAAAACGAAGGTGATAAAAATAGAGGGGAAAAGGTGAGCAAGAACTTTACGAGAATGAAGATTTTGTAGGGCGAAGTAAATAGGAAAGAATGGTGAATGAACCAGTGGATCTCACAAATACAAGATGCAAACAGAGAAATGATGGCTGAAGTTTCTGCATGGTAGGGTCGGTGTCGTGAATATTTTGAAGCTTTGTAAAATGTGAAGGTAGAAGATTGACAAAGCTAAGCCATACAAAAGTTGAAACGGTTAATACAAGTTTAGGGATGTTTAATACAAGTTTAGGGATGTTTATGGAGTCACTTTTGAAAATGTAGAGAGAAATTTGGTATCAAAGAGCGGAGAGACACTAAAAGTTTACTGGATTACAAGTGAGATGCTGCAGTAAAGGGTGCTAATGTGATTTAGTGCCCAACCAGTTTGCAAGGTTTGCCTTGATGAGGCAAAGGTATGGAAGAAGTAGGCGAGAGGAATGACTGCTCTTTGATATAAAGGCAAATGTGATATAATATTAGGGGCATAACGTAACTTGGCGTAGCAGGGAAAGGGGCCCCTGGTAAGATTTGATTGGAAAAGTAAGACAGATCACATGAAGATTTTTAGTGTTAGAACAACATGGGTTTGTGGATCAAGTTCCATGAAACAGTTAGATGAGAAGTTTAGAAGTAAAGAGAAACATCTGTAAGTAGCATAAATTTATCTAGAAAAAGTTTATTATGGAACTGAAAGGCAATGTTGAGGGGATATAGGATTGATTATGTTACTGAGAGGTGTTAAAAGTTTTTTAGCAGGAAGTGAAGTACATGATAGAACGTAGACCGTACAGTGACTGGCTTGGTGTAAAACTGGGACAGAGACAAGGGCATGTTATGTCTCCAGTGCTGTGTGTTGGATTTATAGGTGGAGTTAGGTGAGACAGCAGTAAAATGAGATGAGACTTTTTAGATGAGAAAAAAGGTTTTGAATGGAGTGTTTTTGTTAATATGGTACTGAGTGGAGATAGTGGTTGCCAACTGCAGAAGTTTGGAAGAGCTTGCAAGAGGAGAAAATTGGAAGTATATGATAGTCGAGGTAAAGTTATGAAGGTAATTGGAAATCAGGAAGGTGGGGTAGTGAACGTTGATAGGTATGGAGAGAGACGGATAGCATGAATTCGTACAGGTATTAAGGAGTAAACTAGTATAATGGATGCTGGTAGGATGATCAAGAAGATGAGTCACGGGGAAGTGAAACAATAAAGATATCAGGCTGTTTGCAAAAGACTGGAATGAGACTGAATGTTTATGTAAGGCAAAATGAGAATGTATGAAGAAACTGTCGAAACAACTCTCCTTTACAGAAGTGAAATGTGGCTGTTAAAAGTGAATGAGAGAAGAACTGTGGTGACGGCTGTGATGAAAAGTTTATGTAGTATATGTGGCATAAGAAATATGATGAATATGGCAGATACATATAAGAAATTGTTATAAAGTTCTTGAAGGTGTAAGGGTGGATCAGTGTTTCGAAGTGGTTTAGTCATAATAAGAAAATGTTAATGAGAAGAAGAGGTAAGCCCAGTAAGTGCTTGATAGATAGCTTCAAGGAGGTTGCGGGAAGTAATGGCCTTATTATTTAGGATGCACGAAAGGGTCAGCATGTGTCACGGCGTTTCAAATACTACTGATGAGCTTTCTGTATAGGTGTTTAAACAATTTGGGTTGTGGAGGTTTTCTGTCTCAGAGGCTCATCCACGACACAGCCATTTGAATTAGTACACACACGAACACTACATACACACACACACACACACATATATATATATATATATATATATATATATATATATATATATATATATATATATATATATATATATATAATTTTTTTGAGTGTTCATTGTGTGTAATCAATTCAATGGCTGTGTCGGATGAGTCTTCTGACACACACACACACACACACACACACACACACACACACACATATATATATATATATATATATATATATGTGTGTGTGTGTGTATGTATATGTGTATGTATGTGTGTATGTATGTATGTGTATATATACACATATATATATGTGTGTATATATAACAATTTCTTTATAACAATTTCTTATATGTATCTGCCATATTCATCATATGTGTATGACACAAGTGCACAGCTGGATATTTGTAGACACCCATGTATCAACAATATTTAGAAAAATCTTTTGAATGATTTTCCATCTCTCCTGGTGCTCCTAGCTTTGTTGTAGTGTGTTGGATTGTTTTGAAATGCCAATATTCTACCTACAGTGCCATATTTTTGTTCATTTTTAGAAAGGTTTCAAGGCGTTATTGCTATAGGTAGACAATCCACTTTCTGGGGATGGAGAATTATCTGTTATAGTCATTCATGTCTATTCCTATCGTCTGAAAGAAATATTCGTATCATTAATTCCTGGTAAGAAACTTTTATTTATAAAAGCAATTAGAAGTGCTGCATGTTTTTCCACTTGTTTGACAAATTTCAAATGACTTCCCATCTTTCACACTCTTAGCCAAATTTGAGGTGCTTTCCAATCCTTTACAGTGACTTAGTCAAACATGAGATTCTTTCTCATTAATTTGGTCTAGCCAGCTTTAAGCCCCTTTTCGATTTTTCGTCTTGCTTTGCCAAATTTGAGATCTTTCCCCATTTCGGCTTTCTTTAAGTTTGACAATCTGTTGGTAGTCACACCATTACCTATGAAGCATTGCTGATGTTAAAGTTTTTATGTGATGTTTTATTTTGTGTTAATAGCTGTTTTTCTAGATATTTACTCCTTGAGGGATGTAAATGAGTCTTCATGATTATTTTATTTTTCTTTCTTGCTAGTCTAAGTCATTTAATCCCTGTGTTCGGTTGTGTCATCAATCTTGTAAAGGTCAAAGGTACAACTGTTCCATTTCGAGCCGATGTCGAGATTGCGAAGAAGTAAAATTGAAAAATGGTTTTGGTGACAGATATCTGTGAATATTTTACTTTCAAGGGAGAGAAGAGTCGACGGAATCCTCATCGAAATTTTTCTCTTTTGTTGACGTTCATTTTTTCCGCCCTCACTTTTCCTATATTTTGTTAGAGGATTTTATTGCTTTCAGCCTTTGTATAAAAATTTAGTTAATATCATCATCGGCAGACGGTGGGTTCCTCTCATTCAAAAAACACTTTTTGTTTTGGCTTGTCTCCTTGTCTATATTTTTGTTCACGCTCACACACATATATATATATTATATGATACATACACACACACACATATATATATGTATATATATATATATATATATATATATATATATATATATATATATATATATATATATGTGTATGTATATATATATATATATATATATATATATATATATATATGTGTGTGTGTGTGTGTGTGTGTGAGAGGTACGTAACAACTCACGCTGCTGGGAGAAAGCTGGTGAACTGGTACAACACATGTACACAGAGCGGGGTCTAAGATGCCAGGCAGGGGCAGCTGATCGGGACTACAAAGTCTACCTCAAAGCCAAATCAAAATCTCAAAAGAAGGCATCACGCCGACCCCATATAAAAATGGGGAACAAGCTGGGAAGAAGAAGATATTTGTATGTGTGAGGAAGTTTTGCTTGAGCACCTTACAGCCTCTTTAAAAGAATTTGATATTTTTAACAATTAATTAATTTCTAATTGATTTACAATCTAAATGAATGAATGTGTGTAAATGATATGCATATAATTTTGTGTATTAGTATGTACTTCTCTTTGTGAGGCTTTTACAAGTGCTGTTTCTGGTAATTTATTCATATCCGTATGGCTACGATGGCGCTTCACCAGCTACGTTCTCAGGCCATATGGCACAAATTTCATACATCATTCATTCATTCCTTATGTAAACACACACTAGTCTTCCTTGTTTAGTCCTTTTGTCATCCGTCGTACTTCCTTAATCAAAACCTTTAATTCACCTTTACCCTTTTACAAAGAAATATTCTTCTTCTCGGCTGTTCCTCCCATTATTTAAAATTTTCCTTTTCTACCTGATCCCTACCCTCCTTTATCCACAAATACTGTCAACACTTTGCATACACCTCTTTAGTGTCTTTCTGTTTTAATTAATTTTCTTTTACATGTTATTTTTACTTCTTTCTGGTCTCAATTTCATTTACTGTATATGCAATTTTAAAACTTTTCTCTGAAAACGAATCAAATCTGTGGTTATTACATATATATAACAATGCTATTCCACCTATTTTTTACAGGCGCTTCTTTTTCTCATGATTTCTGCCTTTCCAGGTTTAGTTATGAATAATCTTTGAGAATCATATATTTCTAACAGTCAAATCACTTTCTGAGCACATTTACAGAAACCTGTCTCTAATGTCATTTACTCGGGGAATGAAATTTGCAACCTCCTTCTCTTGCCAGCTAACTTTGCATTCAAGTCACATAGCATCACTCCTAAAAACACTTTCTTTTACGTTAGTCTTTTCCTTTCCTAGAACATGGTTATGCATTTACTCTAACGCCATTTTCTCGTGCCACACTTAGGCTACATACAATCAGTATTTCCATCCTGGCCCTGCATATCCTATCCTTGCACTTATGTCTTACTAAGTTCCATAACAAAGGGTTATTTTTGATAGCACATTCACAACTCCAGGACATATTAAGTTTGTGTTCTCTGTTTTCTTGCAGTAGTCCAAATTATGAGATTGCAATGCCTATGCTCCAACTATTTTGTCATTGTCACACCTTAGAGATTGACAGGAATGATTTTTATATCCTTCAGCATCCCACAGTAGCGAATAACTGCAGTTATCCCTGACCTCTGGAGAAGAGACTCTTCTGCCATTTATGGAGGATTTCCCCACCGTGGGTTTTTCTGCCTTGATTCAAACTACTTTTTTATCCCGAACCATTTGCAACTTCCCAGTTCTCCGTAGCCCCTGAGCTTTAAAAGTGCTTTTGCAGTGTGTGTGTGTGTGTTTATTTTAAAAAGTGTGTCAGGAAAAAAATTACTCAAAAGTCATTGTCGCATTCATATTTCATTTTTTGAAAACTTTGCTTTACCAAAGTCATCCATTCATACTCAATCTGTGCTACCTAGAGAGTTAAACCTTGCCTAACAGTCTATTTTAATAACGATATTAGTGTTTTATTAAAACATTCAAGTGAAAATCTGGTATATAATGCACTGCAATCTCTTTTGGAATGAAGACGTGCTAGTTTATTTTAGGAAAATTTTTCCTTTGCCAGCGCTGACACCCTTCCTGCTTTCTCTTAATTACTGGGAACGAAAAATGAATCATTGAATTAATTTGCTGAAGGCAACGAAAAGACCAAAAGAACTTTTTTGCCGACTTTTGAGGAGAGAGAAAAATAGTCTTCCCCACATATTTTGCTTTTCTTCATGGTGTTACTTTTGTTCTTCAAATAGAACCGATCCCTTGATGAGCCGAGCTCATCCTCCCCCCTTCTCTTTTTTTTATATTTTTTTCGTTCCCTGGCGCGCCTCATCTTTTCATCTGGGTTTGTTTATTTTACGAATAACCCATTTGCTACTAGGTTATTATATGTATGTACAAAGTTAGAAGGCGCAATTTATGTTTAATACTTCTTTTCCAAGAGGGGTAAAATATTAATGAGGTTTCTAGGAATTGAGGAGGCTCTGGGGATTACAAAGAGAGAGAGAGAGAGAGAGAGAGAGAGAGAGAGAGAGAGAGAGAGAGAGAGAGAGAGGGAGAAGTGCTGTACTTTGATCGTGATACCTTGATCTTGATGTACTACACCTCTGTTATGCCTTATCATTTCGGATAAAAATATGCATATAGTTTGACATATTGGGGTATTTAATTAATTTGGTTGTTGGTATCCGGATGTAAACAGTTCACCAAGAAGTGGTGAGGTAATTCTGTTATCAATTAAAACCTGAAGTGGTTTGATGAGTAAATTGGAAATTGAAGTGGACAGTTGATTCTGTTATTAATCTCGTAATGTTAATTTTTCTGTTCCTACTGCGGAGTGGTCACAGATTGAATTAGAGCGCCGTTCTCACAGAAGTTAAGCCATTTTTCCAAATGTTTTTCTCAGCTATCTCCGCACTGTACGTTATTTAAATGATGTGAGGACGCCAATATATGGATAACATTTGTGTGCTTTAGTTGAGTTCAAACGATCCAGTAGTTTAAAAATTTTTATTGAGTTTGGCTTGCACAATAATGTTCAAAAGGGATGCCAGGGGTTTTGAAAAGTCCTCACCTGAAAATTAATCTATAATGCTGAGTGAATTATTTAGGTTAGCAGTATTTAAATATAATTTATAAAAATTTTTTATAGGCGATTGGAAGAGATAGACAAAGCGGTCAAAATTCAAGTTGGACTTGGCAGATAGGAACAAGAAAATTACAAAATTGTTTCTAGACTTAGAATTGTCTCCTCAACAGTGACTTGCATTTCATGTGTAATGAGGACTTTCAATTTAGAACTGGTAAATCGTTGTGGAATGAAAAGCCTTTTCTTCTGTAGATAACTTGGCTCAGTTATAACTTTTTATAGAAGACAACATAAACTTTCTCTTTGCCCTTTAAGGAAATAAGAAAATTGAATGTCTCTTATGCTGAACTGACGTACTAACACACACACACACACACTATATATATATATATATATAGTATATATATATATATATATATATATATATATATATATATATATATTATATATATATTATATATATATATAATATATATATATATATATATATATGAGTATATATATATATATATATATATATATATATACCTGTATGCATATATGTAATTTGGAAAGCATTTGCAGAAATTGTTGACGTAACCATACCTTTGAACCTGTATACATTTAAGAAAAATAAGTTTTCAGACTTACGTACAGTTATTCATTTCGGATTCAGAGCTCTGAATGAAATTTTTATCTCACCTACTGTAAACAAAGCTTTTTAAGGAATCGTAAAGACACGGATTCTAAGACCAGTTTGTCTGTCACTGTACTACCTTATGTTACGGTATTGGTGAATACTCAGCTCGTTTTCCTAACGTTAGAGATCTTCAGTTGTGTTTTGGTTTTCTGTAAAAGAAAACGATTGAGACGGCTATTTGTCTGTTCGTCCGCACTTTTTGTGCCCGCCCTCAGCTCTTAAAAACTACCGAGGCTAGAGGGCTGCAAATTCGTATGTTGATCATCCAACCTCCAATCACCAAACATACCAAATTACAGCCCTCTAGCTTCAGTAGTTTTTATTTTATATAAGGTTAAAGCTAGCCATGATCGTGCGTCTGGCACCGCTATAGGTGCCAGCAACACAGGCTGATAGTTTCTTGGGCCGCGGCTGAGAGTTTCATGGGCCATGACTGAGGGTTTCATACAGCTGTATAGAAAACTCGATTCCGCCGAAGAAGCTTCGGCGCATTTTTTACTTGTTTATTCTCGTAAACAGTATTAATTATATGGTCTCATTTCATATTCTTGGTAACTCCCCTTCCCCCTTTAAAAGATTGTGAAAGGTTCGTGCATTTTCAAGCGTATCCAGCGTCTTGGTCAATGTAATTTTCTTTATTTTAAATATGGCACGAAACCAAGACTGGTAGAACAATTCAGTGTTACATTGGACTCGCCAAGAAGGAAGGGAAAGAGAGAATGATGAATACAGTTTGAGATAAAACTTGGTAATTGCCTTTACTTTGTGTTCTTTCGTATCATGTTTCTTGAAATTTTTTGTCAGATAAAGTGATATATATAAAAGCCTTTTGTTTTTGTTAGTTAATTTCAGGAAGTTTATATTTTCAGTTATGTTGCTTCTTGGTAAGTAATGTACCCTATGATGTCATCAGGATAGGCAATTGCATTAGAAGCACAGATTTGATTAAGAGAGACTGAAACGCCACTACGAATACAAAGAAATTACATACGTGTTGTAAAATTTATGACTCTTAAAGTTAACGTTATCTTCTAGTCCTCTTTCGTTTTAGCTTGTGTATAAGTTGGACCGACTGTTATTTAGCTTTTATAGAAAAAAAAACTAGCTTATATTTATTAACGGATAGTATTTCCCTGCAATTACAAGAGAGTTGTTTTTATAATGCATTTTTCTTTCCTTTTTATTCATTTTAACCACCTCCATTATCACTGTAATTTCTAGACTGCTCAGAACAAGCATGACTAAATTATTGCGAAGCCTCTCATGTTGGAAGAACGCTTATAATAGATGCATGAACGGCTTCAGGTTCTGCATAACAAGAGAACTCTTGCGTTGTTAATGTTCGTTATAATTTTTTTAATTTACTTCTCCGCCATTATAATGAATTTGGTTCCCGAAGGTATATTTAAAGAGTATCATAAGTAATCATGACGACATTAATTCCTTGATTTATTAGGCAATGAATTACAAGAGCTGTCCAGGCAGATTTATATAATCGAATTATACCCTCCCTTCTCATGGTGGGGTGTGGGAATACTATGCTGGAAAGGGTGACGAAGTGCGCAAAACCCAGACGATCTTGAGAGTTGATGAGTGGGAACAGTGGTAATGAAGAACGTGACATTAGGATGCACAATACGCGCTAGTTTGCATAAAAGTGGATTTTTCACGCTTCCGTAAATATTATGTCCGGTGCGGTTAGTAGAGGGAATACTCTTCTTACCAGTTTGCTCAATTCTCAGTGTGGTTTCCTCTCTTGTGATAAGTTGTGTGGTTTTTACATTTCAGTTTTACCACAAATGCACTGAATTAAAGTCGATACCATTATTTTGGCTCTTGGGACGTACGACCCAGTGTCACTGTCTTTCATATTTATATAAAAAAAAAAAAATAGAGCGAGAATGGTACCAAGAATAGGGCTTCAGTCTCTGGCGATACCTACAGACCACTTTTAAAAAAAAGGCACCTACAGGACATGGAAAACATCGAAAGTCCATAGTCTGGTAGCTTAGGGAAAGATACAGTCGCTGGACATGGGAGTGTGGGAAGTGATTCTTGGTAACCGAAGTGGCATTTCGTAGCTCCAGAGAGGGCACACTATGACAAAAGTATAGTATTCATAAAATAAGGAGAAAGGACATCTTGCTGCTGAAGGAGAGAATATCTAAATGGAGTGATGGCCATCGTGATTCTTATTTTTCATCTTCCTCCTTTTCTCACGTTTCTTGGCCTCTTGTTTTCTTTGCTCATCATCTTCCCCGTTACTTCTAGGCTGCTTGTTAAGATACTGAATACTATTATTCTTCGAAGTCTTTATTAAAGGTTTGTACTTTTGGGGCGACTGCAAAATGTGTATTTGTTTCATCTAGAGTTCAGTGACGTTTTCCCGTAGATGATGTGGAATAGTAAACTGAATATATTAAGTGTTTAAAGGCCCAGGGTAGTGCCGTCAGTGCACCTCATGCAGTGCACTGTAGGCATTATTTGAGGTTCTTTGCAGCGTGACTTCGGCCCCTAGCTGCAACCCCTTTCGTTCCTTTTACTGCACCTCCTTTCGTATTCTCTTTCTTCCATCTTACTTTCCACCCTCTCCTAACAGTTGATTCATATTGCAATTGCGAGATTTCCTGCTCTTACACCTTTCAAATCTTTCACTGTCAATTGCAGTTTCAGCGCTGAATGACCTCATAGGTCCCAGTGCTTGGCATTTGGCTTAAAATTTTATAAGTGTTTATAGGGATTATTTTATGCAGCATAAAAGATAATGGTCCATTGTTTCAGTCTGATTACAGACAGTGCCGTCAGCGGGCGAATTTTTATTTTTTAACTTGAGCAGATGATCAGCTGATGATTCTCAGCCTTTGAAATGGTCCAAGAACGTTATCCCTGATATTCCCGAAGGTTTTAGATTTACACTTGCTTCTCTTAAGTAACCAGTCCTACGTTTCCCCCTTTCTACATATGTTAAGAAGGTAAAAAGAGAGAGAGAGAGAGAGAGAGAGAGAGAGAGAGAGAGAGAGAGAGAGAGAGAGAGAGAAGTAGCATTTTTTGAAAAATCAACTTCATCTTCATTACCTATGATTCATTAATGACTGGGTCCATTGAATTATAATTTCACCTCGTGTAACTGATATTCTCGCAATGCTTTTTATTTTCCTTAATGTTACAGCTCAGAAAACACCAATTAGACTCTTTACTGCTTGCAATGAAGGTAAGGAGCCCATAAATTTGGATTTACAATAACTTATGAATGTCCATATCGCAGACAACTTTCCGGTAACAATTCGACGCTCAGATGGGAGATACCAAGAATCTGTGAAGTTTGAATCAATGATATAAAGTGCAATGGAAGCACAGAGAGAGGTTAAATTATAGGGAAACCATCTGCATATGTATTATGGGAATTCTAATAATCTGAGTTACAGAAATCATGAAGCAATGCAGTTTTCATGAGGATATTTACAAAATACAGACCTAGTATAATTAAATTACTTCATTTTCCCACGTGAGACCCCAGGAGAAAATAGTGATGTTCATTGCCAGTAGCTGGAAGAAAATCGTTGGCAAATGCAAGCGAGTTAATTTGTAGCTTTCACTTTCCATATAAGGAAAATTTTTTTTTGGAATACCAATAAAATTTATCCATGTTTTTAAAGTTTCTCATGAATAATTGAAAAATGGAATGTCAAAAGCGTAATTTTGTAATCCATACTGGAATCATATATTAACTGTAAACTTTTCCAGAGACCTAGGTATACTAAGTTTGAATAATTCTACCTTTATTATGAAGGCAGCCACCTGTATCTCCACAATTGTCATTTGTGGAGTTTTACATGCAGTTCCCCCTCGACAGTGAACCACCTTGACGTGGTGAGGGGGCTCTTGAACCCCTGGAATTTGTTCCCGGGTTCTTGTCCAAGAGTCCTATGTATCAATACGCATAAATTTGGAATACGTATTGTGGATCTTTCAACCTTTGGTAAAGTTTATTAGACCTGAAAGTAATAAAAGATATAGCTGAGACTGGGTTTATATCTGAAGCTAAATAGTGGGAACTATGGTAGGATCATCAACTACCCGATAATGTTTGGATCTGAGAGATTAAATTGATAGCACAAGGGCGGAACTATTCTGTAGGGTTGGACCATGCATTCCAGAGGGGTCTGGTTCTGAAGATAGGACTCTTGGCATTCTATCCGGCTTGCCCATAATACAGTTAGGGTGGGGATGATTGTATTCTTGTAATACTCTCAGTCAAGTGGGTTTGACGTACACTTGGGTCACCATACTTGTGTTGCACCATCCCCTGTGAGGTTGGGTAGGGGGCGGACATTTTGGAGTCAGCTCCCACTTGTGCCATTGGTGAAAGAAAGAACTCCATGAAAGACTGATGATATCTTTTTAAGGTTTTCAGGTTTAATTTTCTTTTCATTCGCTCTCTATGACAGTAGAAATAAAGATTCGAGTATCCCTGGGCCCTCTTATGATACCGTTTCAGCACAGATGACGACCTCTGCAACCTCCTCTGACAACCTTTGTCTGGAAAAGGCTAGGAAACCTTCTAGCATAATTGCACTGGAACCCTGTGCTCCAGCACAGAGCAAAGGGATATTGACGAGAAACGTAAGCGAAATAGGACCAGGAATAAATGAAACCTCATATGATAAATATTTGACCTTTAATATGGAAGATTCTAGTTGCGATATTTTTAATGTTTACAGAGACATTGTGAAGTGTTGTGGCCGAGAGTCTTAGATATCATCTGAAGGTCGAGGAAAACCGACAGTTGAATCGGCCTCAGCAAAAGAAAATGAAAAATTAAAAGCATTATCGCATCTGGGAAGATTTAAAGTAGACTGTGCAATACATGCTTTTTGGAATTACTCCAAGGGAATGATATCTGCACCCCAACTGTTGATGTACTCGGAGGAGAAGATGGTTGAAGAATTAAAAGATGAAGGTGTGACAAGAATTGAAAGAATGAAGAAGATAAAGAGTGTAAGTTCCACTTCCGAATTTAATTATTACATTCAATTCTACTTGACTGCTTATAATAAAAGCAGCCTGGTTACATTTTAAGGTTAAGCAATATATCCCAAAACCGAGATGTTTTCATTGTCAAGAACTTGGACATATATTAGGGTCTTGTAGGCAGAAGCTAAAAGGCAAGCCTGCCACATACGTTAAATGTAGTGAACCAGAGCTTGGTGTATGCAATAGAGAAGCAAGATGCATACGTTGTGGAGACAATTATCCATCATCTTCAGTTAATTGTGATATGTACATCATGGAAAAATAAATCCATATATTAAGGTAACTGAACGTATGTTTAGAGAGGCAAAAAAAAAGAGCATTGAAACAGTATGTTAGACCAGGAATATCCTTTTCCAGTGTTGCTGCTAACCGAAGAAGAAATGTAAATTATACCAGAGGTAATGTAACTCCAGTTTAACGGCTTCAAAAGGAAAGTAGAATTCATTAATTTTCTCCAGTGGAACTGTCAGGGATTAAGAGCTAAATAGGAAGAACTAAGGCTGCTCATATCAGAAGTGTCTCCTGTGTGTATACCTTTGCTGGAGACCATGATTGGTGGTAATACGTGTTCCAACCCAGAACAGTATACGGCCTATCATTCCACCTGTAACATAAAAAAAGATGTAGGAACCCATGGGTGTGTAGTTTTATATATTCATAATGACACCCCACAAAATTCTATAGTATCCAGTCTACAATGCAAGTGATAAGTATGCAGAGCCATCTGCAAAGAAAATATACAGTATGCTCTCTATCTACCACCTAGTGAAGTCTTCCCCACTGATGAATTTAAATCCCTTATTCAACAGCTACCACATTCTTTTGTTTTATTCTGGGAGATATGGATAGCAGAAGCCCTCTTTGGGGTAACATCGTCACCAATCAAAGAGGAAGGTGCTTGTGTTCCATCATAGAGGGTGAAAATGTGGGAACCCTCAACACTGGGGAGTCTACACATTTTCACGTTCAAACAGGCACATTGTCAGTAATTGATTTGTCTATATGCAGTGATGACTCCCTTATTGATTTTAATTGGAGAATAATAAATGATAGATTTACCAGTGACCATTTTCTAATAGTGATGAATGTTGCTTCAAATCCTCCATCTTCAAGGCTACCTAAATGGAACATCAGTAAAGCTGATTGGGCAACATTCCAGGAATACTTCAGTAACCTGGCAAATTTACTCCTTGCCAACCTCCAGTTATCAAGACCAGTGGTTGTGAAGTAGCAAATTCTCGGTTAGTGGCAAATGAGTTTGCTAATCATTTTGCAAATGTTGCAAAGAAAAGTGATGGAAGACCATATTCAGCTTAAAGAAGGCTAATGGAACAGGTAGAAATTGATTTTAATACATCAAGGAATAAACAATACAGTGTACCTTATACTATGAGGGAATTAATCTTCCTTAAGTAAATGTAATGAATCATCTCCTGGACTGGATGATATAACATATTCAGTGTTTAAGCATACCCTCGAAAACTCCAGACTTTTCATATTAAGCCTTATTAACAGAATTTTCAGAGAGCGTATCTTCCATAAGCTTTGGGAGATGTTAAAATTACTACCATTCATGAAACCAGGGAAACAACCATTCAAGACAGAGAATTGTCATCCTATTGCACTGATATCATGTCTGTGTAAGATCTTGGAAAAAATGGTGAAGACACGTTTGATGTGATACTTGGAACATGGTAAATATCTGTCGCCTGCTCATTGTGGCTTTCGAAGTATGCACTCCACAACTGATGTATTGATTTGAATGGAATCATCGGTATGTGAAGCTTTTGCTAACAATCAGCTTCACGTGACTGTTTTCTTTGATCTTGAGAAGGCTTATGATACAACATGGAGAAATGGCATTTGAGGGTTCTTTATAAATGTAACCTGAGAGGGAATTTGCCTCTTGTTATCAAGGCATTCTTAAAAAATAGGTTATTGCAAGTTAAAATTGGAGCAACAATGTCAGATGTATTTAACCAAGAAAAGGGAGTGCCACAAGGAAGTGTTTCAGGCGTAACCTTGTTTGCCTTAGCAATCAATGGGGTTTCCAAAATAATTCCCCCAGATGTAGCTTATACTCTTTTTGTTAACGACCTTTCGATATCTTTTGCAGCAACAAGGATGGCAGTGGTTGAACTCCACCTTCAGTTCTGCATTGATAATATAGTAAAGTGAGCTTAGATGAATGGTTTTAGATTTTCCGCAAGTAAAATGGTAGCCATACACTTTTGCTATATAAAGGATTCCATCCTGATCCAGATCTGTTCATACATGGGCTGAGAATCCCATGTGTTTGTGAAACAAGGTTTCTTGGGTTGATTTTTGAAAGCAAGCTGACATGGATTTCATATCTGAAGTATATTAAGATAAAATGCTTGAAAGCAATAAATGTGCTGAAGGTTCCGTCTCACACTTTTTGGGGTGCAGACTTAACTCAGATGTTGAGACTATACAAAGCTTTGGTCTTTTCAAAATTAACTTATGGGTGTGAAGTGTACACATTAGCAAAGCCTAATAGCCTTAAAATGCTAAATAAAATTCATCATGGGGGAGTAAGATTGTCTACAGGAGCATTTAAATCATCTCCCACTGAGAGCATGCTTGTAGATGCTGGTGAGATGTCTCTGGGTCTACATTACTAGTGTCTGCTGGTTCAGAGGCTCCCTAAGTCTTTAACCAGCATTTGTATCAGAAGTGAAAGGCATTGGCAGTTCTGTGAAAATCACCCCAAGCAACCTCAGCCATTTGCTTTTAGAGTAGAATGTACAATCAGGCAGTTAAATGTTTCAATGATGGAGATATTACCAGCAAGGTATTCAGTTAGGCGCCCTGGAACCTTCCTGAAGTAAAATTTATAGATATGTTCATTTTATTAAGGCAGAAATGTCCAGTGAGACAATGCAATCAATATTTTTGATCATTCCTCGCAACATGATAGCTCTGTTGCAGTTTTCATGGATGGCTCAAAGTCAGATGGTGGCGTCAGCTTTGGAGTGGCCATCCCTGATATAGAAAGAAGCGGGAGATTATCATGTGTTGCGTCTATTTTTACAGCAGAACTCAGAATGGAAATAGTTTTACCATATATTGTGACTCAAGAAGTGTTCTTCAGTCTTTTGAATCTTTTAACTCCTTAAACCCAGTGATTTTAGAGATATTGGAAATGGCTGCTTTTAGTGAAGAGAAGAGCTAAAGAAGTGGATTTTTGCTGGGTGGCTTCCCATGTGGTGGGTGGTTGGGAACGAGGAAGCTGATCAACTTGTAGGTCAGCAATCACTTCCTCAGAACCCACAAGATGCCTCTAGTTCCCAACCACCCCAGCTTTTGAAGGCACCCATCAAAAATCCACTTCTTTTCCTTTTCTCTTCACTAAAGCAGCCATTCCAATATCTCTAGAATCTAGTGGGTCAGAAAATTAAAAAGCTTTGACAGTCCCTTTGCGCAGCATTACGTCATCAGTGTCTGCTTGGTCATATCCTTATATGCCAAGGAGACAAGAAACGATGCTGTGCAGGCTTGGGATTGGACATATAAGACTCGCTCATGGGCTCTTGATGTCCGGCAAAAATCTTCTATTCTGTGATGACTGTATTGTGCCCTTGACTGTGAGACATTTGCTGGTCGAATGCCCCAGTCTTGGGAAATCTGTATACAGAGGAGGACATTTTATTGCTACAATTGCTCAGGAGGATTGTAACATAGGCAGTTAGCATCTCTGTTAGAGAGACTGGCCTCAATAAATTTTAAATGCAGTATGTGGGTATGTATAAATAGTGTATGTGAATAGATATGGATATATATTACGTTTTTAGATATTTATTATATGAAACTACTTTCAAAATTAATTTATTTTTTAGTTTCCTATTTTAATTTATTACGGCGTCAGTAACCTAGGTGTTGCGACACCAGTTTTAGTAGCTATAATCAGTCAATCAATGCGGTTATTTAAAGTTATTCTACAAACCATTTAATAAATGGTTTGTATAATAACTTTAAATAACATGTTTTTCTCAACTCGACCTAGGTGTTTTGTAACGTATGGAATATTTATTTCTTAAAAAAAAACCTAAGGAATTATATTTTATTTTATTTGGAGATTGGGAATCTTAAGAAGGTTTTAGAACAGTAAAAATGTCATTCAGTTTTCTTGGTCCAACTCTCATTATTTATCAGAACAAGATTTCGTTTATTAAGCTTCATTATTATTATTATTATTCGGCTGATGAAACCTTTTCATATGGAACAAGCCTACAGGGACCATTGACTTGAAATTGAGGCTTCCAAAGAATATGGCGTTTGTTTGGAAGAAGTAAGAGGAAGTAAAGTGAAATGCAGAAAGAAGAGATCCCGTTTATCAAAAAAAATTAATTAATAAATAGATAAATAGATAAAAATGTATTAAAATGCAAGAAGAATAACTTTAGGGTAGTAATGCATTGCATCTTCGCGTGAACTTCTCAAGTTCCAATTGCACGACATCCTCTGGGAGGCTGTTCCACAGTCCAACGGTGTGAGGAATAAAGGACTTCTGGAACTGAGTAGTTGGACAGCGAGGCACATTTATTGCATTTTGGTGTTGCTGTTCAGCGAATATGATTGATTTCGGCAGATAAAGGGGATCAGGGATCATCTGTGAATGTGAAAGATCGCTATTGAAATACAACTTATGAAAAATTGACAAAATAGAGACCATCCGTCGACGGTCCAAGTCATACCTGCTGATATTAAGCTTAAGTGCTGTAAGATATATATATATATATAGTTATGTGTCATGTGTGTGTGTGAAAGTGTGGTGTGTAATTCTAATAGCCACAATATGATAGATATATATATATATATATATATATATATATATATATATATATATATATATATATATATATATATACTGTACATACATCTTCTCCGTCTTCTTCTTTTAACGTGCCCTTTTAACGATGCATTCTATTTGAAGGACTTTGATTTGGCTTTTTGGGGTAGACTTTTATGTAGTCTCGATCGGCTGCCCTGCCTGTCATCAGCAGACCCCGTTGTATGTATGTACATGTATTGTACCAGTCACCAGCACCCTTTCTCCCAGCAGCGAGGAGACGTTGCGCGGTTAGGTCGACAGTCGAGACGTGTGAGGGTGTGTTATGTTTTTTAGAAGATGTTGGAGTGGCTTTTGTTTGTGTGTATTAGTCTGTAACACCCATTTGCTTCTAAGCAAACCTATCCATTGATTACATACATAATCCCGGGGTGTCTACACGGATAGCAAAGTATCCGCCTCTCTAACCAGTCGGCTGATTTGAACCCACGCCACAGACCTCTAAAAGTCCGAGGCTGCTGCTTCTAACTGACTTGGCTATCAGGTTTTGCTCTACATATAGTATATATATATATATATATATATATATATATATATATATATATATATATATATATATATATAATATATGTTCGATATTCCTTGCTTCCTGTTACATAATGATTTTAGTTACTATTATATATTCAGTATTCTCATAGACACTTTGTGGTCTCTTCCTCAGCTTGTCATGTGACTTTTTCATTAACCCCTCTGTTTTTCATAGGCAAACGTAGCATATACCCTTTCGTGAATAGAAATACTTCCTACCAGAACCTTTTACTGTAAGTGTTTCACCAGCAGTGCTTCTATTTAATATCTCTTTGTTTATGTGAGGATATCATGTTTCTAAATTCAGAAATTTTTATTTCGAGATTCGAAATTATAGAAAAATTTGTAAGCTATTGACTGAACTTGTCAATCTGTTAACAAGGAATTCAAAAGAAAGGAAATATTTTGGGAATTTCCATTTCCTTAGTCAGGTTTGCTAATAATCCTAAATTCTTTAGCAAGTTAATATCATCCTTAGTAAAAATCGGGCACATGATAGACTTGAAATTAATTTCAAGTCTATCATGTGCCCGATTTTTATTAAGGATGATATTTCGAGATTCTAATTGTCTGTGTTTTGTTTATAATTGTATTTTATAACTTGAAACCACAAGCAAATAACCACTTCCTGGGTAAGGTCTTATTGTAATGAAACGTTGTGTATTGATGAAACTTTGATTCAGCGCGTTATTCCAATATTGATGATTTGAATGGACATTATTAATGCAGCAACATTGCTGTTGGTCTCCAATTCAGTAGTATTAAGTTATTACTGCTATTGGCTACAATTCGTCAACCCACCATTTATTGATACCTCCCTCGCCACAGGCAAGAAAAAAGAAGGCTTGATAGATTTCGTAAGGGTGCCTGATCGGTAGTAGCCAGAAGAGTTGGAAATTACCAATCAACTTTCCCTTTTGTGTATTCGTATAGTGATATACCCAGGAGATGGAAAACTGTCCTTTGTCATTTGAGGGTTGACCTCACACGTTTTAACCCGTGGATGTTTGATGGCAAGAGCAGATCGAGTTCCCTAGTCTTGGGGGCGTGAGATTACGTTTCCTTTCTGGTTGCTAGGTTAAGGATGCTAGCTAACTATTACCTGGTAATAACTGAAATAACCGTTTACCATAGCAATTACAACATTTTCTTCCTTCTGAGGCAAAATTATTCGTCAGAAATAAATTCTGCAACGTCGGGATCGAAACCATACGTGGGCCATACAAGTCTATGTAAATTTTCTTACATTGTTTAATTGGTAAAGTTTCTTACGAGATGACTGATGGAGAGCGAAAATGACGCAATAAGATCTTTTACTTCCTTCCTTCCTCTGTTTTCCCATTCCTTTTCTTTGTGGGGAAGAAAAACTCATATCTTATCAAAGTGATCGACTTCTTTAGAATACCGTTTCACCTGAGACCTTGTGAGTCAGTATATATATATATATATATATATATATATATATATATATATATATATATATGTATATATATATATTGATATATGTGTATATATATATATATATATATATATATATATATATATATATATATATATATATATATATATATACATATATATATATATATATATATGTATATATATATATATCAGTATGCATGATATATATATATATATATATATATATATATTATTATATATATATATATATATATATATATATATATATATATATATATATACTGAAGTTTTAATCTCTTTTTTACTTTCGTTGATTCACTTTTCTATTTGGAAGAGTTGACATAATTTCCATTTGAAAGTCTACCGTATATTTTTCTTAGTCTGGAACCTGTTACTCTACGTTTGTGCTCGTATTTTCTTTATTCTTTCCTTTTTTCCCCTCTTTTATCATCTCAATTTATCCCCTTTTCCATTAAATTCCTTTAATCTATTTTCCTCCCAGCTGGTCCCCTCTTGTGTCCTTTGATTCCCCCACCTATTTTTTTTTTTCTTTTAAACTTTGCTTCCTTACATTACTTCATGTCTAGATTCTTTCTTTTTTTTTTTGGCTTTCGATTCTCAGTGCTATATATGTTTGTTCTTTTCTTTTCTCGTGCCTTACATCTCTTATTTTTTCTTTTTCCA
>NC_089796.1:60638862-60788862 GCF_040412425.1 Macrobrachium rosenbergii
TTTCAATATATTATATTTATATTTGGATTAGGATTTTGGATGGCAAACATTCGCATATAGGATCCCTCTTATGGTCGAAGTACTACCCTAACAGTAATTCTCGTATTTTATAATTTACTTACATTTTATCTATTTGTTAATTCATTTTTTCTCCTCTGATAAGTGATCTTTTCTTTCTATATTTCCTATTACCGTCTGGTACTTTCTTTCAAATAAACACCATATTCTTTAGATTTCAAGTCAGTGGCCCCTGTGGGCTTGTTCCATATGAATAGGGTTCATTTTCTGAATAATAATAATAATAATAATAATAATAATAATAATAATAATAATAATAATAATAATAATAATGTTTTTAAGAGTCTAGAGTGACCCAGAAATCAACATGACCATCGTCTCCAACGCCCTGTGATGCAAATGTCCTCTGTGGAAGGACGTCTGCCACCGATGGCTTTTGAGTGCTTTACTTTACACAAGTCTATACTCATTTCCAGCCTCCTTTCTCATAGTTCTTGTTCTGTTTCAACTTTTCTGGTGTCCACAGTAGCCAAGCTAACACTCTCGTTTACTGTTCTCCCAGAGGTTGTGTGAAGGACATGTCCAAGCCATTCTCTCTCATTCCACCTGCCATCTAATATATCATTGCAAAAGCCATTATAGTGTCGTCTTCAACATGTCATCAGTGAGAATACTCTTAAGAGGAGTTGGTCAGCGGTCTGTAGGGGACATGTATTGCTTCTGCAGGACTCTGAGAATGTTTGTTCGTTGAACATTGCAGAATAGCTGGATGATTGTGTTTTGCCCATTAAATTTACTCGATAAAATAAGAGACTGTTTTGGTCCTAAGTAGTAGATTGTAACTTGATAAACATGATCATTTAAAAGTCAAGTTGAGCTTACCGACATAGATGGTTCATTTTCATTTTTGGACAATTGCTTAATTGCCTGTTAATTGTTAATGTAATGTACTTCCGGGTGACAAAAGAATGCCTTCATAGTGAAAGTAATGTTTTGGATTAAAAAAATTTTTTCTTTGATAGGGCAGTTTTGAAAGTAGCTTGCTGGCACAGCAGCGACTACTTCATACTATAGTCCTGGAAGCAGTTGTCTCAAACCCTGGCCCAAGACGCTGTCATTCCAGTGAACCGACAATGTAATGTCGCTCTGTCACACCTGACAACATATTGGGAACCAGGAGACAAAATCAGGACTGATCTCTGTTCAGACTATAATGGTTTTCACTTCCATTAAGTAAACTTGATGGCTTATTGTACTCAAGAAAAATTTGATAGCTGTTAACAGCTTTCTCAGTGAAGTATCTTATGAAGAAGAAGTATACCTTAGTTTTACCAGACCACTGAGCTGATTAACAGCTCTCCTAGGGCTGGCCCGAAGGATTAGACTTATTTTACGTGGCTAAGAACCAATTGGTTACTTAGCAACGGGACCTACAGCTTATTGTGGAATCCGAACCATAAACTCTTCATCAGCCGGCCGGGGGAATTGAACTCCGGCCCATCGAGTGACAGTCCGCAGCTCTACCGGCTCACCCAACGAAGGGCTTAGTATCTTATGAAACAACCTTATAAAGAGAGTTGGGCATTGCAAACACAGGTGAACAGTAGTAATGTTTTTGTAAATTAGCAGTATATCTGAGTTATTAACAGCTGTTGTTTTAATATAGTGACTACTACCGCTTTGGAATTTCAGTCCTTAAACGTTATATCTTCATTTTGAAACTACTTTAAATTTTGAGCTGTGATGGCGGCGATGATTCATATTATCGATATAATTTTTACTCGTCTTCATTTTGATAAGTTAACAAACAGGCAAACGATAGCAAAGATAATATTGTTGTTACAGAAGTGCTATTTCATGTTAATAAACATTTTATCTTTTATTTACCTTTTTGGTTATATCCTCGTCCGAGAGAAAAGAGCATTAGTATTTTGAATAGATTTGTTTTGGACAGTCATGAGATTAATGCCTAAACCATTCTCTTTTTGCGTGGTTTTATCACTTACTTTTGCTGTGGTTAATTTGCTCCAAATTACACCAAAGGCGTTAGACTAAATCATTCACATGGTCGAACCTCATATATCAGGAAAGTTTTTGTGGCTCCTGGGCTTTCTTTGATTCCAGAGAGCTTTTTTCCTGTTATTACTGCAATTGTTTTGTCATTGATTATGACGGATGTAAATTGTTTCTGTCTTTTTTTTAAGGGTACATTGACATGTTTAAGACTTTCTAGCTTAGTTCTCTTTACCATGCAGCACAAAGGCAAATCGCATTTGTTATGTTGGTAATGGAAATATAACATTGTGTGTTGGCACTATGTTTTAAATTACGGCAAAGACATTTTAGTGTGTGATTGTTATAACCGCCTGGGAGCGAATATTATGTTTTCGAGGTGTAAAAAAATGTCACTATTGACCCTCCTAAATCAGAGGTGCAGGTTGCTTGAGAATAACAGTGTTGTTTTCAGTTATCTAGTATTTATGTGTATAATGCATATTGCATTGTGTTGGAGGTAATGTACGATTATTTGATTAAACTTGGACCTTCATTCTGTACGGGAAACAATCTAACTGAGCATAGAATAAAAGAGAGTAATCAAAATCCTTTGCTCATCAGAAATAAAAGCTGCCATTTTGCAGTGCAGTATCTGTTGCAATATTGGTGAAAAACTGGATAACTGATTTTACTTTAGTGCCCTCAGAGGTTGTTATAAAGTTCATTATTAAATCCTTGCCTAAGGAACTTGCTCCCTGATACCTATTATGCCTACAAGAAACAATTAAATATTAGTTGATTACTTATGGATCTACAAATACTGGTTGATTTCTTACAGATCTATTACATCCAGGACAACCTTGACATGGGATTCAAGTTCAGGCATATATGACTTGATTTGTGCTGCATGTTTTTTTTGGATATCCATAGGGCTTTTATCTCTGAACATACTTATTCCAGTTCACAGTTTTCTCAGCAACTTACCGGAAATAGGTATCGTTGGTGGTATTTTCTGTGATCTTAGAGCTGTAAAGGCTTAGTACCTCTGTGTGTTTTTGAGTGTATGTGTGTGTGTGTGCTTGTCCGATGATGTATTTGTGGTCTAGAAGTTAAAATAGTACAATATATAGGTGATGTAACTCTTGATTCAGAGTGAGGGAATTTATCACTGGCTCATGAAGATGAAAAATTAAGACTATCAAAATTACTGCATATGAATTGCTCATCATAGCTGACAGTACACTGAGTATGGAAAGTATTTAACAGTGCTTGGTATTATATTTGCCCAGTGCTTGGGGCATATCAAGTGCTGTCAGAAAATTTTTACTGAGTTTCAGAAAAGAGGATATCAAAATTGACAGCAGCAACATCCAGGTCCTTTTTATTCTTATATAACCCACAGACATTGCTCTATAAAATACGATATATCCATGATAGACTCCTGGGAAAAGGATTAAGTCAGTATCGCCAGAAAGAAGAAACGGCATATAAAACAGTCATAAAGGAATATTAGCAAACATAAGAAAAAATAATAGGAATATTGTATACATATGAAATTAATATTGAAAAATGTATGTCCGTAAAAAGACAAAATTTTGGCTGAATGAAACTAATCAACTGGGAGGAGCCGGTACACCCAGCAAGGACAAATACATCTCCAGATCTTCCAAACACTGAAGGAAGGACATTAGTGATGGTTTTGAAAATGAAGTCATAGGTAAAGATAAAGAAACAATCTGGAAGCAGATAATCATCACCAATTGAGCATCACCAAAGACACCCTACAAAAAGTGTATCACTGAGTCTTCAGCCCCCTAACCTGGTAATCAGCCAGGTGATGAGGAACAGCACTGCCCCCATGGGATCCAAGGAATTAAGACCAACATAATGCACAAATTTGAGATTGTGCAAGAGACGTGAGCCTTTCGATGTAATTTACATTTGGTACAACGACAGCCCCAAGGGCACAGTATCCAGCCCTTCACAACAATGGAGCCATTCAACGCATTTTGTGGATGTGCATAACAGAAAAACCACATCAAAATATCCTCATTAGAGACAGTTATTGTTTACCACGAGGATTGCAATGGGGATTTGTGGTCTCCGGAACATTGAGTATTCCACTGTAGCAGCCTACACTGAATACCCAGGCTGTTCTCCCTCCAGCAGAAGAAAATTCCATTGCAAACTGTCATGATTCATCAGAGTTGAGGAGCCTGTCATGTGAAGCTTCATTCTACAATAATAAAATCCGAGTGGATCTTGATTGTCCTCCCTGGATGACAGTAGGGGGAGACATGACATAGCCACCCTCCCCCTGCAAACCTGTTCGTCCGCCCCATGGGGGGATGGGGTAGGTAGGGAAATGGGAGGGTAGGAGAGACATCCACCCCCCCCCTGCAAACCTGTGTGTCCGCCACGGGTGGGGCAGGGTAGGTAGGGGATTGGGAGTTTAAGGGAGGCAGTGGTGCCGGGTTCCAGCAAGCGTAGCACACGAAGACAAGCCCATCTATAACAATAAAATCTGAGTGGATCTTGTTTCACTGGCCCGGGTGGGGGTAGGGTAGGTAGGGGATCGGGAGGGTAGGAGAGATATGACACAGCCACCCTCCTCCTGCAAACCTGTTTGTCCGCCCCAGTTGGGGGCAGGGTAGGTAGGGGATCGGGAGGGTAGGGGAGACATGACGCATCCACCCTCCTGCCCCCATGTAGCATAGTGCATGCCGTCAAGCTCGTGAATAATAATGCTCATTAGTGAAATTTCTTTCCTTGTTGATATTTCATTTTATTTGGGCTTTCAGTTTAATATTTGATTTTTGCCTGTACTCAACAGTATATATTAAAGGGTAGTTGCGCTGTAGATGTATTGTAGCGCTGATGATGGCCAATAGTTAATGGCTGAAACAGCTGTCGGTAGGAAAGAATAAGATGGAACATCATTACAGTGATTTTTGTCTATTCCTTCAGTTTTAGTAGTCGTGATGATAAGAGATTTAGAAGTTTAAAAAAGTGTTATTTTAAAAATAGCGGACGTCCAATGTGCACCAGCATTCAGTAGGAATATTTATATAATATATATATATATATATATATATATATATATATATATATATATATATATATATATATATATATATATATATATACATATATATATATATATATATATATATATATATATATATATATATATATATATATATATATATATATATATATATATATACAAATATAGTATGGGTGATAATTTTTTGAATTATTGACCATTAATTTAACTCAAAATGCATGGTGTGTACAGTATATTTGTGTATTTACATAATGCCCGTCGTGAATCAGAGAGAGAGAGAGAGAGAGAGAGAGAGAGCTCGGAAAACAACTGTCTCCTTGTATGATATCCGTCTCAAATAAACTGACTGACGGGATCTGTCACATAGGTCACTCTTCATCGCTCCAACTTTCCATTTCAAAGCAACGCGTACAGACAGTTGACCGGTAATCTGATTATCCGAATCCCTCCGTTCGCGGCGCTAATTAATCCCATTCTAATCTGATTTGCCTTAAATGACCCATTTTGAACCATTCAGCCCCATTTCCGTAAGGTCTTTCTTTCGAAAAATGTCTCTGCTGTCGCCTCTTATCAGCATCATTTCTGACCGAGACTCGAATTTCAATCGGTGCCTGATGTGCGGGTTTTTGAATTATGATGATTAGGATACTCTAATCCCTGTGGATTGGATAAATAAAAGTCCATGGCTGTCCATCTCTTGGTTCATGACAGCGATAGTGGAATTTGAAGCTACGATAGCAAACGTTTGATACCCTGTGAATGCTTAGGCGAAGAGGCCGCAAGAGTCATTATTACTTGGGCCTGAGCCTTTGCCCCGCAGACGGTCCTTTTCCTTGCCCTCTTGACGGCAGTAGGTTTTAAGCCTTCCGTACAGCTGGGAGAGAGATGACTTGAATAGATCAGAGAGACAGCTGGTGCGGCGGAGTGTCTGCCCGCCGAAGGTATGGCCGTATGGGCGCCATAATGGGGTCAGTCGTGGCTCATACTTATTCCCTCCCCCCTCCCTCCCTCCCCCTTTCTCTTTCTCCTCCAACCCAACAAATCCCTCAATCTGTCCCTCTCCTGCCACAACTCGGCTTCTCTTTCTTTTGCTCGTGATCTAAGTTATCTTCGTTTAAAGCTTCCTTTATCTCCCTTTTATTCGCTTTATCGGCTTCGTTTTATGGGCTTTTCGTTATTCCCTCGCCTTTGGTTATAAAGCAGAGCTTCGCATTCAGAGGCTGGTTTATGTTGCTCTAAGCCTTTCGTTTTATCCTTCTGTCTCCTTTATTAGTATTTTTCTTTTTCATTTCATTGTTCAGTTTTCCAGTTTCACGTTTGTATTTCGTGATTTGCATTTTTTGAGTGCACGGACACTCTCTCTCTCTATGAGTAAGTGCACTCCACATGACGAAGCATGTCTAGGTTATTACGTCCGTTGATAAAAAAATCGTAGGTCTTTTTTTCATGAGGTAGAATGTGGAAAGTTCCACAATGTGGTAGTAGAAGAGGTTGTTCTTATAAGTACTAAGTTTTTTCTTGATGTGCAAGTTGACTAAGACGGTAGCATGCTGTCTAGCAACTGTAAAGAGAACCGAAGAAGTATCGTTAAGAGAACTGTCAGTGAAAAATATAGCTTAGTTTTTAACCACTGAGCTGATTAACAGCTCTCCTAGGCTGGCCTGGATATCGTGGCTAAAAACCATTTACTTAGCAACGGGACCTACAACTTAAATCCGCACCACATTATTAGCGGGAAATTCTATCACCAATAAATTCCTCTAATTCTTCATGAAAACTTAGAAGTTGCTCTATCTGGGTATTGGAACCATTCTTCAAGCAAAAGTGGATAACTTTTGAAGGAGAACTATGAAGCTTTTAAGGAGAATGACGAAGCAGACTAAGTCCCTTCTTTACAAAATTTTGGAAGCTAATGTGCCAATTTTAAGGTATGCCATTGCGGGAAATGATACGCAATTTGCCATCCGTACGAGGTTGAATTTTCATAGTCTTGTCGCATATAGAAGATTTTGAGAGAGTGAGAAGCTGAATGCCTTTCTTCTTTTTCCCTGTCAGAGATACTGTCAAGATCTGAGTTGATAACTTGGCGACAAGAATAAGCGAGACAGTGAAAGGGATTCGTCGAAATATTGGAAAGAGTACACACACACACACACACACACACACACACACACACATATATATATATATATATATTTATATTACATATATATATATATATATATATATATATATATATATATATATATATATCTATATCTATAGATATATATATATATATGTATGTATGTATACATGTATAAATATATGTATATATATATATTTTTATATATGTATGTATGTATTATACAAGCTATAAACATTTTTCCTGGCTCTCCAAGGGGTTGCCCTTTCGAATCTCAGCAAGTCTTGTTAGGAAGAGTTTCCTAGCCCAGGGCTAAACCTAAGAATTTTTTAGTGAGTGGGCACTGGACTTTTTTTTTTCTTACTGAATTGGTCATCGCATATAAAATATCATACGTCTATGCCGTACATTTGTTTCAGCTTTATGTATAATTTATCAATAATTGTTCATACATAATGAAAATGTTATTTAATAAAACACTTATGTCATATTTTAGTGAATATTTATTTTGCTACGGCAACAAATAGTTTTACAAATTCTGTCATTTTCAAGAAGTGTGCGTTTAGTTATATTTAAATCATCATTCTACAGACCATAACCTGAAATAAAGCAACGCATAATTTAGTTGACAACACTGCTCAGCATTAACCAAGATGTACGAAACACTGGAATAATTTTCTCCAACGGGGAAGAGGATTTTACTCAGATATTTCACTGCCACTGCAGAAGAATTTTTTCGCAGATGGGGTGCTTCTCTAGTTGACTTCTGTGGCTCCTTGTATCTACGATGCTTTACTTGCAGAAATTTTGCTACTGCTGGACTTGGCTCAAAATGACCTGTACCACGCCCATTCAAGGCAAAGAGTAGTCTGTTCTTCGCACTTTGTAAAGACATGGCAAGCCTTTTCTCACTGCGAAGAATACTGTAGTGAGAAACTGCTCTTTCTTCTACCATTGAATTGTGCCTGTACTGTTTGTTGACCAAGAAAAAAAAAATACATTTTTGCTAGAAAAATTTAGTGTGCCTCTACACTTCGTTTGAACCCATTAAAATATCAAAACACACACACACACACACACACGTTTATATATATGCCAAAACCGTTTATATTCGTACGGAAATCAAGTCTAATACCGTTTTCGGGCGAAATGAAAGTCTTACCCACTGACCACGAGATAACATATACATATAATACATATATATATATATATATATATATATATATATATATATATATATAGATGTACTGATGGCCGGAGTTCAGTATGGCTACATTTCTGTGATACACATACACCACAATAAGCATTACTAACCAATCATTTCTAAGTCACTTTATAAAGGATAATCAGCTCCTGGTAAAACTAGGTTGTTACATTCAGTGTGTGTGTACATATATGTACACATATACACATATTTTGAGGATACCTATAGGTTGTTAACTCAGCACTCATGAGTAGTCCAGTATATATATATATATATATATATATATATATATATATATATATATATATATATATATATATATATATATATACAGTATATATATATGTACATATATACTATTAGATATATATATATATATAGTGTCTGTGATATATATTATATATATATATATATATATATATATATATATATATATATATTAGTGTCTAAATTAGTTCAGTAAACATGTTCCAATGAGGTCACACATTGTTTACGATTAGCGAAATTTGAATGTGTATTTTTCACTGTTTTATCGATCATCGCCTTTATCGGTGCAAAATAAATTACATTTCAACGAACAAAAAAGAATAGGAAAGGTGAATAAAATCGGGATAGCAAACCAGCTTATGGAATGCGTATCTTGAGAAATTTCTGCTATTTATTGGGCTGTAAATACTACGCCAAATGACAACTTAAATGGTGGATGGCGTGTAAAAGAAACGTTAAAGGGCTGTGTTTTGCGTCCAAACTTCACTTGGCTGCGTTGAGATGTCGGTCGCGCGAAGCAAATAAAACTTCCCTGGTGTTATTCAGCTTCGGCCGTGAGTTAATGCTGTGTGCTTGCTTGTGATTTTGTGTATCGACACAAAACATTTTAGATTGTTAGTTCTTTGCCTTTGCAGTAGTGTTTTCTTAATACGATGATGATGTATTAATTCATAGCATTCTTATAAATACCCATTATGCCAAACATTCATTGCACTATAAGATCGATGTATAAAAATTTCCATTGGGTTGTTAATTTAGAGATTTTTATTATTTTTGCTTTTGCATTCTTGCTAATAATTTAAGAAAATTTTAGTTAGTCTTAAAGCTATATATATTTACCATTCTTTTACAGTGCTGAAAGACAGATGAATGACTTACGCCTGTTTGTGTTTGTTTGTTCATCAATAATTTTTGTAGGTCGTCAGTTCTGCGGTAGCGCATTTATTTGTAATCTTTAAAAGTGGATTGTTATTCTCAAACATTTAAATACGATAACGTTTATCTGTATATATATAAGATTTCGACTTAGAATCTAGCGGAAATGCTGCAGTAATTTTTGTTTTATTATGATTCACTTAGAGATTTTTTTTTTGTCTCTCTCTCCTCTACTCTCTCTTCTAATCTCTCTCTCACAATATGTGAATTATTTCCAGCATCGATGACTTTAGATACTGTAATACAGCTTTAAAATTTAATTTTTTAAGTAAGTTTTTCGGTTATAAGCGTAATAATTAGTGTACAGAGGCTCCTTGATTATGACATCTCTTTTCCCGGAAGGAAATTGTCACCAACAAGATATGAAATTGTGGCCCACTTTTATTAGGTTTCTGTTTTTCCACGATTTATTTTGAAAATATTCATTTTCATTCTATATAGAAACCAAGCAGATGGCTTTGTTTTCCATGTTTTATTGTTGTTTTTCTTTGTTTCCTTTCCACGAGTGTTCAGGATACGTTTTTGCTTCGTTTTTTTCATAACTTCTCTCCTACATTTTGAATTTCAATACCCCCTTATTCCAACTCCTCTCTTTTCCTTATTTTACCAAAGTCCACATCACATACCTGGACTACCCAAATATCCTTAGTGTCCCATCAAATAAAGATCCCCAAAAATTGTATGTCGACCAGTCCCCTCCTCTTGGGTCGTCCAGCCTCCAGCTCCTTATCCCTAGCGACAAACTCGGTTAATTTCATCCAGGAATCTCTCTCCAGGGCATGAGCGCCCTTTCTTCCACTCAGCCTGGACTCCAAGATAGACACGTAAGGTACATACACACCTGCAGGCCCTTTCAGGATTGTGTATATACCTCTGCCCCCTCCCCCCCCCCTCCCATCTCCTTCCTCTCGCGCGTAAGGTCTGGTTGTAGAGAGGTGTACGAGACACATGCTGTTTGTGTTTTACCTTTATATTTTCCCTTTATCTTGTGAGGGAAAGGTAGGATTTTAGGAATGGCGTTTGGTGTCCCATGCCAAAAGGAAAGAAAAGGGATCTAAGGAGGGGGGGTCGAACGCCAAATTTCTGACGCCTTTCATGTAATATTCGTTAGCTGGAAAATACAGAATAGCAAAAGTAAATAAGCGAAGGAAAATTGGGAAAAGAGTCGGTATTAAGAAGTCATATAAAAACGGTGATAACCGGAGAGGATGGCGCTTCGAACTTTGGTGATTGATGCCGTAAAAAGACCTCATTTATGGGTACTAAAAGGAAATTTGGTACTTCATGTCACTGGGTTTTTTTGTT
Organism: Macrobrachium rosenbergii; assembly: GCF_040412425.1. Taxonomy (NCBI): domain Eukaryota; kingdom Metazoa; phylum Arthropoda; class Malacostraca; order Decapoda; family Palaemonidae; genus Macrobrachium; species Macrobrachium rosenbergii. The sequence goes on from NC_089796.1 coordinate 60,649,780, forward strand.
CGTTTGTTTGTCTTCTTCACATAGCTGTGTCAGGGAAATTGACTCCCTATGCCTCACGAGGCCTCTGTAACGCGGTATCATCACACTGTAATAAAACCATCGGGTTATAATGTTAAAGGAATAAAAGAAAATCTAAATTTCTTAGTTTATTGATTTTAGTGACAATATTTTGATAAACGACACGATTTATGACTCAGTAATGCATACTGATATCTGTTCATTGATTTCAGTACCAGATGCGGATTCGATTTTTAATAAGGTATTTAAGAATTGGATAATAACATCAGAAGTTCTTTTTAGGGGTTTAATGATATTGAAGTATGAAAATTATACCACTTCGTAATATTTCAATATTAATTTGTAATTTTTAAAGAACAAATTATATGAAAATTTCAAGCAAGATATCAGTTAATTTGTCGTCACGGGAATTATTTTTCATGGGTACTCATTTTGTGTCAGTATTCTGTTTCTCTCAGTTCTCAACAGCAGCTGGTCGTTTATTTGAATGTAATCAATTGCAGATAAATTGGTGCAGTTTATTCCATTCATGTGCCCGGCCATTGTAATGGAAATATTCTTTTATCTGGGAAATCTCGACCTCCCGTTATTATTCGCATTCCCGCACACGGAGCCGTCAACAGAATTCATTCGAGTTTTAAACAGGAATCATTCAGCGAATTAAGCTGTTTTAAACGTTGTATAGTATGTGATAGAACTGGATTATTGTTATTTTAGATTCGTTTAGGCATTCAGTTTTCCGTGCTCTCATTCATTATTATACGTATGGGACATTTTGTATTTGTGTTGGTGGTTTACTTATGATGTCAAATTGTAGGATTTTGAAAATTCGCTAATTAATCACCGACATTATCGTTCGCTTGGGTTTACTGTATTTCACATATCACTTTTCATTTTCATTCATAAATATCAGGTTTTTATTTTCCACTTCAATCATCATTCATATAATTGGGAGGCATATATATATATATATATATATATATATATATATAAGAAAAAGATACAGAATGTCCGAGGGATACTTACTTGATTCTGGGCGGCAATGGATGAATGCAGGGGGTTCCTTTTATTTATTACACATCTGACTCAATATTAGGACAATTTGTAGACAAACAAGGGAAATCGGTGGCTTAGGGCCTCCTTCATGTGGGGAAAAATTACATAAACTCAGGGGTTCTCTTAACGAATTATATTTACATAACAAACACAGATCAGAAGTATGAAGAATTACTGGGCAGGTAATAATAAGGGTCTGCTAAATGACTGAATCCTACACAGAATAAATATTCTATGCTGACGATGTCTTCATAACAGGAAACATCGCAGTGGGGGTTGGAAGGGGGACTGCACATGGATAGAGCCGAGAGATTCCACAGTCCAGACTCATCTGCAAAGTATGTGAGACAGTTACTTGCAAAAATAATAAGACTCTCAAAGGGGACTGAGGATTGCACAGATGGTGCCATGTAACTCAGTTCAACATTAATGCATAATTACGTTAACACTGAATGCTCCAAACAAATTACTGAAGGTGATCGCGACAATGGAAAAATAAATGAAAAATCAAACAGAGAAATAAGAGGAATCGTAACTGACTGAGAAACCTTATTCCAGTGCGTTACCTTCATCAAGATGATGGTGTCCTCGTTTGATAAGGCGCTGGCGATGGAGGAAGGAATTAAAATGCCACTACAAAAGTATACTAGTTCGAGCCTTGGCGTCGAACACGTGGAAGGTTCAAGGGACAGGCAAGGTTAAGGACATCTGTCCTTGGTGGCATTCTGAGCAGTTCTCTCTCTCGATTTCTGTTGCATCGTCTATAAATAACCTTCAGGGATTACACATCGCGTCCAACATAGGTGGCACAAAGGTCAATCTTGCCACGTTTTCTATAATGACCGCATGGCATCAGTTAACCCTCGTGGAAAATTCAGGATAGGTGGGGTGCCAACTTTCTCTTTTTGGCCCCTCCCTTGCCCGTTGTCTGGTGCCATCGAGGCAGGCATCTAGAAACAAGGCCCTTAAGGCAGTCATTTTGAACAGAGGGACAGGTTAGGCTTAACCATTTGGGGAATGAAGGAGAGAGTTCCTGAAGGGGTGAGTGGAAACCCACAGTTCTAATAATTAAAACAATGAAATTAATTTTATTTCTTTCTCAGTTACGTCACAGATGTAAAAACGGGTGAGGTGGCTTGAAAGCCGTCCTATCCGTCCAGTGTATCACATATATATATATATATATATGTATATATATATATATATATATATATTGATATATAGATAGATAGATGATAGGTAATTGGGTAGATATATATATACAGGTATATATATATATATATATATATATATATATAATATATATATATATATATATATATATATATATATATATGTATGTATATACATGGATGACTTTACTGTAATCTAACAGTTCTATGAAGTTTAAAAGAACTGGGTGAAAAAACATTTACACAATAAACAGTACAGTATATTTCAATTAACATCTGTAAAAATGATCACCAGTGATCACGATTACATAAGATTGTTTAATTGAAATATACGGTTTTGTCGTGTAAATTGTATTTTTATGAACCTTTTTAAAAACTATATATATATATATATATATATATATATATATATATATATATATATATATATATATATATATGTGTGTGTGTATATGTATATATATATATATATATATATATATATTCATATATATATATATATATATATATATGTATATATATATATAAAGTGTGTGTGTCGTCAGTGTGTGTAAAACTTAAGAAGATATTCATATATATATCTATATATTTATATATTTCACTTTGTCGCTCCTCCACTTGATAAGCTGCTTTCCCCAAGTCGAGTCAGTGTCCTTTAAAAAACTTAAGAAGATTAAGCTTCCTCAAGTGGTCGGTGTCTTATTGTCCCCCGGAATTAATGTTATTTTATAATACTTTATTTTTTACATTCATTGTTACTCATAAAATAGAATATTAAGATCAAAAATATGATAAACGGCAGGGGGAAATCCCGAATCTGAAGGACTTTTGACGTTGTGACGATACTGCCGTTAAAAAAAAAAACCTCGATAAAAAGGAGAGGAAACTGTCAGCAAAAAGAAAACGATGTATGGCGAAAAACGAATGGGATGAAAGATGTTGTGGTCAAGAGTGTTAATGGTTTGGGTGGTCTGAAATTCCATGAGCAAAAAACCTTGGTTATTGTTATAAAAACAAATGGCAAAGGAAAACTGATAAAATCATATGTTGAAAAAGAAAATGCCACAGACCTTACGAAGTCCGTGCTGTCCGAGGGCTAGCGAGGAGACTTATGGTATATATAATGTCTAGTGCTTATGGTGGATTATATATTATTATATATATACACAAATGTATATATATATATATATATATATATATTATATATATAGTAAACATATATATAATATATAATATATATATATATATATATAAAATATGGTTTTATATGGCATTATGAACATTTGCACTGCAACTTGTGTATAACTATAATATATGTAAAAATTGGAACAGAAATAAAAAATTAATGATGGCGTTGTAATATAAATGTGTATTTCGTCCATGTTTCGGAAACCATTTGCGATCATCAATAATAAATGAAAATAATGGAAAATATTGTTCAGTGGGTTTTGTTGATAAATAGTACTAGGCTTCGTTCATGAAAATAACATAAGTCCCACATATACAATAATGCAAGAGTTGTGCAAAGGTTGTAAAACTGAAGGGAAGTTGACACTAAAATGAATCATCGATCTATCCATTCCTTGAAAAGAAAGGAAAAAAATGGAAGTTGTTACGGTAAATTGTCATTCATTTATATGCAAAGTATATTGGGTAAAATAAAAAAAAATTGGGTTGGGGAGATAGTGCTCTCTTAAGTAGGCTGCGGTAGGGAGAGGGAGCGGGAGAACTCGAAAAGTAATGGTTTTACTTTTGAGCAAAAGTGCCAGAAGTAAGGTCCTTAAGTGGAGTCAGGTCAGTAAGCTTAGTGACACTTCTAGTGGTTTTGTGTTTGAAGGAGCTGTGAAAATATTATGCATAAAGGTTTCATTCCTATTGTATATATATATATATATATATATATATATATATATATATAAATATACACATATTAAAGGATAAAAGGCACACACACACACATATATATATATATATAGAGAGTGTGTGTGTGTGTAAGGAATGTATAAACTCTGTGGCATTATTAAAATGTGATATACTTTCTGTAACAACACTTATATATATATATATATATATATATATATATTATATAAATATATATATATATATATAATATATATATATATATATATATATATATATATATATATATATATATATATATATATATATATACGATATATATATATATACTGTATATATATACAGGTGCGGCATAAGTAACGCTTGTTTATGGAACAAAAATTAAAGCTTTTGATTATCCTTTATTTTTTTCGAACATGAATGTATTGCCACAGGTTAACAGATTAATATAATATATTAACAAAATTAATATAATGCTTATTCGGTTTAATAATGTTCAATACAAATACTAATTGCTAACTCTGCAGAAAGACGCCTACTGGATTTTTGAGGAGAACGCAGCAACGACTCTTGTAGTTCATTGACTTTTCTAAGCTTGTTGCAACAACTGGCCTACCCAGTCTTTGAGCATCACTTACACTTCCTGTGGATTCAAATTTTCTAATCAAGCTTGTGATATTTCGGCTTTGCACCCTTGGGATGTTAAATTCAGCTGATAACAATCTTGCGGTTTCAGCACCATTTTTATTGTTTTGAAAGTACAATTGAATTGCTTTTACTTTCTGTTCCTTTGTTAATCTCATGGTTGTATAAAATATCTGAAAAATTAAGATTTAGCAAATTAATTAAAGAAAAATAAAGAAAATATACATTATAAGATATAAAATTAAAAAGGGCGTTACTTATGCCGCACATGTATATATATATATGCATCTATATATATTATATATATATATATATATATATATATTAATTTATAAATAATATATATAATTTTATGTGTGTGTGTAAGAATGAAATGTTTAACTCCTATCACAGTAATTAAAATGTAATATACTCATATACTCACATATATATATGCCATAAATGTTTTTAAAGTATTGCAATGTATGTATGTACACTATATGTTGCATTATTTGAGTATATCATTATATATGTAATATATTATATATATATATATATATATATATATTGATAAACCAAAATAAAAGGGCTATATACACGTTCCCTCCAAATATTTCTGATGGAATTGTATCCCAGCTCACTGGCCAACTGACGGGTATATAGTGTTTTTATGGGCCAGGCTTCATAGCTACTGATGGATACAGAAAGACATTATACACACACACATATAATATGTATTTGATGTATCCCATGAATAGATATATATATGTATATATATATTCCATATAAATATTTATATATTAAATATATATATATATATAGATATATGTGTGTGTTTAAGAAGTAAAGAACGAATTCCTTCATGGCCAGACAGTTTCATCGATAGTGAAGAATAGGTCTTTTGGTATGACTTTCAAATGACACGGTCACTGTGAAGGGGTTGAAAAAATCAATTACGTTAATTTATGTTCCACTTAATAGTAATTGCGGGGTTCGGTCATTTTTACTGCATATGTTGAAAAGAATCTTAATGAATGAATGAATAAATTAAGACTTTATGAATGACTCCTTTCCTAACTTGAGACCGTAGCTGTTCATTATTTTAGAAGCATTTGAATTTTTTCTGTAATGAACGTCAACAGTTCGGAAATTGCTTTCATCATATGCCGAGCAGTGAAATTGTCCCCAACCTCTGAATGGAACATACAGAATAAGTCTTTACTATGACATATATTATGAAATATTTTGTATATATATAATATATATAAATATATATAAATATATATATATATATATATATATATGGGATATAATATAATATTTCTGCATATATGCTATGATATATAATATACTTATATATCATATATATAATTAAATATGTATTCCAGGTATTCATCTGTTTTTATATTTATTGTATATTGTGGGCAGAAGTGCAACTTTTGGAATAAATGTTTGTTTTTTATTTTTAAATTTAAAGTATTGTTTTGAAATGAAACTGCAAGCTGAATTCAAACTCCATTATAACCATCCTCAATGCAACTAACTACCAAGTATAACTATAATCCACTGATGAGGACAACAGAGGAATGATGATTTTTCGTAATACTGGCCTAAATTGATGATTCCAGTGTCCTCCAAATACACACTGGTCACACACACACACACACACACAATTGCATTTAGAGAACACGGACTCACATGAGATGGAAAACCATTTGACCAGAGAAAGAGAAAAGAGTTAGAGAGAAAATAGAGAGAAATCAAATACTTCCAAATTATCATAATATGATAAGTTTATTCATTTGTCTGTATGATGTCCAGAGCATTGTGTGGATTCTAAATGATCTGATCCTGCATTAAACATCCAAATTCACTGTTACACTAAGTATTTTTGATTTTATTTCAAGAATCATGTCGATATTCAGTTGTTAGAAAAAGTCTTAGTCCAACAATGTCATATGATAAATTGCTGAATTGGAAGAGAAAATTCTGGGGAAAGAACTCCTTTGTTTAAACTCCAAATTTTGGAATAGGGAAATTAGGTGTTAAGAGGATGAACCTGACTTTATATTTACCATCTTAGACCATTTTAAGCAAAGTTCCTTTATTGAATTAAATAATTTCATCGTGAAGGTTATAAGATCAAAAGACTCATTCATTTTATCATTCTAGAACGTTAGCTGCAATGTTCCTTTTTATGAAAATTAGTTGTTGGAATAGTGAAAACTACTGAAAACATATTTTGTAAACGTGGTAGTTGATTAAAATAAAAATGTCACAGTCTTGAATACTAGCGAAAGAAAAATTCCCAATCAGTTGTGGGATGGTAGGTAATTCCACTTGTGTCCTTGCAAGGAAAAATATATTGCCTGGTATGTGTTATCTTAAGTTTGTGAGCTTTGGTGGTGCTGAAGTCCTATAGGCTATAACCCTGGAATTATCCTCATCAGTTTAAAACCCTAGTCAAAAAAATAAGTGTTGATGAAGAATTTATGTTAATCAGCATATCTAATCCATACTTTGCATTAACAAAGAGTAATGAAAAATTAACTGTTTAATAACAGCTGTTTAAATTTGCAGGCGAATTTGTAAACAAAAACGAAATTAAAATTATTAACCATTATTTTTTTTAAATAATTAACCACAACTGACTCAGGATAAAAGAAAATGTTTGTTTTATAAAGGATTAAATTAAATTTCTAGCACTTCATCAAGATTTAATTTAGGAATTTTTACAAATGAATGAAGTTGGCCACAAAAATTCCAAACAGGGGTGAAATCATAAAACCTATTGATTGGCCGAATATGATGCAGGACAACAATTGTATCCTTATACACAAAAAAACTTAATGAAGAAACTTTGGTGGATTTTATTTTTGTATATTTGAATATCTCTGATGCATATATACTGAATTATTTTATCGTAAAACCTATAATAACCTAAAAGTTATCATTTGTTCAAATTGCTGAGATATTTTATTGGGCATCGTTGGCTGTCCCTGCGGTCTTTCCAGGGATAGATATATTCAGTAGACGAGAACTGTATATTGATGAGTTGTATTTGTGGTAAAAGAGTATGTTAAACTTTCAGATTATTTATCTCAATTGCTCTTCGAGCACAGAAATTTGTTTGAACTCATTAAAATTCAAATGAGCTTATGAAATACGACTGGAATACATTCATAAATGCCATTATTAGTTCTGACGCAAAATATTTAATAATCTTTATTAAAAGGAAAAGTATCTGACATTTAAAGTACCCAGTTCCACGAAAGATTAAAGAGGTGTCTTCAGTTTCTCAAGAAAAAATAGGATCATCTACTGGTCTCTCTTTTCTTCAAAATGTTTAGTCTATCATTATGGTACAGGAGGTGTCTATTTTTGTACGGTAAGAAGACAAACCTGTTTTAAAGAGGTTGAAATTCAGGAACAAGAACAAGAGTTTATAACCTTTGTATTTTTAGAGTGAACCATGTTGAATCATTTTGAAAGAGGCCACAGACAGACTGGATGACACTAATTTAAACAACTCGAATGGCCACTTAAGATATAATGTATGCAGATTCACTGATGATTACAGGAAAGAATGACTGTTAAATTAGATTATTATTATGTTTTATTATTATTATTTAATTATTATTATTATTATTATTTTGGAAGCTTGCAACCAATATGTGATGTTGCTTTTTTGATAAAGAGTGAAAAGTTTGCATCATGACAACAATGATAAGTTGCGACCTTTATTTGCCTGGCTAAAGTTGAAATGTCTTTATCACATTCACATTCCAAAAATCTTCCTAAGCTTTAGAGGCAAAATGTCGTAGTTCTTCGGGAATCTCATACTTGGTCATCTAGCCTCTGGTGCCCAGAGTGAGTACAGAAGAGACTATTATACCAACTGGAGTGAAGAACATGTTTGTCACAGCTATCAACCAATAGTGTTATTTGAAATTTCTGTTATTCTTCCTAATGATTTAATTAATAGAGAAAATATTGCATGTTAAATTAAATGTCACTGAAAAACAACAAATAAGTGGAGGAATTATTAAATAAGTGAATAGATAAAGAACAAAGAACACTGGAAGATCCAAAATTTGTTTAGGTCACTTTGGAAAATTTTGTATTTTTCCAGTTTGACTTGAAGTTATCACCTCACGCAGGTAGCAGTAACGATTTTTTTTTTTTTTTTCCAAAACCTGAAAGAGGACTCAGCATCACACCATCAAAATTCATGTACTTAATAGTTTTGTTATAATTTTAGAAGGTAACTTTAGAATGGGATTACAGTATGCATGGAGGCTAGGTTAGCACATGGATTGCCGAAACCTTGTTTAAAAATGACTTTGACAGAGACATTAACCCAAACATGATATTACAAATGCGCCAAATTAGTAATCTTCAGAATTTTTGAGGAGCAACAAACAAAAAAGACCACCGTTGTCAACAGAGATGATTTAAACAAAAGAGGACGATTGCTTTAAGTTTACTTCTTAGAAGCAGACGAGACTATCAAAGTCATTAATTTCTCAAAATTAGTTATGGTCATTAGAAATTATGCATTATTTTATGTCTTAAGAATCCAAGGTTAGTTGATTTTGTGCACAAATCATAAAGTAATATCATTGTCTAAAATTGTCATCACAAGAAAAAAATTCATTATAGCCAGATCATTATCAATGAAAAGTGAACTTCTTGGGAACAGAAGGTTGTCACGACAGAATCAGCCTCCATATGGGAATCAGTGTTTGCCATTGTAAACGCTCCATTTGTCAAGCTGAATTATGGCGCTGTTTTGCTAAAATCCATAATATTGTCATTTAAAAGATTGAATGGCTATACAAATTATTTAAAAAAATTAATAGTATCAATGTCATGTATTAGGAATAAACATGTTCTCAAAATCTGAGAAATGCTCCAGAAAAGTTTCAGGATGGTTATAAGGCTCATGATAGGGGAACAACGATTCCCTGATTGCGGAGTGGTATATAAAATTTTATATATTTGCAATGACAAATACTAAAAACATACAGCGGAAGAAGATATTAATTTATTTTATTTCACCAACGATTTATATAGAAGAAATATATCATGTTGCAATAAAATCAAATGTAGCTTGTATTAAGAGTATTTATATAAAAATGTGTGTAGATGCACTCAGTAAAGGTGCTGTAAAACAGATAAACATTGAAAGCCAATTACTGCCTACCTCAATAAACAAAAAATGGAACGGCAATTATTACTAGATTTTATTTTATATTTATGGTCATAATTACAGAAAAATTTATAATTAACCGGCTTTTCTATAATATAACATGAGTATGGATATTTAGATTTCATGATTTAACAAAATCATTTATTTGACGCCAGAAAGCTTCTTTAAAATGGCACAGATTTTCCAATGAAATTAAACTTTATGCCCCTTAAGGGCATCATCACTGACTAACCAGTAATTACCAAATTGGTAACATGATTGACTCATTTCTAAATGGTGGATGACTGATACATGGGATATATTCTAACCATATTGCCTTCCCTTTGGGACTCCTTCCAACACTGTAGAGTGGGATTTGCCCCTGAGATTTTCGAGCCCCTTACTGTTCTATTTAGATTTCCATGAATGTTATATAAACATCCAAATATAGAATTTAAAATAAAACTATGTCTTAAGAAATAATTTATAAAATTTCATTACATTTTTTAGCAAAGGATTATTGATATATTTGCATTAGTATTAGTGAGATATTATCACCTCTGTTGGCAATAGACATATGAATAAAAATATATATTTGCCGTTATTTCCAGGCAAAAGGCCATATAAATGATCATAAGATATGACTAGAGAGAGACTGATATAATATACTTGGTGAATAACAGATGTATGAGAGAATTGGGTCCGGCTGATGTATTAGTCTTTAAGATATGACATTTTGTAAATATTTTTAATTGTGGGATGGCCATGACATCCTGATTGTCAGAAAGGAATAGAAAAATCACCGACCTTGTAGGCGAGATACAGTATATTTTGATTTTATTAGATAATTAACCCCAAACGGTTAACAAGTAGATGAAATTACATTCTCTGTCACACATTCCAATTATTATACCACCAGACCTGAGATATTATATACCAACCTATAAAAAAAAAACATTTATATACAATAAATAACCATAGGTTATTTAAATTATATAGTAAAATGAATATTCCTATATTGGGTACCCTATATAAAAATGATCCCGTAAATACCCAGTATTTTGATTATAATATATATATATAAAACTATATATATATATATAAATTATATTTCAACATAGAATATATTTCAGAAAATATGGTTGGTATAAGTTTTAAACATATATGCATTTCAAGCTTCAATGACTTTAAGATGTGATGAAAGAATTTATGGAGTCAGATGGAACTAGGTCGAGAGACTTCAGGTAAAATCTTTGTGTTCAACAAATAGTTTGATTCTCAGCAATATTGTGATGTCAGGTGATCTTCCGAAGTGTTATATATTCGTGAGTAAGTGCTTAATTTGATCTAGATTACGCCAAAATCTGCCCTAAAAGTGAGTTTGATCGTTCATTAACGTGATAGAACTGCAGTTGTCAGACGTAGCTTTGGAGAGGATCCAGGCTTTTGAATCGGCAGATAAGGTAGAGTTTGAAATCTCTGTTTTTATGGGAGAAAATTGAACTTGGATTTTTACCATGATTTTCTAATCATTATGAACTTTTTGAACTGGTGTGAGATTTAATATGAATATTCATACCTCTTTTATATTATTGTTTTGTCATGTTACGTTTGACATCTTGGCTATGCATTTTACACTTTCCATTATTGTGTTTTGCATTTCATATATTTTTGGGAGTTTTCTATCATGTTTGATTCTTCCGACAGATGTCTGTGGACAGATGTCGGTAACAGTAAGGACTGGTCTGAATAACATGTGGTAGACTGGTTTTGACATGACTAATTATTGATTTTGGAGTATGTGAGTTTGGATATTTTCAGGCTATTAGCTATAGTGAGACTTCTTTAATCAGAAGTGTTTTGACAGTTCAGAGTTTAGTTATCTAACTCGATATTTCATTTATTATGCATTTTAATCTTTGCTTTGTTTTATTCATTTCTTGTTGGGTTATTTGAATAATAAACCTATTTTTGTAGAAACTATTGAGCTTTAAATAGTCCATTTAATTGATTTGGTGAGAATGAGCGATTCGTGGGTGAACTTCGGAAAACGATGAGAGAGAGAGAGAGAGGTTGATACACGAGAGAGAGAGAGAGAGAGGTGATACACAAGAGAGAGAGAGAGAGAGAGAGAGAGAGAGAGAGAGAGAAAAGAGAGAAAGAGGAGATGGAAGTGTTGCCGTGAGCGAACGCTCATACGCCTCGCTTCATGATTAAAGATCGTTGAGCACGTTACGTACACCTTCAAAAGGGTGTTAATTCTGTCCTCGTTACAGAAAAAATGGTGGCAGCGGTTACAGAAATGGCGCAGGTGTGTCTTTTGATTTTAAAATGGTGGCACTGATTTTAACAGTCTTTAGTTGATGGCGGAAAGAGGGAGATTGAATAGACTAATTGGTAACGTTGATGCCCAGTGGCAGCCTATATATTTGACTTCACCTAAGAGCTAAGGCGACGGGTCAGTGCTGAATGACTGAGTAGGTCGGATTACGGGAAATACGGGAATTTGCTTCTTTTTTTTTTCGTTTCTATTCGAGTACTGGGAGTGGGGAGTTGTGAAATAGATCTGATGATCTCTAGAGCAATTTAGGGGTTAACAAAATACCCAAATAAGTGTGAATAGTGGCGATTGTGAGTTAATTACGCAAAGTGATGATTCAACCAGAAACGCCACTGGGTGTCTTTTTTGCTTCGCTGTCGAGTAGGTGACGCCACAGGTTAGCAGTTGAGAGATAGGTACTTCGTTTCTTGTTTCAAATTGGTAAGGGGGCCCATTCTCGCGTATTTTCGGGAGAACGCCGTTTTCTGTTCTTCTTTAGAGGGGGTAACTTTGCCTTTCTCTAGTGTTCTTGTTGGTTTCTCTTTTATGTTGTTACGCTTGCGGGCGTTGATTACTCACAAAATGCCGGAAGATGCAGCAAGCACATCCCAATCAATTGTGGTGCATAAAGTGACGAACATTAGTGGGGAATTACAAATTTTAAAGGGCTAGTTGATGGAAAGCTAACCCAAAATATAGAAACTTTCATTGAGTCAGTGAACAATTATCTGAATTCCAAGAAAATTACGAATGGCGCTGAAGCTTTAACAGAGGCTAAATCATTTCTGGATTTAGATAAAGGAGATATTGGGAAACGAGCACGCAGTTTCGGGTTCAGAAGGTGTAAACTTGGAATGAACTGCAGAAATTTCTACGAGCTACTTATGGCGGAGTTCAACGTGAATGCGCAGTTCGAATTTGCGAGAGTTTCAAAATAAAGAAGGGCAATGATTCACTAGTCACATACAGTAAAATTTATTTGATGCAGAAGGAGTTAAAGAAATCTATAACAGGTTCTCCATGGGTAACTGGAAATAATATCTCCTTAGATAATTTTGAAAGATTGTTACACTTTGCTTGCCTTTTTAACGTCAGTCCCAGATGTAATTATAGATAGTTTTGATAAGAGAATTGATCAGATACAGACGAATCCTTTTGTTTGCACAGATTAACAAAATCTAGCAAAATGCCCGACACTGGACAGTAGTTTTGTACAGGGAGGTGCAAGATGTCAGCTACAGTGTCAAACCACAGAATAATGATAGTCGCCGTATTCGGGAAATGATGCAACAGCGAAGACATGTGCACGAGTAGAATCGAAGAAAATTCCAGAGAGATCAGTCACAACGATACGTTGTTTTAATTGTGATAAAATAGGCCATAGTAAATCAAATTGCAGAGTGAGATATTGTTCAGTTTGCAAATCTTCAGATCATGGATGGAGATTTTGCCCAGCCACAAAAGAGTAGAGATTATTCAGGGAAGTCACGGGGAGGTTTTTCAGATATGACAGGAGAATTCCACATGATGCAAGTTCTAGATACACAAAGGAACAGCAGAATTTTCTACAAGATAAGTTCGAAAACGGACACAGGATAATGACTAATCAGGTCGTAGAGTCACTAGAACCTAGGCCGATTGTATATGTGATTTTCTAATGGCAATGAAATTTCTATTTTCATTGATTCTGGTAGCTCAGTTAACTTAGTAAATGCTGACCTTTTCACTGAGGTTTCCAGAGTGCAAATTAGTCCCTTCTAGTGAGACAGTGTGTGATGTACAAGCGAGGAAACTGAATATTTTAGGTTCATTTCTTACGCTTTGTATCGGTGGAAAGACAATAGTAGAATCATTTTTGGTCATAGAAGGATTAGCCTTAGGTGAAATGGTTTTGCTAGACACCCTTCTTGTATGCGACATAACATCAACATTCTTACGGGAGTTCAGGGATTACAATAGGTGAGTCAGGTTGTTTTGTTCCATATATACACAGGAAAAAAAATTGTGAGAAACTTAAGACACAGTCGGAGACATGTGTAACACATTCATTAGAGAGAGTGAAGATATTCCGCAGAGATCTTTTCAAAGGATTTTTGTTGGAAGATATTGAATTGCAACCGCGAGTTCCTACATTAGTTAAAGTGTCGCTGAAAGAGAAAAAGTTTCCTTCTCAAGTGTGCGTTGTTGAGGGAACCGAGAAATTCAAAGACGTTGTGAGTACGGTGTCAGTGAATGAAATTTCAGTCGCAGGCGTGACTTCAGTAGAATTAGTTAGCTATCAAGACTCAGTGAAAAATATCACAAGGGTACTTATGTAATTGATTTTGAAGAGTTTAAGGAAGAGCATAAATTAGTGAGTTTTTGTGGAGACGGAATATGTTTCCTAACGAGGAGCAACAGTTCCGAAGTCAGGTTCTACATGAACACTTGGCTAAAGTTGATTATCCTGAATATTCAGATAAAGTAGAGAAAGTGTTGAAAGAATATCTAGATATCATTGCTTTGAAGGGAGATAAATTAGAGTTACAGATGTTTTAGAACATTCAATCCGCCTAGAAAAAGGGTACAAATCCCATATATATTCCAGCATATCGAATTCCTTTTAAGATCAGAGAAGAAGTAGAAAAAGAAGTTCAGAAGTGGGAGTCGAAGGCATTATTAGACCGTCCACCTCCGTTTAATTTTCCTTTGCTTGCAGTTCCAAGAAAGACGGTAGTATCAGAGTTTGTGTAGATTTTCGTAAATTGAATGAAAAACATGCCCAGATAGATATCCGGTAGCTTGTTTGCCTGATTTGTTTGTTGAGATCGGTGGCAAGAATATATATTCATCTATAGATCTTATGCAAGGGTTTTTACAAGTTCCCTTTGTGAGAGTAGCCGTAAATATACAGCATTTTCGGTACCAAAGGGACATTATGAGTTTAATAGGATGCCTTTTGGATTACAAGGGTCCCTAATAACATTTACTAGACTGGTTAACACAGTACTTCATGGCTTGTTAGGAAAGTCGGTGTTTGTGTACATGGATGACATTCTCATATGCACAGATACAATTGAAGAACATCTAAAGGTGTTAAAGAAGTCCTCAAGCGATTACGGTCTGCTGGGTTAAAGGTCAAATTGGCCAAATGTGAGTTTCTGAAGAGAAAAATTGTCTATTTAGGACATGTTATCTCTAAAGAGGGAGTTAGAGTGAATGATGAGAAAGTTAAAGCCATTGTGAATTTTCCAGTTCCCAAAACCAGGAAACAGATTCGTTCGTTCCTAGGTATGTCGGGTTTCTTTCGCCGTTTTGTGCGGAATTTTTCTACAATAGCGTCTCCATTGACAGATTTGTTACGAGAAGACGTTAAGTTTGTTTGGGGGTGATAGTCAGCAATTAGCTTTTGAGAAGCTTAAGAAGTTTCCAGATTTTAGTCAACCGTTCACCTTAGTGACTGACGCGAGTCAGGAAGGTATAGGTGCGTGTTTGATGCAGAAATTTGAGGGGAAATTACACCCAATTGCTTTTTATAGCAGAAAGTTCAAAACGCGTGGTAGTAACGAAAGGCTGATGTCAGTTGTGGACAAGGAGGCTTTCGCAGTCGTCTCTAGCCTTGTTCATTTTAAGATGTTGTTGTTGGGAAATAAAGTTGAGATTTTTACAGATCATCAACCGTTGTTAGAGCTTTTTAATAAGCCAAATTTGTCGCCCAAGAGAGCACGTTGGTTCCTAACATTGAGAGATTTTGATGCAAACCTCAAATACATTGAAGGTAAGCATAATGTAGTTGCAGATGCATTGAGCAGATATTTTCCGGTCGAGGATGAGGAAATACACACCGAATCCTGTGTGGTGAAGAGAGTAAATATTTGGTGTCTAATGTCTCTGATATTAGTAGTTCTGAGAGATCGCATGTAGAGGACATACACGTTCCTACAGTGCATACTTCGGGGAGAAATAGTGAGTCGGCAGTCTCGGGAGAGATTGTTATTCGTGATAGTGAGAGTAACGCAGTGTGTTATATTACGGGTGAAAATGTCACTTGGGACATAGGCTTGCTGGAACAAAAGCAAGATGAAGATAAATTGTTGTCAGATGCTAAGGCATTTCTTAAGGGAGTTTCACCGAAGAAAGGGTATGTTGCCTTTTTCTGGTCTAGAGTTGGAGAATAATTTATTGGTGAGAAAAGTTAAGTATAACTTGCGAAGTACTCGAAGCATGGGTGAGATTACACAAATCATCGTGCCAGAGAGTCTAGTACCACAAGTTCTAGACATTGTACATTGTAAATTTGGTTCTCCTCATTTGGGTGTGGACAAGACGTATGAAAACGTCAGGTCAAAGTTCTTTTGGAAAAATATGTTTCCCGCAGTAGAAGCCTTTGTGAAGAAGTGCGCTATTTGCAATGCGAATAAGCCAGCGACGACAGTGTCGTGTCGTTTGGGTTCATATCCCATACCACAGGCCGTTTCAGAGAGTGCATATGGATATTCTGGGTAACTTCTCAGAGTCCGCTTGCGGTTATAGACATTTATTAGTAGTTGTTGATGAGTTGACTCGCTTTGTCGAGATTTTCCCACTGAAATACAAATCAGCTGAGGAAGTTGCTATAGCGTTTTTAAGGGGATAATTTGTCGATATGGTGTTCCTGAATGTCTGATCACAGACAATGGTAGGGAGTTTATTAATAAGACTTTAGACGGTCTTGCTAATTTGTTGGGGATAAAGAAAGTATCTATAATCCCGTATAGACCTGAAGCAAATGGGTTGTGTGAGAGGGCGAATCGGAAAGTAATCGAAGCTTTGCGCATGACGGTGGGAGGTTCCGATACACATTGGGACAGATCTTTGGATGAAGTGCGATATAGTATCAATACTATGATGAATGACACAATTAAGATATTCCAGCAGAAGCTTTGTATGGATACAAGTTGAAAGGACCTTTGATTTGTTACCAGAGTGTGTTCAGGTGATGTTACGGTCACTTCATTGATAAATACAGCGAGAGAAAGATTTGCACGTATCAGTAAAGAACTTGAACTTAGTTCGCGTGCAATGGTAGAGAAAAGTAACGCGAAATCGAGGGAGTAGCTTTTTCGATGGGTGATAGAGTGTTTGTTAAAGTGAATGTTCGGAATGATCTGAATTATAAATTAAGTCCGAAGTTCCACGGACCTTTTGAGATTGTAGAGATCAAAAAGAGGAATAGATTTGTAGTTAAAGATGTAAACACTGGAGTGACGAAATTGACCCATATTTCGAAGTTAAAGAAAGTTGGGATGTAATGGAACGTTTGTATATAGTTATGAATAATATGGGTTAATATTTGTTTATATATGATATTTTTTTTTTTTTTTTTGTCTCTTGTTCATTTTGATGTTGTGTTCTTAGTCATTTGTTTTCGAATGATTTTAGAAGTTGAGACATGGGCTAGTTTCATACGAGATTTGACCCGTGTGTTAGTGTGTTTGTTGTGTTATGATGTATTTCATCATCTGACGCAATATGTGTGTTGTTTAGGATTTTTTTTGGGGAGATACTTAGTATATCGGACCGAACAAGTCTGATCATTTTTTCGGGTTGGGAGATCGTGTTTGAGTATTTGGATTTTTTTTTTTTTCTTTTTTTTTAAAATGAAGGAGCTGTGTTTGTGAGTAATTGTAATTGTTATGATCATGGGAGCGATTGCCATTGTCAATTGCTATTTTGTTGAGAGTTAGTCAGGTGTTGCGAAATATTTGCTAACCGGAGTAGAACTTTCATGTCTTTTACGAGATATGATACCTTTTAGTGTTCGGATAAGATTCTCGAGTTTGTTTTTTTTCTGTTTGATAGAATTTTTTTTATGAGTGAGTTCCGTAGAGTTGTTGTGTGCTTAGTAGTGAGTTGACTGTGATTATTCTGAGATACAAACTTGGAATTAGTTCACATTGTGAGTGTTTACTTTTGCATTAGTAGTTTTGTTTGGTTCAGTAACGTGAAACCTTTTTTGTTATTAGACCTTTTCGAGTGTTTTTGGGAGACTTAGTAGTGACATGGGGGATAGAGTAGAGACCATGTTCATTTTGGGAGATCAATATCAAGGTTCGGGAGTTGATTATAAGACGAGTTGTGCTTTAGTTAGAGAGAAGTGTGTGTGTGACAGTAGTATTTTCCAGTTGCGAGTTGTGTCTGTGGGTGGTTGTGAATTATCATTAGTTCATAGACAGACTCCGACAGAATGTGACTTTAGACAGTTCCTGCGAGATTACCACATTGAGTCCACCAGTACTCTTCCTGCTGTGTTTTTGCAAGGAGTATGCAGTTACAATGATGTGCCAGAGCAACAAGTCGACGACATTCGTTCATCGAGGGTCCGAGCAGTTCGATTCATCCTGCAGAATCCTGTCTACGGAATTTCTCGTAATTAGCCGTGCTGTATTCAACAGTTCCGAGAAGATAATTATGCGTCATACGCAGAACGAGCATTTGCAGTGGAGGTACCTACAACCATATGCCAATGACGGTTCCACCGTTGGAAGACATTGACGATTCCGTGATGTTCCAGTATCAGGAATATATTATGCCGACAATTTTAATTGTCTTAATAGCTATTTTACTGATAATTCTTGTTGTGGGAGTAGTAAAGCTTATTCGTGTTTGTAAGATTACATGTAAAGGCTCTAAGAACTCAACCCCAGTGACTTTGGAAGTGCGTCATGAGAGCAGTCCTTAAAGCTGCAGTGCAGTAGACATTGCTGATTGAGCATAGCTCTATTCTGTTATGTTTTATACATATGCTTTTGTTTTAGTTTGCCCGTTAGGAGAGCGAGACGCTCTTATGTGGTGGCCGAGCTCTATTTCAGAAAATATGGCTGCTAAAGTTTTAAAGGATTACATATATGCATTTCATAGCTTCAATGCTTTAAGATGTGATGAAAGAATTTATGGAGTCAGATGGAAGTAGGTCGAGAGACCTGAGGTAAAATCTTTGTGTTCAACAAATAGTTTGATTCCTCAGCAATATTGCCAGTCAGGTGATCTTCCGAAGTGTTATGTATATTCGTGAGTACGTGCGTTAATTTGATCTAGATTACGCCAAAAATCTGCCCTAAAAGTGAGTTTGATCGTTCATTAACGTGATAGAACTGCAGTTGTCTAGACGTAGCTTTGGAGAGGATCCAGGCTTAAATCGGCAGATAAGGTAGAGTTTGAAATCTCTGTTTTTATGGGAGAAAATTGAACTTGTGATTTTTTACCATGATTTTCTAATCATTATGAACTTTTGAACTGGTGTGTGGGAGATTTAATATGAATATTCATACCTCTTTTATATTATTATTTTGTCATGTTACGTTTGCCATATCTTGGCTATGCATTTTACACTTTCCATTATTGTGTTTTGCATTTCATGTATTTTTTGGGAGTTTTCTATCATGTTTGATTCTTCCGACAGATGTCTGTGGACAGATGTCGGTAGACAGTGTGGACTGGTTCGAATAACATGTGGTAGACTGTTTTTTGACATGACTAATTATTGATTTGGGAGTATGTGTGAGTTTGGATATTTTCAGGCTATTAGCCATAGTGAGACTTCTTTAATCAGAAGTGTTTTGCAGTTCAGAGTTTAGTTATCTAACTCGATATTTCATTTATTATGCATTTTAATCTTTGCTTTGTTTTGTTCATTTCTTGTTGGGTTGTTTGAATAATAAACCTATTTTTGTAGAAACTATTGCGTTTCTTTAAATAGTCCATTTAATTGATTTGGTGAGAATGAGTGCGATTCGGTGGGTGAACTTCGATGAAAACGATGAGAGAGAGAGAGAGAGGTGATACACAGAGAGAGAGAGAGAGAGAGAGAGAGAGAGAGAGAGAGAGAGAGAGAGAGAAAGAGGAGAAAATAGATGTAAGTGTTGCCGTGAGCGAACGTTCATACGCCTCCGTTTCATGATTAAAGATCGTTGAGCACGTTACGTACACCTTCAAAAGGGTGTTAATTCTGTCCTTACATATATATATATATATATATATATATATATATATATATATATATATATATATATATATAATATATATTTTTATACATAAACTTTTTACACAGTTTGAAAGTGTGTATGTTATATATACACACATTTAAACAGTCTGTGTGTGTACACAAATAAAAACACGTATTTCAGTAATGAGTCCCTTTTCTCCTGGTATCAACTGGAGCATTATTATTATTATTATTATTATGATGATGATGATGATGACACCTACAGAATGGCGAAAACGTCTGAAAGCGTCTTGTATGAGAAATTTAAAATTAAATACCTTGAGAAAACAAGATTGAGAGTGACGGCAAAGAGTCATTCAAGAGTATTTAACGATGGAGGAAGGGGAAGTGACCGACTCATCTGGCATCTAAAAAAAAGTCACGAATAAGAAAATGAATTGAAGAGGTAAATCATAGAGTGGACGACATAAGGCAGGCGCTGGGGGCTGTTCCAAAGGTCTGGAGAGGAATAATGGCGCCTATGGACGAACAATTGTGGACTGTGCAAAAGGACTTTTGGACAATCTTTCGTTAATGGACGCTAAACAGAAGAGAAAAAGTAAAATCGATGGAAATTCTTTAAAAGGTTTGTCTCGATGGTCCTCTGTGGAATAATGATGTTGTGGTATCTGTGGAATATTGACATTGTGGTATCTGGAATAATGACATTGTGGTATCTAAAGAATAATGACGTTATTTCTCTGTAGAATAATGACGTTGTGGTATCGTGGAATAATGACGGGTATCTGTGGAATAGTGACATTGTGGTATCTATGGCATAAAAATGACCTTGTGGTATCTGTGGCATTTTGAAGTTGTGGTATCTATGGCATAATGACCTTGTGGTATCTGTTTGGCATAATGAAGTTGTCTATCTGTGGCATAATGACTGTGGTATCTGGAATTATCAGCTGTGGTAACTGGAATAATGACGTTGTGTTATCTGTGGAATTATGAAGATACATATATATTATATTATATCTCTAAGAGAATTTTTATTTTTCCCATTTTATATTTTCTCATTTATGTTATTATCTAAACCTTCTATATTATTATTTTAGTCAATATTTTCATTGGGGAATTAACTAATCATATCTGGGCCCTTATATTCAAGTTAGAGCGAGGCAGTGGAGGGAAGTTTATCAGTACAGGGTTTCGTCCTTCATTAAGGAGTTAGAAGATGAATGACAAATCAATATATTGTTTACTTTAAAGCCGCCTTCTCAGGCAATAGCCTATATGGCAGAGAAAAACAGTTTTATCACAATTTTTTTATCCATTTGCCTGCCATTTTCTCAAATTCTTCCTTCTTCTTCTTCTTATTATTATTATTATTATTCATACAAATCTCATTGCATAAAACACTAGAATGGTGAAGAATCTATGCTGGTGTAGGTGTTTATTAAAACTATATATACAAAACGTTTCTGTACATATATTTTTTTATATATATTTACATCTCCCACCATGAATTATTTCTTCACCATTATTATTATTATAATAATAGTTATTATTATAATTATTATTATTATTATTTGTGGTGTATGTTCGCTTTACTTTACCACTTCCAAGTTTTAGTTTTCCTTTTGTTACTTCATTTGAGTCCAATGCATTTTTTTCTTTGTCTCTCTCCCCGTACCCTGAATGACATCCACCGTCACTCTCCGTTTGAATATGGTTGTCCGTCTACTGACAGGCTCCTCTGTCCACAAGGGTAATATTTTGCCTACTTCCGTCATCTCACAAGGGAATCAGTTCTCCGACAAGGTGTGTTTTAAAGGCGTTGTTATCTCTCTCTATCTCTTTCTCTCCTCCCTTTGTATCTCTCTCCTCTGCCTTTTTCTCTCTCTTCTCTGTTCTGTCTTCTTTTCTCTCTTTTTTTTCTCTCTTTTCTTCTTCTCCCTCTCTCTCTCCAGTTTATTCAGTTAATAGCTCTCTCTCTACTCCTCTCCCTCTCTCTCTCTTTCTCTCCTCTTGCATTCCCCCTTCTCTCTCTCTCTCTCTCTCTCCTTCTTGCATGTGTTTGCTTCCCCTCTCTCTCTCCTTCCTGCATTAATAAGTCTCTCTTTTCTCCTTCTTGCATTTCCCCTTCTCTCTCTCTCTCCTATTGGTACTCCCCATTTCTTCTCTCTCTCTCTCTGTCCTTATTGTCACCCTCCTTTTCTCTCTCCCTGTCTGTCTGTCGGTCTCTCTCTCTCTCAGACTCATTTCCTCAAGTCTGTTCCAAAGGAGAATGTTCAACATTTCAAGCCACAAAGGAATGAATATGAACTCTTTGTAAGCTGCATATTTTTCACTTAAGCACTTTCCGAAGAAATTGGTTTGTCCTTTCCAGGAGTCAGATTTCCAGAAATCTTTTAGTCGAGTACTCGCTTGGAGGCCACGCTTAACTCTAGACTTTTCTTTGTTGAGGTTTATTTGAACATTTTTATATATATATGTATATAATATTTATATATACACTATATATAAGTAACTATATATATATATATATATATATATTATATATATATATTGATAATATATATACTATATAAAACTATATATATATATACATATATATATATATATATATCATATATATATATATAGACTATAACATTGTTTAGACTATATATATATATGATACATATATGATCAAATTATACTTTCACATAAGATCTCACTTAGTTAATGATTTCCCATACTCATTCTTTCAATTATATGTTAATTTCAAATAACAATCCTTTTCTTAATTTTTCCAATGATATTTGAATAACGAGTGATATATGAATACATACATTTTCAAACTGCGGCAATTGTATTTCGTAATGGGTAGAGTAAGTACGTGTGATTAATAATACACACGAGTGAGGCTAATTGAATAATCTAGAATTAATAAGATACAAAAACACCGCTAAAATTAATTTTTCCGTTCAATTTACTCCTTCGGCAACGAACCGAGTCGACAGGTCTTATTTGCTGACTTGGGAGTTTAATTCAACGATGTATATTCATTTTCATTTCAACTCAATTTTTTTTACCAGTTTACACAAACTGATATCTGGAATACGAATGACTATTTGTTTTCTTTAGCCTGGGGCGAAGGGTTTTGCCAACATAAGCAGAACTCTCGGTAGAGAGAGTTGCTTTATCCCGCGTCGATTCTTGTTGTTTACGTAAAGCACCAGAGCTGAGAAGAAAATAAGAAGAAGAAGAAGGAGGAGGAGGAGGAGGAGGAGGAGGAGGAGGAGAGAAGAAAAAAAGGAGAAGAAGAAGAAGAAGAAGAAGAAAAAAAGAAGGAGGAGGAGGAGGATTAGGAGGAGGAGGAGAGAAGAAAAAAAGGAGAAGAAGAAGAAGAAGAAGAAGAAGAAGATGAAGAAGAAGAAGATAAACGGAAAGAAGAAGAAGAAGTCAGATAAACAGGAAGAAGAAGAAGAAGAAGAAGAAGAAGGAGGAGGAGGAGGAGGAGGAGGAGGGGAGGAGGGAGGAGGAGAGAAGAAAAAAATTTTGTTTAAGAAGAATTGAAGAAGAAGAAGATAAACGGGAAGAAGAAGAAGAAGAAGAAGAACTAAACGGAAAGAAGAAGAAGAAGAAGAAGAAGAAGAAGAAGAATTAGGAGGAGGAGGAGGAGGAGGAGGGGAGAAGAAAAATTTTACAGAAGAAGAAGAAAATAAGGAGGAGGAGGAGGTGAAGAAGAAGAAGAAGATAAACGGAAAGAAGAAGAAGAAGAAGGAGAAGAAGAAGAAGAAGAAGAAGAAGAAGAAAGATAAACGAATTTTTATCCCACCATCGATTTTTCGAATAGGCCTATGATTGCCCTCACAATGCCTGTAGACCACTCAGAATATTTCTGAAGAGGGCCATTGTAACAAAAAGCAGAGGAGGTGCCTTAATCTACTTTTGGGAGATATAATATTATGTACACATAGGAAAAAACATTTCTTTTGCTTCAGAAACAAAATTATATTTGATCACTTTATAAAAAGATAAAATGATAAACGGACGGAGATACAACGATACACCATAAAGCAACGTCAAAACGTTAAAGATTTATACTTTTTGAAAGCGCTGTCCTAAATATTTAAAAATTTCTTGCTCACAGACACATTTAAAGCACACAGGCGCAGGCAAACATATCTAACTTGTGGAAGAGCCAATCAATTTAATGCACAAAGAACCATCAGCCATTCCTTCGAGGATATATAAAATCATCTCACTCCACGAAAGAGCTCTCTGTCCATAGTTGCTCGTCGAGGTTCTAGCCAAAACAAACGAACTGCAAAGAAATTCACCCACTAACAATTCAAACAAGATAAGACAAAAGACTCCCATCTGATTACGTTCGAGGTGGCCAGAAGTTTCATTTGAAGCAATCTCATCTTTCCAGCATCCGATTCCTGAAGTTATGGGGGCTGAGAATTCCTGCAAAGGAATCCAACTCCATTTCAGATAAACCCGAACTTGTCTCTGAGCAATGGAACCCAAACTTCAGTTTGGATAATTCGTATGTTCTACGGGATACTTGTCTAAACTGATTAGGCTGAGCGTGAAGGTCATAGACAGCAGTTCGAAATCCCTTTAACGCAAACGCTTTTTGGTGTGATGGGATCAGTGGCATAACCTAAAGACACTGGATTCTTCAATGCAAAACATTGTTTTTATTCAAGTAATGTCTATTAATGAGCTCAGAACGAAAAGGGTAATACTTATTTATCTTAATTTGACTTCAGTAAACAAGGATCTTATTGCTTTCTAAACATTTTCTCGACTTCCTTTGTACGATGACTGAGAGCATTTCAACATGATGCAGACATAATGAATTTTACCCTTCAGCCCTCAATAGCGGGACACTGACCTAGAGTAAACAATTAGTTCTGGAGTAAATCTAATTTGATAACCATCAACAATTTGTTTTTGTTTTCTTCTCAGCGACGTCTGCTGACGAGGCATTTGGTTTCACGCTTTGCCGGACCTCAATTCCTGACGGTGACGCCCGAAAATAATTCGATTTGGGCCACTTCCGGTCTTCGTTAAGACACGCGGTTTGGATCAGTACACCGACATGGGCATTTCACTGCTTTGCGTCGAAGAAAAAAAAAAAGGAAAAATAAAAAAATAACATCCATACACACACATGCGGAAATAACATACAGGTACGCACACGCACAAGTTAGGAACAGCTAATTTGACTTGTTCCAGTCAGCTAATACAATCATTCCATTACCATGAAGCTTTTTAGAATTAACAATCTTTTGCGGTTTAAATTTTTTAACTTTTTTATGGATTGCCAATTTCTGTGTAAAACCATTATTATGTTTGTCTATATGAAATTTACACTCTGTTTGAATGGAAATTTTCCGGATCTTTAATATTCAAGTCTTGCTGTAGATAAAGATATATGCAGGACGATTAAACTGCGCTTAACCTATCTGTTTGCCTGTAACATGTCCCCAAAAATTATATCAGCAATTAAAAACAACTTTTGTTTCAACTGCAATTTCTGTAGAAGTCTTATCCATTCCTCTTATTATATCCTTCTTCGTCTGCAGGCAGAGGGTATGATAAATTTCAAAATATGGAAAGATATTCTGCTTTTTTTGTTTACTCTGTATATTGCGTTCCAACGCGCACGCAGGCGGCCATCGTCAGAAAGAACGAAACACAAAGGTGGGGAATTATTTATAGCATTAATAATAATAATAATAATAAGAATAATAATAAGGGTGGATTAAGTTTCTCTCTCTTATTCATAATATTAGCTTAAGTTTTCAGACCATTATTCATAATATTAGCTCTATGTCTAAAGCCGTATCGTTTCATTGCCTAAGCTTCAGTCACTATTGGATACGAGGAAAAAACCTAGACGGATCTACTCATAAAATAAAGGATATGAATTACGTCCAAATTTTAATCAAAACCTCACTTTTCGGGCCAACAGAAAAGGAAATCCTTCCATTATCGCATTTAACCTTAACGTTCCACTTTCGGCCTCAGCGAGATTTATTGGGATGGGGTTGAGGGAGAGAGAGAGAGAGAGAGAGAGAGAGAGAGAGAGAGAGAGAGAGAGAGAGAGAGAGAGAGAGAGAGAGAGTTCTCCTGTCTCTCCCACCAGAAATAACGAGAGGGACAAAGAGAGAGTGTCTTCCTGTCTCTCCCACCAGAAATAATAGAGAGAGAGAGAGAGAGAGAGAGAGAGAGAGAGAGAGAGAGAGAGAGAGAGAGAGTTCTCCTGTCTCTCCCACCAGAAATAACGAGAGAGAGAGAGAGAGAGAGAGAGAGAGAGAGAGAGAGAGAGAGAGAGAGACATTCTTCTTCCTGTCTTTCCCACCAGAAATAACGAGAGAGAGAAGAGAGAGAGAGAGAGAGAGAGAGAGAGAGAGAGAGATGTAATTATCCTGTCTCTCCCACCT
Organism: Macrobrachium rosenbergii; assembly: GCF_040412425.1. Lineage (NCBI taxonomy): Eukaryota > Metazoa > Arthropoda > Malacostraca > Decapoda > Palaemonidae > Macrobrachium > Macrobrachium rosenbergii. The sequence goes on from NC_089796.1 coordinate 60,676,415, forward strand.
GAAATAACGAGAGAGAAGAGCGAGAGAGAGAGAGACCGGACGTGGCCCCCTGTAACCCCATTTCACGCTTCTCCGTGCTTCTTCTGACCACAAAGTCCCATACACCTTTTTTTTTCTCTCATCAATCCCTTCCTCCCTTTAACCCTTTAAAATAGTTTGTGGCTCTCATTTGACAGGTCATTCTTTCAGCCAACCCCGGTCCCCTTATGGCAAATAAATTTGTTAGTTGAATTGTCAGTTTTATGCCTCGACGCTGACGCAGATAATTTAGAGACTAATTTTTCTATCCTAAACTTGATCTTTTCTCATATCTTTAGTGATATAAATCATTCACAAACTTTGGAGTCTCACAAGAAAAAAGCGCATATCTGCAATCTAAGGAAATGGTCCTTTTACTTATACTTTTTGTCATTTCACGTGGTTCCTGGACTCTATTTGACAAATGCATCGCGATCCAACAGTCTCTCATTAATCACGCTCATTTATTTTATTTATTATAACTGATCTCTTCTTTCTGCTTTTCCTATTACCTTCTTTTGGCTTCTTTCAAATGACCACCATATTCTTTGGAAACCTGAATTTCAAGTCAATGGCCCCTCACTTGTTCCATATTTATAGGTTCATCTTCTGAATAATAATAATAATAATTAACACTGGTAATAATAATAATAACAACAATTTGCTCTGCCAGGATAAACCTGCCTTTTCTGTTCCTCGTTTAAAGAGGACAACAACTGCTCTAAGATGCATACGAAGGCCTTCGTTAGTATATTGGGAGGAACTCTGGTGACCCTTCGTTTATTCGTTTTCACGGAAAGGATCAATGTCTGTCAAATTTGATGTCTCTCTGTCCCAGCTGACGGTTTCTGCAAGCACAATATCCAAATGGATGCATGCATGTGTGTGTGTAGGTATATATGTGAGTGTATGTGTATGTATATATGTATTTATGACTACAGAAATATCGGAACGCATTGCGAAAGTCAAGTAATCTATTTGGCCTATCTGTTATAACGCACTCATTATGTGTATAAACACACACACACACATATATTAACTTTATCACATAAACAATTGTTCTGCATTAGTAGAATGATTAAGTGACCTCATTCAAACTGTAAGGTATCCGATAATGAGGACTGTTTGTCCAGAAAGCTTGTAACTTTTCTGAATAAATACACATTGATACCATCAGTTTGAAAATGAGGTCCTTTTAAGTAACACACATATATATATACATATATATGTATGTGTTGTGTATGTATATAAATGCATATATATGAAATTGTGTGAGTGTATATATATATATATATATATATATATATATATATATATATATATATATATATATATATATATATATATATATATATATAAAAAGTTGTTATTGTTATAAAAACATATCCTCTTATATATATATATATATATATGATATTGCCTATCTGTTATTATATATATATATATATATATATATTTTTATTTATTAACCCCATATATATATTATACACGATTCAGAACTGCTCTATTTTCCAGTGAATACACTCCTTTTATTTACTCAGTGCTGAAACGCAAAAAGAACCTTTAGGTAATTATTCGATTACCCAGCAATGTCATTGAAGTCTCCTCCTCCCCAGAGTGATTCCATTAATAAAAATGACACGACACGCCCTCCCTTCATTCCTTTCCATCAGCACGTTTATTTACACGACATGGATTAGATTAACGCTGCAATGGCCTCTGCAACATTCAATCACTTCCTTTCCCTTTCTTCGTCTGTTGACAGATCAGGGTCCCACCTGATGTCGATTCCGAGACATTTGCAGAATATTCTCAGAGATGGGCAGGTATCCCATCTAGGATGGATAGGTTGTAGTCCAAGACGGTATATTCAGTCTCGTGGATACTACTATTACTCTTTTTCTCCTGCAGTTATTACTTTTTTCCACACACAGCAGTAGCTGTAATAGTTGTAGCAGTAGTAGTAGAATAGGGAGAGAATGAAAAGCAGAGTGAACAGGAAGGAAACGTGAGATATAATGTCAGCAAAAGTAAGAGTTATGAGGGCAAATATATATATATATATATATATATATATATATATATATATATATATATATATATATATACATACATGTATATATATGTAAATATATAAATATGTCTTTGTTCCCTAAAGTACATAGACAAAATATATAATAATCGAATATATATATATATATATACATATATATATATATATATATTATAATATATATATATATATATATATATATATATATACATACATAAACTGATGTATATACTAATGTATTATGTAATTTTGCTGGAACAAAGACAACTCTCCCATCTTTTCTGCCTGGTTTCAGGATCAGGCTAATGCATCATGCATGCAGTCTCATATGATACATAAACCAACCCCAAACTCCCTCTCTCCACCTGGGAGAGTTGGCCACTGGAGAATGGGCAATGGCTAATAATGGCTCAAAGCAGGAAAAACCCCAAACCCCCATCCCTAACTTTCAGGGACGGTAAGGTCGTGCTTTGAGCAGAAATCTTTTGACAAGTGGAGGGAAATGTTATTTAGAATTGGCACTGATTGGTGCTTAGTCTCACACATCTGAATGTAACGTGATGCCTATTTTGAATATAAAAAGAAATTATATGAAACGGTGCATCCTTAATAGTCATCCTCATTACCTGTCTGACAAATGTCGCAGATGACGCGAATAGTATTTTTCCTTGGAAAATATTCCGACGGAGAAATAAATATTTTCCTATTTCAATTTCGAATTTGGATTAGTCAGAAGAATAACAAGTAATTTTATGTTTTTTTTTTTATTTTACCTCGTTAATCTGTATTATTTTCTGATTTTTTGTGCCTATTTCCAATAGGTAAGTAAAATTTTTTTTTTTCCAAAAGGGGAAAATAAAGTTCGTTCATTATAGAATTTATTGGCATTGTTCCGTATTTTATTAAGTTTAGTCTGTTTAATAATTTTCGACTATTTTTGTGAAAGATTCATTTGTTACAGGTGTACAGCTGGGCTAGAATTGTAGTAAAGTTCTTAGCTTTCTGTTGATTTTTTATCATGGTAATTAAAAGATCATGTAAATTCAAATCGTAAAGAAATGTCCGTTATCGGTCTGGATAAAAATTTTTTTAAAAAAAGCGGAAACTGGAAAAAATTGTGGACCTCGTAGAGAATAAATTATTTGCTTAATAGAAAGGAAAAACAGCCTCGAAATACATCTCCCGTACCTTCCTCTCCTATTTTTCCTCCCACCTTGTTCCTTTCACCACCCAGTAGTTTTGTTTTGGAGTAGATTGAGTTGGCTTTTAATTTCTTCGTGCGTGTAAGTAAAATTATTTACTGTGTGTCATAAACTGAAAATAGTTCATAATTATGTCTTTCAGAAAAGATTATGTCTTTCAGAGAAAGATTAAATCCTTTAAAAGTCTTTTTGCTTCCTGTTGGATGCGCTCTCTCTCTCTCTCTCTCTCTCTCTCTCTCTCTCTCTCTCTCTCTCTCTCTCTCAGGGCTATTTCACTTAATCTCACAATTTTGGTTTCTGTCATATTATATCCTTAATTTCATTCGTTTCATTTATGTCCAGATCTTCATCTCTCATTTTTCCCACATTTAGTTCTCTCCCAACAAATTCTCATTCACCTACGCACACCCACTCTCATAACACGTACACGGAGAGAGAGAGAGAGAGAGAGAGAGAGAGAGAGGAGAGAGAGAGAGAGAGGAGAGAGGACAGGAGGTGTGATTTAACACTTCATTTGACAGTGATTAGGTGTGTAATTAGATCTGTGGCACTGGGAAGAAGAGTCAGGTATTAAGGCCCTTTAAGGTTCTCTCTTTCTCTCCTTTCTGCCTTTGCTGAATATTCGGGTTTTATCACACACACACATATATATGTATATATATGTATTATATATATAAATATATATGTATATGTATGTATTATGTATGTTTATATATTTGCGTGTGTGTGTTTGTATTTTATTTATTTTTTTCTGATTCCTGGCAATTTGTAATTAAGACGTAAATCCAAATGGTAAGTAAATAAGGGAGCCATTTCCTTCAACTCATGTATGATAGTAAGAGCGGGGTCCCTAGTATTCTACTAAGCCGTACCTAGCTCTTGCCATCTTGCGTGGGTTTGAATCCACCACAGAAGGAAGAGTTTTTATTCGCTCGTATATCTCATCTAGATTCAAGGCTGGTTGTGTGATAAGTGTATTCAAAAGTGTGAATAAAACCGTAAATTTAAGAGATGTTTGTGGCCATTCTAAATACTTATTGCTGTAAGGGATCAGTAGATTTCCCGTGTGATTTACTGTTTGTATTGAAGTCGAATATACATGCATACATTGTTATACATATACATATATATATATATATATATATATATATATATATATATATATATATATATATATATATATATATATATATATATATATATCTATAAATAAACAAAATTTGTGTCCCTAAGAATTTTGGTGTGACAGTTGACAGGCATACCCATCCTTGCTGACCACATTTTCCCTTAGTTATTTCTCTTTGTTCGTTCCGTGTAAAATTAGTTTTCAAGCCATGGTACTGGCTTTAGTTTCATTTTAAAATTGACTAGTTGTAATTTATCGAAGTATGTTCAGAGGAACAAAACAAAATAAAAGGTCAAATTAAAAACTGGTGTTTGGTGAAAACAAATGTTTTCTAGGCTGCTGTAAAAATAATTGCCAAAAATAAAGTTTTAGATATACATAATTTTTGTTGTGCCAAGCAAACTCTGGTAAATTGCCTTCCAATTGACATATATATAGTTTTATTTCTAATGATGCTGTTACTGCTAGTGCAAATATGAAGAGAGATAAAAACTTTTTCTCTGCTGAGAACTTACTAACGCTATGCAGAATTTCTTTTAATTGTCTTTGTACACTTGTTATCATTCTTGGATATTCATTTTGGTGTAATTTGTAAAGATCTTCGTAATTTTTGCAGTATGTTAAAAAAATGTAAAATAAAAAGTAAGCTCAAAATGAATAGTTAAATAAAAAAAATTGGTAAAACAAAATGTGTTATAAATATAAAGTTTTCGAATCGCGCATACAGTAGTTTCGATTAATAGCCTTTCCGTGATGAATAGCTTATTGTTATTTATATTATTCATTGTGCAGTAACGCGTTTTGCTGTCATTTTTTATGGTATGGGTATACAGTATTTTACTAAAAATTATTGTATTATAACGGAGTTTGTTTTCACTTAATGCACTGAGGGATTATTTTTGCCTTTTACCGAATTATTTTTACGTACATTTGGTAACAGTCAGGAAGCTTCGTACTGAAACGATTGCAAAATGGTTTTAAATCTGGCCGTCATTTTCGACGACACTGGTATATACCTGTATACTGTGTATATATATATATATATATATATATATATATATATATATATATATATATATATATATATATATATATATATATATATATATATATATACACATATACATACACGATACATAAAAACATTGATTTCTCACACATGAAAATAACATTCCATTAAATGTCTGTGCGAAAATGAATTTAACGTTATGTGTATTTATTTTATAAACAGCCACCGTGTTTATTAGAAGTATATTCAGTAATGTTTTTAAAGCACCGGGACAGGCATCACAGATGCTCAAGATAATACTGCGCCTATAAGTTCATGCACGTCACACTGAAAATTGCCATGCATAAAAGTGGTCCCCTAAACTGGGACACGGTATCGATCATTGCAAAGTGACAATGCCAACAAGCAAGCCAAAGTACCTCGGATATACGAGAGAGGGGAGAGAGAGATTGTTCTCTTTAAAAGAGTCATGGACCAACCAGCAAAGTAAGTTGCTATGCTGTCATGTGTCCAGTTTGACCTCAGTGGGATGATGTACAGAGGTCAGCGTGTTTCGTTTTGTTGTGTACTTGTCACTGAATGCCAATGGAAAATCAGTCTTTATTCCACATGTGGACTTTTGTTTCTGTTTATGGCTGTGTTTAAAAGATATAATATATAAAATATATATATATATATATATATATATATATATATATATATATATATATATATATATATATTTATATATATATATATATATATATATATATATATATATATATATATATAATTTATTTATTTATTTTCACAGCCCAACCTGGGGGTTGATTTATCTGACCTATAAACACACACTACACTCATTGACTACTTAGTTAAACTCATGAAAAGAGTAAATTAGCATTATATTAAATGGTTTCCAAAAATGCAAGATTTCACTAGTGGGTTTTATTACAAAAAGGATCAGAAGAATATTGCAAGGGAGCTCCTCACTAGCTCCTTGGCACTGATTACGTTACTTGCAAAACAAAAAGTGCCAATATCGAAGATTTTACGATCTATGGTAAAATTTCTTAACTCTAGAATTAATTGTTTCTGAAATAGAAATCACTGTGTAGGAAGCTCTTAAAGATAAGTAAATGTACAGATTTTGGCCACGTAGGCATATAAGTCTTCAGGAATGAATCTTGAAATGATCTTCCACGTCAGGGAATTCAGGAATTGGCGCCGTGGGAACAGGTAGATACACAGAATCAAACGCCTATTCTGCAAGACAAACTTACTGTCACTTTGGGGCAAAGAAACATTTCTTAGTCACTTAGGGAATGCTGAAGGCTGAGAGGAGCAATATATAATAGCAAAGGCTTCAAAATGCTTATGTTACTTGAAATGAAAAATTTTAACACTTCACTTATTTTCTCAGAACTCTAAGGGCAGAAATATAAGAAAAGAATGAAAATTATAGTGGAAGACTGGGTGTTGTAAACTCAAAATCAGACTATACCTTTCAATAGGATACAATGCCTTGATATGTAGGCCAGACTTTTGCAGTAAGGCAAGGGACTTGGTGGGACTATGTGGACGACAAAGGTTTTACTGGGTCAGAAAGGGAAGGGCGGTTGGAGACCGACCCGGCAAGGACTCTACTCTGATGCTAGCTTGTAATGAACTGTCTGTGTGACCCCTGGCCAGGTCCTTATATAGTTTCTGGTCCAGCCTCCAAGTCTTTTGTCCCTCATGTGGCGTTTGTCCGTTAACTTGCTGGCCTCCATGTTTTTTGCAGCATCGGCAGGAGTGGTGCTGGAACAAGGGAAGAATGAGAGCACCAGGAAATCAAAGTTTGACAAAAGCAGGATTTAAGGCCCTTAGAGGAGGAAGAGTTTTGTCGAGTTTTGTCATGAAGGTGCATGTTTCTTCAGCTAAGAGAGTGAAGCTTTTGCTCTTGCAGTGCTAATGTCAGGGTTGTTTGGTCACTCCTGGGGCTTCTTGGTTCTGGATGGTCATTTATGGGTTTGACACACCATTTTGAAGCTACAAACTATATTGTTTCTTCGACAATAAAGTTAAGTTAAAATTTTTGAAAATCGCCCAACTGTGCAGTGTAATGTTTTTATGTGGGGCTTTTCTCTTGCAGACAGCAGTTACACATTAACAATATATATATATTGAATATATATATTCTTAATTGAGACTTCATAAAAAGCAAATTGTTATATTTATATATAAACAAAGAAACTAAATACAAAGAAAGACACTATATACTTGTATATATAGACTGTGTTTTTTATGTATAACGGACGATTGAAGTCTTGATACTATATATATAAGGAAACACAGTATTATATAGGCAAAATCTATATATTTGTCAAAACATTTGTTGAACATATATAAGACCACCTATATATATATATATGGGTTTAGTGTGTGTGTGTGTGTGTGTGTGTGTGTGTGTGTTCCTCAGTCGTGTGTGTAGATATTTATAATATATATATATATGTTTATTTTTATGTATATATGTAGATAACTGAATATAATACTGAAACTTTTGGAGGAAACAGTCATGCATACACACACAGACACACGCACACACATCCATATGCTGTCAAATCTTCCATCCTTGAAAGGGTCAGACCTTAATGGAGCTAGATGAAACAGACTTGAAGTTATTTCCGCTCTTTTAAGCGGGGATTACTTGAAACTCTGCGTTGAACCGTTTCCATTCATCTTTAAATAAATTATTAAAATTATGACAGTATGCATGAAAATAAACGTTCCTACGTTGCTCATGTATTAACAAAAATATTCGTTTAGGTGACTGGGGCTCAAGTCGTTAAGATGAAACCTAAAATAACTTGGATTAACGTCCTCGAATAAACCTAATATTTATTCTCCCTTGGAGACATCTTGAATATTATAAATCAAACACGTCGAAGGGACCTATATTTAAAATCATTATTGTCGTTAGACTCGTTAGCAACAAATCTTCTGCAGACGGGAAACCTATAAAGGTGAGACAGGCATTATGACGAATGGATTTCTGTTGTGTAACTGCAGTTAATCGGAGGAAATGCTAATGATAGCGAGAATGCTGTGGATCTGTGCTCACTTCCCTTCTTGAACAAATTATGAAGGAGTGAGAGGGTGGAGGCGATATCCTCTAGGAAGCGTGTAAACAGAAACAAATATGAATGTATATTATTTGTAATTAATATGCTGTAATATTGTTGTATTTCATAAATACACAAGCAAATAAATTTTTTGAAGGTTCGTTGTTATCATTGCATCTATTTTCACTTCATAGCTGCAAGAACTTCGATATTTTATTGTTTCTGTCCCCTCATTTTCTACAAGTTCCTCTTTGGACGAGTCGGTAGAGTTCTCGGCTAGCACTCTACCAGGCCCGAGTTCGAATCTCCGGCCGGCCAATGAAGAATTAGAGGAATTTATTTCTGGTGATAGAAATTCGTTTCTCGCTATAATGTGGTTCAGATTCCACAATAAGCTGTAGGTCCCGTTGCTAAGTAACCAATTGGTTCTTAGCCACGTAAAATAAGTCTAATCCCTCGGGCCAGCCCTAGGAGAGCTGTCAGTCAGCTCAGTGGGTCTAGTTAAACTAAGGTATACTTAACTCATTTTCTACAAAAATGCAAGTCTAGTTATTGCAGTTGCAGTGTTAGATGCAAGGCAGTAGATCTGACGTTCTTGGTACATGGTATTGCAGTAATAAAGTGACATATGACGAAGCCTTAAAAATGAATGGCGAAAGAACCTTTAGAAAACCTCAGATATTACACACACGACGCAGCACCATTCATCAATAGAATCCCGAGCGTTGTCTCCTTCCATGAGCGGCGGTCTTAAATCGGTTATCAGCAGATCGGTCTCTCAGCTACACACCCCATCGTATTATTAATGGTAAAAGTGGGCGGTGCCTCTAATCTACCACTGTTACAAGCGCCCTGGCACTGCGCCAACCGGTAGTGCTACGGAGAGGAGTTGGATTCGCCCGGGGGGATTTTCTTTATGGACGACATTTTTCTTTCCATTTTTGTCTCCTTTCCATTATATTAACTTGGATCGTTCTCGTCTATTTTTCCCTCGGGATTTTTCGTTTCAAATGTCGGTGTCTCGTGTGGTGACTCCAGATGCGTGTGATGCCATTACGGCTGCTGGTAAATTTACTCTTTACTTTTATTCTAGTGGTGATGTACAGTATATATTTTGATTAAACAGGGCGACAGTTGTTTATAAGAAACTTGTATTGTTTACGGGCATGTATGTGTGTAAATATATATATATATATATATATATATATATATATATATATATATATATATATATATATATATATATATATATATATATATATGTGTGTGTGTGTGTGTGTGTGTATGTGTGTGTTATACTAATTCGGTATGGATCGTGTGAGAATCATTACTCCAGTCATCATTCTTCAAGCATTAAATTTCGATCCAGTTAGAAATAAGACTGGAAAATTTCTGGCCGCTACCACAATATATTAGTCTCGATCACCTGTGTAAGGATGAAATCCGAATAAAAAGAGGAGTTTTTTTTATACAAACTCGTTTGTTAGTGTCCTGGATTGGCAAAAACAACGGTATGCATCTCACTAATACAATGAAGCAACATTCAGTTTTACTTTATAATAATCACAGGTATCGTCAAGAAACAATTGACACGTTTCAGCAATATAATAATAATAATGGTGAAGATGAACCGATATCATTTCTATGGCCGGTAAGACCTGAGCAAGTATCGTCATTGCTGTACTCATATGTATTTGTTTAATTTTTCAGAAGTTAGGCATTTTATCGTGTCTCATTTGTTTCGTTGGAGGAGCTGAATATTATTTTGCAGTTTCATAGTTACTGTTGTGATTATACCTTTTAGAAGTAGCACTAGCATTAACGCTAAGTGTTCATTTACCATCTAGAGCGTAAGTGATGTAAACGACGGAATAATATTTTTATCATTGTCATTAATTTATTAATGAGTTTACAACCTTTGGTGGAAAGATCAAGATTAATAGATAAAAACATCTAACAAACATCAGTGATAAATGTAAAGATATTTTCTTCTCGTGATGTTCCTTGAAACAGCTCGATAAGTTTTCGAAGAATGCAGAAAATATCTAATAGCTACGTCAGACTTTGATGTGGCCCATGTCTCCATTTTCTTCCAAAAATCGCCTGTGCTCACCAGGGCTCGAACCTGGGACCTTCTGTGTGTTAGACAGATGTGATAACCACTACACCATGAGCACCGATGCGGTAAGATCGCGTGCCAGCATCCCCGTCTCATCTTAAGCGTTATCAGGGGATGCTGCATCTTGGAGAGTTAACGAATTTTAACGCTCTTTTCTGATGGTAATGCCCCTTTAAGAGTGAGTAACTAAAGTTTACCTAAATCATTAGCTCTCTCTCTCTCTCTCTCTCTCTCTCTCTCTCTCTCTCTCTCTCTCTCTCTCTCATTGCAAATTTTTGTGCTCCGTTACTGTCTTATAACTTTAATTGGAAATGCCCTTTAGATAATTTCAGCACATAGATGTTTGCTGTAATTTTGAATAATTGTATATATACTAGGCGAGTGTGTGTGTATATACATATATATATATATATATATATATATATATATATATATATATATATATATATATATATATATATATATATATATATACATACATACATACATATGTAGTGTATATGTATATATATAATAATATATATATATATATATATATATATACATACATACGTATATATATATATATATATATATTGGGCAGAAAGGTGTTTAAGGAAACCGGGTAGTTGAGAGAACGGCGCTCCCTTCCCCCATCGTGCTTTACTCCACGTATCCTTATGAGCCAGCTGTCATTGTATGTCAGAAAAAATTGCTTTTCCTTCAATCCCTTTGCATTCCAGAGGAAAGTTGTCTTATTTTCTTCCAGAAAATACTGCTCTCGCCAGGGCTCGAACCTGGGACCTTCTGCGTGTAAAGCAGACGTGATAACCACTACACTACGAGAGCGGCGGAGGAATGCAATTTTTTATATTAAACTATGTTATTTATTTTTCATTATCGTGGTATCGATTTAGTTTTTATTACAACGTCATTTACAAGAAGGTTTCGAGACGGGATTTTTCGTTTGAAAGGCAGGCAAGGTATCAAGAGAAAATATGAAAAATTGAAGTGTTTGCTTATACATACACACACACACACACACACACACATATATATATATATATATATATATATATATATATATATATATATATATAATTATATATATATATATATATATATATATATATATATATATACATACACAGTATTCACTACCAATAGGAAGAATTAAAGACTGGAGTAAACCCCATTTATTCTGGTCAAAGCAATAAAATTAAGAAAATTACATATAATATATATTTGAATACATTGTTAATCAAATAAATAATATAAGGAAGATCCTGACTCTGTATTAGACCATACATTAGAATCGGCAAAGAGATTTTTATATGAAAACAGAAAAGAAACTTACAGCACAAAAACCTGGTTTTACTACCATATAATAATAAGTTAGAAGATGTCCTTCGTCTAATTAAGAATGTTAATGTAGCATTTAGGAACACTAAAACAATGAAAGTGTACTTACAGAGTTCTCCCAACGGTACTAAAGGCTGTGTATATCAAATTCCTTGAAAGTCTTGTGATAGCTTTTATATTGCTTACACTAGAAAAACATTGGAAAAGAAAATAGATCGGCATTAAACATATGTAAGACACGGGCAGGTGGACAGTGGAATTTTTGTACACGTTAGTAAAAACAATCATACAGTCAACTGGACAGGGGCAAATAAGATAGTTCATTCTAATAATGCACGGGAAAGAAGCATCAGTTCATTCTAATAATCCTCGTGAAAGAAGCATCAGTTCATTGTAATAATGCACAGGAAAAAGCATCAGTTCATTGTAATAATGCACGAGAGAGAAGTTCATTGTAACAATGCACGGGAACGAAGCATCAGTTCATTGTAATAATGCACGGGAAAGAAGCATCAGTTCATTGTAATAGTGCACGGGAAAGATGCATCAGTTCATTGTAATAATGCACGGGAAAGAAGCATCAGCTCATTGTAATAAAGCACGGGAAAATGCATCAGTTCATTGTAATAACGCACAGGGAAGAAGCATCAGTTCATTGTAATAATGCGCGGGAAAGAAGCATCAGTTCATTGTAATAATGCACGGGAGAGGTCATTGTAATAATGCACGGGAAAGAAACATCAGTTCATTGTAATAATGCACGGAAAGAAGCATCATTGTAATAATGCACGGAAAATGCATCAGTTCATTGTAATAACGCACAGGGAAGAAGCATCTCTTCATTGTAATAATGCACGGAAGAGCAGCATCAGTTCATTGTAATAATGCCCAGGAGAGTAGGTCACTGTAATAATGCACGGAAAAGAATCATCAGTTCATTGTAATAATGCATGGGAGAGCAGGTCATTGTAATAATGCACGGGAAAGAAGCTTCATTTCATTGTAATAATGCACGAGAAAGAAGTTTCAGTTCGTTATAATAATGCACGAGGAAGAGCAGCATCAGTTCATTGTAATAATGCCCAGTAAGCGTCAGTTCACTGCAATAATGTTTGGAAAAGAATCATCAGTTCTTTGTAATATAATGGAGAGCAGGGAACATTTGAAAGACGTCATTTCATTGTAATAATGCACGAGAAAAAGTTTCAGTTCATTGTAAAAAGCGCCATCAGTTCATTGTAACAATGCATGGGATAGAATCTTCAGTTCATTTTAATAATGCATGGGAAAGAAGTTCATTGTAATAATGCTCGGGAATGAAGCATCAGTTCATTCCAATAATGCACGGGAAAGAAGCGTCAGTTCATTCTAATAGTGCACGGGAATAATGCACGGGAACGAAGCATCAGTTTAATGAAATAATGCACGGGAGAGAATTTCATTGTAATAATGCTCGGGAACGAAGCATCAGGTCATTCTAATAATGCACGGGAACAAAGCATTAGTTCATCGTAATAATGCACGGGAAAGAACATCAATTCATTGTAATAATGCACTGGAAAGAAATATCAACGAAGCATCAGTTCATTGTAATAATGTACGGAAAAGAAGCATCAGTTCACTGTAACAATGCACGGAACGAAGCATCAGTTCATTGTAATAATGTACGGGAAAGAAGCATCAGTACATTGTAATAATGCGCGGGGAGAAGGTCATTGTAATAATGCATGGGAAGAAGCTTCAGTTCATTGTAATATGCACGGGAAATAAACATCAGTTCATTGTAATAATGCACGGGATAGAAGCATCAGTTCATTGTAATAATGCACGGAAGAGCAGGTCTTTGTAATATTGGACGGAAGAGCAGGTTATAGTAATGATGCACGGGAAAAAAGCTTCAGTTCATCGTAATAATGCACGAGAAAGAAGCATCAGTTCATTGTAATAATGCACAGGGAAGAAGCATCAGTTCATTGTAATAATGCACGGTAAAGAAGCGTCAGTTCACTGTAATAATGCATGGGAGAGTAGGTCATTGTAGTAATGCACGGGAAAGACGCTTCAGTTCATTGTAATAATGCACTTGAAAGAAACATTAGTTTTATATATATATATAAAGCTTTAGTTAAAGCATGAATATCATTCGAGCCATGTATAAACTTGATCCTTTCATTTCAAAAGATTATGTAACAGGAAGGTTGTAGACATAGAAGGAGAAATGGTAAACAGTTTTGTAAACTAATTAATTAAGTGTTTGACTCCACATCTTGGCCCCTGTCAGGTCTGGATTTTCGGTTTCCAACGGTCTGTATGTTTGTTTGTGCTGACCCCCTAGCACATATATTGTTAATTTCTACCAATATGTACCAGTCTTTCTATAATGGTGTAGAAATAAAGCCGAACTCTGTCAGGATTTACTCCCAGTTTTTTCCACTGTTCCCTAGATACAAATTTCGTATCAGGGTGAGTGTAATCATATATGTATATATATATATATATATATATATATATATATATATATATATATATATAATATATATATATATATATATATATATATATATATATATATATATATATATATAATAGTGTGTGTGTGTGTGTATATAAATAAAGATAAAATCAGAAGAAAGCATGGAGTTTTATCTTTTATTTATATATTCATCATGTTCCATATTTTCATTGATTCAGTTATACATACATACATATATGTATATATATATATATATATATATATATATATATATATATATATATATATATAATTATGAATCTGGCATGAAAATTTAAATAGGTTGTATTCCTGGTCATGTAGTTATTATTAAAAATCAGCATAAACAGTCTTTGACAAAACAAGAAAAACCATTTACAGTAGCTAGATCAAACATGGTTATTCCTATGAATGTTTGTTCAGTAACGTATATGGTAAAATCATGCTAATAGTGACGTAATATCAAATGACCAAATACTAATGGACATTGCATGAAGTTCAGAATTGACCATTGTTTTATTTTATTTTATTTTATTGTTTATCGCAATTTTCAACAAAAAAATTTTGGGAAACAATGTCTATATTTTCACGTTGATTCAACAGTTATTGTCTACATTATAACAGACACTTCGGACCATCCGCATGAGATTCAAGAAAGTTGTGTCAGTGATTTAGTTCAATTTGTTAATGTGTATAATACATACATACATACATACATACATATATATATACATACATACATATACATATATAGTAATATATATATATATATATATATATATATATATATATATATATATATATATATATATATATATATAATCCACGTTTATAACTCACCTTCTGACGGGATTTTAAAATATTCTCAAACAAGCGTCCCTTCATGCTGCATTGGAGATATAAATTATATATATATATATATATATATATATATATATATATATATATTTATTTATATATGTATATATATACATATACATATACATATATATATATGTGTGTGTGTGTATATGCGTATGTACATTATATATATATGCATATATATAACATATATACATAATGTACATACACACACACACACACACATATATATATATATATATATATATATATATATATATATATATATATATATATATATATATATATATATATATATACATACATACATACCCACTATATATTATATATATATATATATATATATATATATATATATATATATATATATATATTTAAAAATATACATACATACATCCAATGCAGCACGAAGGGACGCGTGCTTGAGAATACTATAAAATCTTCGTTAGAAGGTGAGTGAAAACCGGGACTTAGAAAAAGTACTTTCGTAGTTTAAATTCTACATTTTCAAGCTGTGAATATGTAAAATGTTTACCGTGTGTCTATACCGTAAGTTTATTATAGCCTGTTGTGTTTGGTGTATACTAAATAGAATACTAACTTTGTAGCAGTTTATATTCGCACGTTCATGCAGTTTTGGTGACAGAAATCGGATCCATTTTTTGCATATGATTGCGTTTTTGGTAGGGCGTTCGTTCGTGATAAGTCTAGCTGGCCTCAAGCCAACACGGAGTCTAGCTCCTTGATAACAGGTAAGGGCATTCAGACTCCAGCAAGTTCTTCTGTCCTTGACGCACCGCATTACTGGATGAATATCATTATGTGGATTATATTAGAATGAAGATGCTGAAGACGGAAAACAAGAAAATTATTGTGATACATAATGAGAAAATGAGCTTGATATGGATTCGTAATTGAGTAATGAGTCTGATACATAACGTTGATACGTGATGAGGAATGCTTACGTAAGTGGCTGAAATGTCTAGGAAATTGGCATTCTCATGGTGGGATATTTTATCCATTACAGACTTTTTTCGTCTTTCAAAGCATTAGCCTCGTACCATTACAACTGAATGTCATTTGTCTATGCCTTACATTTGTTCTTGTTTAAATACTTATTTTAACTGGCAGACTTTTTTCCTTCTTAAATGACCATTAGCTTTCGTGAAATGAGCAGAGTATACACAGACTTTCCGTCATTTGCCGAATCAGTAGTTAGCTTTTTGATTTTATAATGTATGGAAATCCATTATAAAAAGAAGACTTGAGTTCTTTGGTAATCAGTGGAGCCTAAGTTTATGAATAATTTTCTGCTACACTTGCATGGATGTTAGCAAGTACGCGGTTTGAGAGATGTCTCCCCTGGTATTGAATATTTCCATCGCCTATGTAGTTTTATTTATTCATTTATTGCATTTATTTTTTCATTGATATTTACCAATAAATCTTTTTGCGGTACTTCATTTATATATTTATTTTTTTGAGTTTAGTCCTTTCCTAAATCAAGAGCTCTTAACTAATTTTTTTTATGCTGTATTTCATATTAAAAGGCTGAAGGGAATTCTAACTGAATGTTATTTGACGCATTATTATAGTATTCCATTACTGCTGTTTTTTTTAGACTTTTATTTTGCGTGACTAGAGTGAAAATTTTACAATTTTAGGATCTTAACTGGGTTCCTTAATTGAAGATGATATTTCATCGACATAGTTTTAATATGACAAATATTTCAAATGTTAGTGAAATATTCTCACTTGTGGCTCCATTTATTGATATTGAATTGATTTTTTATAGCATATGGAACCCATCTTGCAGTTTGATATGCATTGGATTGTAGGCGTATGCACTGTATTGGAATTTGATTTACATATATACCACTTCTGTAATTTTTTATTCTTCTCAGTCGCTCTCAACTTCGTGTGAGTTGATTAATAAATTTTTCTGTTTTTATTTATTTGATTGCTCATCTCTTATTTACTGAAAGCTTAACAGTGGTCTTGGAAACTATATGTTAATCTCTTCTGTAAGAGAGCCTTGGATTGAAATTGTTGAATTTTTGTTTTATAGTCTGATGTCGGAATGTGTCAAAGGCATAATTTTCCACTTTCCTCCTTTCCTCACTAAGTATCGAGACTGGAATATCTCTTCTTTATCCAAGATAATTGGAGAGGAAGTTCTTTTAAAATCCAGAGTGGGTTATATGTTTACAGAAGAAGGTGGTTTCTTCTCGAGAAAGTATAGCATCTTTTTATTTTTGGTTATTGTCGGTGAATATCTTAGCTATTACCAAGATGCCACGAGGCCTTATGATTTTTAAGGTTGGGTCTGTTTTAAGTTTGTACGTTGTTTATGAATGTTATTTTATGAAGTACTTTAAAAAGATTGCTTATATTTAGAAATCTGTTCATATGTATGTTTACTTAGACTCGATATAGTAAAAAGTGGCTGTCATTGAGAGAATCTATTTGTTATTTGTCTTTTAAAATAAAAGTAAATGTAGAATTTGAAGTGATATTCATGATTATTTATGTGGTCTCTTAGTCCTGTTCTAGGTTAAGGACAGCACTTTTAAAAATATATAATTTCAAACAGAGGGTATGTAAGTTTATGAGGAAACGTAATCCTTAAAAAGAACTTTAAACTTTAATAAGAGATGAGAGACTGGGTCCGGCCGTTGTCTGCTGGAAGTTTATCTTGCGATTCAACCGAGAATTCATGATACTTTACGTGGTCGAAGTATATAAAGTCTACGGCGTTATTGGCAAAATTCCTAAATGCATCAGGATCAAAATGTGCTTTTTGCATGTCCGAGAACTAATGCTACAACTCTCCCGCACTTACGCCATCCATAGACACGGCTGAAAAAATGACAGCCGTACATATAATAACCGAAAATAATATTATTTCATAAATTTAGAAAATTAAGGAAACAGCCAAGTAGCGCGAAAATGGCTCTCTCTCTCTCTCTCTCTCTCTCTCTCTCTCTCTCTCTCTCTCTCTCTCTCTCTCTCTCTCTCTCTCAGTAATGTTTTGTTTAACAATCTTGGACAGAAGCAAACCACATTTAACAATATAATAAATCGTAATTTGAAGTTTTTGTGTGATTGCGTTTGTGCGTGTACATGCGTCAGTGCGTCCACAATGCATTCATTGGTTAAAATCTAGTTTGATTATCAGATGTTAGGAAAACATCCTATCCAGAGGCTTACTATAAAAGTGCTTTGAATACAACATAAGTTTTACGGTATAGTGTCTATGAATACAAGAAAGAATTTCTGATAGTCTGATGAGGATTTGTTGAATTGGCAGCAAAACATTCATGAAGATTCGACAGAGCAATAGTAGACTGACCTAGGTTTGATTGATATGGATTACTGTCAAGATTTGAGAGGTTTAAAAGAGCTTTACACTATTATGGATTAT
Organism: Macrobrachium rosenbergii; assembly: GCF_040412425.1. Classification (NCBI taxonomy): domain Eukaryota; kingdom Metazoa; phylum Arthropoda; class Malacostraca; order Decapoda; family Palaemonidae; genus Macrobrachium; species Macrobrachium rosenbergii. The sequence continues at coordinate 60,695,145 of NC_089796.1, forward strand.
ATAAGATGTTAGAAAAACACTGATGCAAACAAGCATTATATAAAGAATTTTGATATGATAATTTATAGTACACTCTTTAACGTTGCAAGGACTCTCCTCTTGTGCGTAATAAGGCTTGTTTCTTGCTATGCCCATTTTATTCTGAATCATGCAGTGACGTTACACTGACACATGTCGCTAGTGTGAGTTATTGTGGCAGACGACACATGAATGCATACAAATAAAAAAACGATTTACGTTATGAAATACTTAAATGTTGGATGTATGTTAAAGTTACAATACCTGTAAAAATGCAGGTCCTTTGCCTTAATGTATACTTTGCTTACCTTTGGTCGTTTGCTTACTGTTCAGTTTGAAATTGTTTATTTGATTATTTGCAATTCAGTTAATCATTAACGAATAATTTTTTGCTGGACAGTTAAATCTCTCATTTCGTATTTGGTCTGTTCTTTAAGATTCTAAATATAGTTACAATTTGTTTCAGGCGTCTGCAGCAAGGTAACGGTCGAGATTATTGGTGCTTTTTTCATACCCAGAAGGTGAGATTAATGATATATTCAAAGGTATGAATAAAATACACATACTCTGGAATCACTCATCGAGATTCACTTAAGCTTGTATCTCGCACAGCCCACTGCTGTTTTGCCACTCTAATCACTTTACATCAGGCAGATTTTTAGTTAGCTAAGAGTAGTTATTATAGATGTAGTTATGCTTAATGTTTTTCACCGACAAATCCCTTCTTAGAGGGGTGGTTCCGGAAGGTGCGCTAACTTACCTGTTTTCATAAAGAATTTTGGGATGTAGTTATTGACCACATGCCAGCCCGCGGCTGCCGAGCACCTCAACCGATTAAATACAAATTAGGAAATTCGCTGCTTAGGTCAACAGTATAGTGTTGGATATTTCAGGCACAGCACTTGGATAGCCTCCTTCCTCGATCGATATCGGGAATCTAGTAGGGAGGTGAAGCTGGTTTTAATTGACCACTAGAGTATATATATCTATCTGTCTAGCTATGTACTTAAGCATGTATATAATATATATATTATATATTTATGCATACATGTATATGTATGTATATATACATATATATATATATAGATATATATATTAATTTTTATTTTTATTTTCATGTCGTATTCTCCCTTAGTGACTCACCATCTTATTTCTGTAGCTGGCGATATCTTGCACGTACAATTTTCTTTAATGGGTCATTTTCTTGTAGTGGAGACATATTGTAATGTTGCCTAATGACTCGGTTTCTTTGATGGTGAGAGGTATTGATTCCGTCCAGTTCAGTGTGGCTTTTAGAGTCCGTTCTTTATATAACTTATGGTCTTGTAGCAGCTAATTATTCCCGTTTTCCTTTTTTTGCATTTTATTGCTTGTTGTCGTGTTTCTTCATTTATTCCATGTTTCGGTTTGGCTCTTCTGTGCACGTATCTTCATCCTGATTACAGAATATTTAGTATAATATATATATTATTGTGGAATGTGCAGGTTCCGTCAAGGAATAAGGTAATAATTAGTTGTCCTGTGGTTCCAATATTCAGAACAGTCTTCAGCCAAGACTTGATGAAGCATAGAAACCTAAATTATCTGGGGATAGCTCGATTTGTCTGAATAATGTATCTCCAAGAATTCGGTAGTTTGTTGTCTTCAGTAATGAAAAACCGGTAATTAGTTCAGTATTAAATTTTAAAGAGTGTGTACGAAGACAGAACTTAAAGGAGTGTGTACGAAGACAAAAGTTATGGAACAGGTATGGATTCAACTTGTGGAACCGTCAGCGCACCTCACGTGGTGCACTGTAGTCATTACTAAAGGGTATTTGTAACGTCCCCACCTCGGCCCCGAGTTGCACCCACTTTTTAGCCTTGCACTTTGCCTGCATTCCTGCATCCTTTCTTCAGAATTGTTGTCAAACTTCTCTGGTACTTCTTAGTTCTACTGAGGCTTCATCGCAGCTCCTTCTGAGATCCTTGTACTTCATCTCCATTATTTTCTGGATCTCGTTATCTTTCTGTCTAACCACTCCATCTCCCTCTTTTCGCTGTAAGCGCTGATTGGCTAACAGTACCCCAGTGTTTGGCTTGACAGCCTAAATTTCATCAGTCAGTCAGCCCTTGAGTTTGCATTTACTTTTGCTTGTCATTCTTTTTAATAGGCTTCCATCAGTCTTTGCAACTTCTGTTCATTGTCCATAATCGTCGTCGATAAAATTTTTTCCTTCTGCATTAATTTGCAGGCAATTTACCTCTCCAAACGCTAACATCTAGCAGGCGTTTGAACCAAGAAAATTATAAGGAAGTATTGTAGTGGTGGCCTCATCTAACTTGACTAAAACTCCTCGTCAACTATTTCTTAACTAAGAAAATTAATTGCGCTGTCTCTTGCTTTTGTATATAAGGGGTAGGCAGATAGTTCAACAAGCTGCAAGTTACATACCAACTTTTTGATGGCAGAATCTTATTTCAATAAGGATGATCAATTTTAAAATACCAAGTAACTCATTAGCATAATTTTGGTTACTTCGCAAAACAGCATTGAACAAATTTGTTTGTTTAAACGTGAAATACATCTTTTACGAAAATAACTGGCCCTTAGAGATTATTCCTTCTGTTATAGCCGCGCGAAATATCCTACTAAAATACTAATACATTTAACTGCTTCTGTGAAGATTGACGATTTTTCCCGTGCTACTAGACAAATCCATGCTATAGTTCAGCTGTTGTGTTGTTTCGTAAAAGTTATCTTTTAACTAGTGAAACTCACTTCCTTTTTTATATTTGATGGTAATGAATTGCATTTCGAGACTTGCCAAGTATGGATAGACTCTATAGATTGCAAGTTTATGAAGTGATCAAGCAGGTGAAAGAGTCCGAGTTAAAGACTGATCATTAACTAAAACAAGTGAGAAATGCGCCGAAATTTCTTCGGCGCAATCAAGTTTTCTGTACAGCGTATAATGCTGTATGAAACTCTCAGCCATGGCCCATGAAACTCTCATCCGCGGCCCATGAAACTTTCACCCACGGCCCTTGTGGCCTGTGTTGTTGTCACCTATAAGCGGTGCCAGACGCACGATCATGACTAACTTTAAGATCTAAGTTGCGGACACACAGACAAACAGCTATCTCAGTAGTTTTCTTTTACAGGAAACTAAAAAGAAAAGTGCCCTTCAGAAGTAAAACTTGTTGGCTCATGCTCCACACTCTTTACTTGAATCACTAGATCCTGGAAATGGGGTAGTTTTTATGTCTGATATTTTATTAATACTATGTCTTGCTTAAGATTTCAAAGTAAGTTTCATGTCAAAAGACAAACATTATTTTATTGAACATTTTAAATTCGAGTTATTTTCTTGGTAAATTCTTCTGTATATGACAGAAAATTGTGAGCATAACTCTTGTATTTGACATTTGTCTCAGACTTACATGTCCAGGAGGTAGAGCCAAGGCTTGACATGTCCTCGTTGCCACTAACGAAGGAACTGAGGCTCTTGAGGTATTATGTGGTGAATACAAAGGGCCTTACGAATAGGTAAAACTATAAATAATTCCAGGTTGTCTTTGCTATCTGTACTTAGTAACATGGAAATGATTAAAAAAATCACGCTATGAGGAAGAACTGAAAACTGGAAATGTTCAACATTGAAAAGTCTTTTTTTGTCTCCACCACCCAACCCCCTTTTTTTTAATTACAATGGGTTATTATTCTTCTCCTTAAACTTATCAATTGTACGTTATATTTTATTTAATCAATAGATTCACATCAGCCATATTCTACCCATTAAAAAGAATGATTTAGTTCTCTCTTGGGAATGAATATCTTGAAAAATTATTCTCAATGCAGAAACGAATCTCATTAAATTGATTAAAGATTTCAGTGATGTGTTTATGTCCTCTGTGTTTTAAAAGGTATTTTCTGAGCGGACTTTTCATACCCTGCGCTCGTTTCGTATAATCGCAAGGTCTTTTGGTCCGGCAATTTGCCGTCAGCGCTAACCCAGGAAATTCTCTCGAACGATTCCAGAATTTCAAACGAAACCAACTGAACTTAACCCAATTTTTTCTCTTTTTTCTTTCAACTCCTGCAAAGAGTTGCCAATGCAAACACGAATAATGACACCACTCTGTGATATCGTCGAGTTCTTTCCGAATTTCTAGCATTTTGCGTTAGCATAGCGAAAAAGGGGCTTTAAATTAGTGAGACTGTAAAATCATACTGTATAAGGTAGGGGATCTTTGTCAGTTGGATTAAAAAGTCACAGTAGTAAAATCTATGTTCTCGTAAGATAGTGTTCCTATCAGTACACATACGATCACCGTACTTTGAATATTAGTCACGAAAAGGAAAACTGTTATACTTGTTTCCATTGCTTGGATTCATTTGACAAGTCGGAACTTCATTTATGATTAGCTAATGTTCAGTTGCGTGGAAGCTTTCTTCAGTGACTTCACGCTAGATAAATGTGATTTCGGTTTGTTATATTCTGATTCTTGTACATTTGTCAAATTAGGGTGAGCTTATTTGTACAAAGCCGCACGCGTAAACATACGTGTGCTTGAATGTGCGTGTGTGTGTGTTGTGTTTTTGGGCAGTTGTGAAATGTGCAGCCAGTAAAGACAAATTATTATGAGCGATTGTGGATAGATATTGAAATACTTGTGCAGCAGGTGCGGAAAATTTGCATGAATTTTTAAATTGGTAGTTTACAAGTGTTTTTCTCGTTGGTGGTGTTGTGCTATGTGCAACCCTCTGGTTTCTTGTAAGGAATGTTGTAGATTCCTTAGCTTATGCTTTGATGGTTTCCTGACGCGTAGACAGACGACAAATCACGGGAAAGATATTTGGTCCAATTAACATTTCGAATTTTTTAGTTTACAATATATGTTCGTTAGAGTAATTGAGAAGAAGGGGTTATTAAAAGGGTAATGTTTTTAAATATATAACTATATCTATCGTTAATTGTAGCGTTTACCTTTTTATTTTAAAGCCCTATATGTATGTGTAAGGAAGAATTTTTTATTGGGTAAGCTTATATAATGCCAAAAGTCACCCTTTTGACAAGATATCCGTTCAGCCTACAGTCTTAGTGAGATTCCCTTCGGCCACATATCGATCGGATAACAGTAGGAAGTGTAACTTCATATTATTGTCGTAGAATAAGCTGGCCTTGCGCTTGCATGAGTTCATGCTATTTCGAGTAGCCAGTAAGGAACCAAATACCCTGCGGGAAGTTCATAACCGCTTTGCTTTGAAATTTGGTGAAAGGGGCTTTAAGAATACGATGGTTACAGTGGAGGTGAAAAAGATGCCGTTTGCTGAACTCGGAAACATTGTACGTAACCTAGACAACAAAATCGCACTTTTTAAGCAAATGTTTTCTGTGGCGACATGTATTAATAATAATAATAATAATAATGATAACAGTTATTATTAATATTATTTTTATTATTATTGCTGTGCGTTTCTTTCTTTCACTTAAGGTTATTTTGGTTCCTTGTGGTCTGTTGTGCCAGTACTTGTGGTTATTTGCCTGTAAATTTCTCGCCCATAAATAAAGCGTAATAGTGGTTAATTTTGATTTACAACCGGATAGACCCCATTGCAGGGCTGTGCAGTTATTTAGTCGTAAAATTTATGCTTCCAAATAACTTTTACCTTTTGCTTCGAGTTTCCACAGCATTAAAAGTCCTTTTTAAACGCGAGGCGGTAACCCTTCCATTATTCAATTTTACTCCAGAGAATGCTGCTTTCATTGGCCGCGGCCAAGAATGCATCCCGCATTGAGAAAACTCCTCAAGACGTCATAATATCTCCAAGGAGAAGTGAGAGGGGAAAAAAAAGAGAAGAAAATCTGCCGCTTATTAATATTTATGTTGATGCTGGCGGCGTCGGTGTCGCCCTTTGATCTTGAGAGCAACATTCTCACTTTATTGGTGAAACTGGGCACACTTTTTCTGGGATGCGGTATTTTGATTAATTTTCTGGCTCATTATTTGAAGATTGAATATTCGTTATTCCTCGGTCGGAAGGCTCTTAGAAAATTGCAATATGATGCTGTGCTTACAGGTAAATTTCTCTTTGGCTTTAATTTCATTTGCCCTGTTGCGCGTTTTTTGTTGGGGTGGGGGTGTGGGAATGAGGGCGTCGGGAACGATGACTGATACAGACTTAGTTCAATAGTCAACAGTTTTTCTTCGTTACGTTTGATTTTTGTATTTTTATTTCTTCAGCCAAAAAGCCTCTTTCCTTTAGAAGGAGAGGCTCCAGAAAGCTATGTCGCTCGATATCTACATTGCTTTGTAGACAGAATGAGTTGGCAAGGCCTGTACCTCTGCCCAGTGTTTATCGTAGGTGTAGACTATGTTGCATTTGGTTTGAATTTTAAAGTACATAAATTAAGCACAGATTAGAAACATGGAAGTCATGATCAACAAGTTCCAGACAGGTTAAACGATGAAGTCCAGGCGGAGATCCCCTTCCCGTCAGCTTTGAGACTTTGCCCTAGATCATGTTAGGTTAAGGCGTAGCCTTTGAATTACTATCGGGTTATAAAAAGATTTGTCTGAATTTTTATGTTTATTGCTGTACTCACTGCCGAGCAACGTCCCAGTACATATGACACATTCCTATCTAGCACGTACTATTTACTTCCTCCTTACGGTCTTTACAGTTAAGTATACCTTAGTTTAACCAGACCACTGAGCTGATTAACAGCTCTCCTAGGGCTGGCCCGAAGGATTAGACTTATTTTACGTGGCTAAGAACCAGTTGGTTGCTTAGCAACGGGACCTACAGCTTATTGTGGAATCCGAACCACATTATACCGAGAAACGAATCTCTATAACCAGAAATAAATTCCTCTAATTCTTCACTGGCCGGCCGGAGACTCGAACTCGGGCCTAGCAGAGTGCTAGCCGAGAACTCTACCGACTCGTCCAACGAGGAACTACGGTCTTTACAAACTGAAGCAAGACACATCTGCATAAACAGAAACTTCAGATCTAGGTGTTGGAGTGTGTGCTTGTGTCTGCATCATTGTATTCTGATGGTTGGCTTGAAATTGCCTGGAGGAAGACGCCATAGTTCGTCTCTAGAATGGAGAGGTGTTATGCAAATGTTGGGAGGGAATCGGCCTTTGAAGTGGTAACCGTTGGACTTTGTCCCTTTTAAAGAGCATCAGTGTAATTGTAATTGCATTTCAGGGTGTTTTGATAATTTCCGGAATTCACTAATACGGCACCATTGCCAGAACCATAGTATTAGTTGTTGTTGTAGTCTAAACTGTAGTATTAGTTGTAGGATTAAATACATTTAAAAGACTTGAATTTTAGTGCCATCTTTCCTCACCTGACTGTCTGGTAATTCCCCTTTTATGGTCTCAAGATGTGAATCCCATTAGCTGGTGCCTTCCTTTTGTCGAGTTTTCATTCTAATTATATGAGTTGTTTACGCGTGCGTAGTGGTTTTATCACTTTTTTATTTTTACCGAAGGTAGGCAAGTTTCTTATCGGGCAGTGATGAGCATTTTGACAGATTTGATGTAATAATTGTTGGTTCGCAGTCAACTTAAATACTTGCGTCAGACTACTAAGGTTTATTGCAAATTTCAGTAACGCTTGTCTTTTAACCAGAGAGGTACTATGTTAACTTTATTATTTTATCCGGACTTGGAACTGGCCTTAAGTGAATTTTTTATGTCTTGTAATTTCTAGGCGGACACTTTCAACATGTTATATTTTGACATGTTTTTACAGAGGTATTTTTCTTATATGACTTATTTTTAACAAGGCTTCTTTTATCTCGGTAGTGTTTACTTGTAGCCTGTTTTTCTCGTCTGATGTTGTTTTCATGTTGGGGAAGCACTTGCCTGCTATTTTAATTTACTAATTTACTTTATCTTTAACGAAATAGTTTTCTTATCTTATCACTCCTCAGAGAAAACACATTTTTTCCATGCCTTCGGGTGCTGATGAATGGAGAATTAAGAAACTAGTAATTCTTCAGTTATGTTCCGTCTAATTGTGTAGTTGGAATGTTGTTGTCTGAAGTCTTAGAAAAAGAAAGTGAGTTTCGTTATTGCAAATAAACTTTACTGTATTTTCATCTCTTTCACATGTTAGTAGAGCAACAACCAATGTTCTTTTAGCCCCATATCAACATCATTATTTTGTCAGCCCTGTAGATGTGATTGATTGATAAATTAGGGTGTTCTTGCAGCAGCAGAGGTCACGAACACCAAGTAACCGGCCTGACCTCCCTCTCCTAGCCCTACCGCATGTACAAACGAGTGACTTGAATCTAAGTCACTTTAGATTTGACTTGCCAATTCAGGAAGTGTACGCGTTTCTTACAAAAACTGACCATGACGGCTGTTTAAGGAAACGAGTCGACTGTTGCTTTTATTAGATGAATATAATGCTTTTCTGGTTACAGCGTTAAGGCATAAATTATCCGAAGTAATTTTAGGCTGACACGTGCTTATGAATTAAATGAATTATGTGGTCTTTCGTACCAGCCTGGAATGCGAAAATTGAATATGATTTAGTCGGGTGTTTTATAATAAAGCGCCAGTTTAAGATTTGAGTAGGACATTGCTCCTCTTTATGATTCTGCTTTTATGCAAATAAAGCATTAAGCTGGACTGAGCCGCGCTATACATAATAATCAGATTTCGAGATGATCAATTAAGCATAATCCGTTCCATTTATCAGTTTCTAAAAGAAAAGTTAAAACTACCGATTATTGTTGGGAGTAAATCATTTTGATGTTGAGTAAGTGGTTTCTGGTGGCTTCTGATTGCGTGCAGAATGTTAGTATTGCGAAAGCGAGATCGTAAATTAGTGAGACGGTAAAATCCTATGTAAGATAAGGGTATTGGTCCACTGTGATTAAAAGTAAGACAGTGACGTCTTTTGTTTGAGATGTATGTTCTTGCAAGATGTGCCATGTATTGTAATGAGGTGCTATTAGTTCTATTTCTATTCCTGTACTTCAGACTGTAATCACGAAGAGGAAAGGTTGTGTTCGTATGATATTTTTGCTGTAAGTGTTGAAATTCGATTACCTGTCGCGATGTTGTTGCATAATATGTATTGAATGTTTTTAAGAACTTGTAGACGTTTGCTTATTCGGTAATAACGCATTACGTATTCTTGCCGAATGTAATACAAATTAAGGAAATCAGTGCTGCTTATGTAGTATCCTTGGAACCATCCTGCATATTGGGTGAATGACCGAATGGGACACGTGTCATGCGATCAAATACGTCGATTACAGTAGGTTTTCATTCAGGTAACAATAAAGCGTTAATATAAAAGAAAATCGGCTTTTATGACTATTCCAAAAATATGGCACAAGTTGTCAAGGCACATTGGTTTTATATGTTTACTTCAGTTTGAGCTTAATACGATATTGGAATAGAGACATGCACGTTACATTTTAAACGGACGCACAACTTTTTTATATTGCGGATAGAAATGTATGTTTGGGATTCTATTGAGAAGAGGGCAGGAATTTTAGAAAAAAAATATAAGTGACATGTATTTTAGACAGAACTGATTGGACCTGAAATTTTCATTGCTATCGGTATCTGTTAAATTCTGCATATAATTGGAAAGTAACATTTATAGTCTAGACCCTGGTTCCTAACCTGGACTCTGGGTCATGGAATATACCCAACGAATTCGTTGCAAAATTGTCGGGTTCAGTTTTCAAAATATATTGAAATAGAATTCATAATAAAAGAGTAGTTTATAAATCCATTTTTTTTATTTTGTTCTATGACTACAGTTTGGCTGGAGGGCGCAGGTCTTTTGAATAATTGGAAAATAGGATCACAAGTCCAAATATGTTGGAAACTACTGTTCCAAATAAATTTTATGGGCACTTGGAATAGGTAATGCTGTTCATGACATATTGATGGAATATCGGTATTAAGTTTTAATTCCGATCTCCCATAATTTGGTACAAGATGCCGTTAATAATAATAATAATAATAATAATAATAATAATAATAATAATAATAATAATAATAATAACACAAGTAGATTGAACTGTGAAATTTTCTTATATCTCTTCCTTTTCCCTCCTTCGCTAAGCGTGTGCATGGGTGAAGTCCTTTATTATTTGATTATATATAAGTAAAATGAACTCTTCTAGAAATGACGAGCCTTTAGATTATACATATGTTACATATTACATACATTATATATATATATATAATGTGTGTAATATGTAACATATGTATAATCTGTATCCATGTTTTGTTGTGCATACATGTATGATATTGTAGTCATAAGTATATTAATGCTGTCGCTGGCATTAATTTGTTTGGATTGTTCTGCTAATAAGAGAAGATAACAGCGTTTTAACCTCGGAAAAAATGAAAGGCAGGAGGTATGTAATTGAGAATGGCAAGGTAGGATCGCCACTTATCCTCCTCTTGATGATTATACGAAAGTTTCCGCATGGAAGCATAATAAGAAAATTTGCCGTGCTCCACATTCTCAATAATTACAAGCCTTTTCATTGATGAGATCCACAGTCCAGCTGTGTGAGGACTAAAGTACAGTACCTCTAGAACTGAGAAGTTCCACAGAGAGGTACATAATGTTCACACTAGTCTGGTCCCTCTCTGCAGAAAAAGAGGATAGGGATCAGTTGTGAATGTGAAAGATTTGTGTTAAAATACAGCTGGTAAAAAACTGACAAACACCGAGATCATCCAATAAATCTCTGCCAGAAGCAGACATCCACACCGGAGAACAGCATTCTAGTAAAGGAAGGACAAATGACCTGAAACAGGTTACATTGATTTTATCACTGTTATAAATGTAAAGAGGAAAGAATCCAATACGAAAACAGAAATGCACATGCAAAGAATAAATTGTGTACGAAAAATAACTTTTGTTTGGACATTTGAAGAGACTGGGGGATTTTAATTTTAGGTAAGGCTAGTATGTTTCTAAGGTCCAGGACGAAGACCTTGAAAATGATAAATGTGGATTGGTTCCAGAAGGCGTCATATTAATATCTCTTTTGGGATGAAGTTGCTTAGCGTGTATTTATACATACATATAATTTATATATAATTTATATAGATATATATTGTATATATATTATATATATATCTATATTATATATATATATATATATATATATATATATATATATATATTTATATAATATATATATATATATATATATATATATATATATATATATATATATATATATATATATATATATATATATATTATCTGATTAACGTTGGGAAATGCTTATCTTGAGCCAGTTCTAGACTAAATGAATAATTTCGTTACCCATTCAATATTTGTATATATCTGACTCTGTTGATTCAGGAAATCGTAAAAAAAAAACAAAGAAAAGGGGGAGTATAACTGAGCTGATGGCTCAATCACAAGGCAATTGTATGGTAGGTTTAAGATTGCGTATATTTACATTAAATGACCAGTCAGAAGATGAAATGAATTAAACAGGCAGGCAAGGCTGGAGAGATTAATTATAACTACGAAGACTTGAAGGTAGATCCGTCGATGTGACGACGCTGATTCTGAGGCGAAGGCACAATCAGGAAGAAATTCCACGAGGATCCCTCTGTAAACGGAGATTTACGAATTAAAGGCCAGTAAAGACACAGTAAAATATGGACAAGGTGGTGTCATATCGCAGGATGCCTTGAACACGATTTTGGCGTAATTACCTAAACAGTGGAATTTTTCGTAACACTGCTCTAACAAGGCGAGTTAATATGGAAATACTGACACTTAGAAATGAAAGCCGAAGTAGGGCGAGAATTAAAACATTGTGACTGAATGAAAAGAACCTTGCACAGATCACTCATATCTTATATAAGAGGTGGCTTGGCGTGGGTAATGGTAGCGAGGAGGGTTGCAAGGCTTTCACTGGTAGAATACTTTAGGTTGATTCACACTATAGTCTGGTCATGCTCCGCTCTAGCTCCACTCTCGGTCCTGGTGTGTTCACATGCCCGGTCTGCTCTCGCTCTGCTCTTGGTCCCATCATTTCCTCTCCCTCAACACCAGTGGAAGTCTACCACTGGCTACGGAGGATGTGTGGCTTTTCTCAAGCTGATTTGGCAACAACCGCCATTGCACTTGATGATGATGAAGAAGAAAGAAAGTAAAGTGGAAAAGAAAGAGATTGTGGGTTCATCCTATGTTGCAAGATAGGAAGAGTGAAGGAGAATTTCATACTCTGTATCCTTGTCTTATTGTTGATGAGAGTAAATTCCACAGCTATTTCAGAATGAACCGTTTGCTTGATCCCATTGTGGTGTTTTCTTTTGATTATCCATGTTTTCATAGGACAAAAGCTAAAACTACTTGCTTATGAAGGCTGAATCTCGACTGGAGTGGAGCAGGAGTTGCAGGACCATGGCAACTGTGTTCACACTGACGCTCACTGTCTGCTCTCGCTCCAGTTAAAATATCTTTTGAAGGGACCGTGACCAGAGCGAGAGCGGATCGTGAGTGCCAGTGTGAATGCTTCCTGTTGAAATTCATGTAATGTTAATGGATTGGACCAGGACTGGAACAAAAGCGGAGTGCGACCAGACCTATAGTGTGAATCAACCCTAAGGCCCCCTACAAGATAGGACCACGTGGTAGGGTCATGGCTCTCTGAAGGAGGTGTGAATGCAAAGGGAGGATGGTGTCTCGCTTGTGTCCAGCTATGTCTCTAACTCTTGTTCATTCGGTCAGGCCCGCCCTTTAAGACCTCAGGTCAGGGTATTACAGTGATTTCCTCATGTAGGTGGGGTTAGTGTCGTTCCCCTATGTGCGCATCATTTGAATCAGGGATCTGCCTCGTGGTGAGCCCACTCCAGGTGTTCTAGGAGCCACACCTTTCTCTTAATCTGGTTTATTCTGCCTCTCGCCAAAATTAATCTTCTCCCGACCTCGTGTTTCTGAAAACAAAGGGCTTCCCAGAGTCATATGTTCAAAGAGAGAAAGTGGGAGAGATATACAGAGTGCAATTAATGGATTTAGGGAGGGGCCAATATTCCTTTTGCACTTCCTTGTCAAGCAGTGATAAACAGTGCACTGTATTTTTATTTTTCAGCTTTAAATTAAACGTTTGGTAGCTGGGATGCTTGGGAAGACATAGCAATATACATATACACACATACATATATATATGTATATATATATGTATGTATATATATATATATATATGTATATATATATATATATATATATATATATATATATATATATTATATATCTTAGAAAAACACATATCAAAGCACATATCACCTACCTAGTATTGGGGGTTAACGGCCAGGTTCATATACCTAGTATACTCCTGGATGAGACGCAGTTACGTGAAATGGCATGGGATCATATTGCTAGTTTTTTCATCTCCCTTACAAATCTAGATGCATAGACCCGGAGAAGTGTGTCTGTCTGTCTGTTGTTGAAGAATTTACAGTAAGGGTAAGGGAAAGAGCAATATTTTTGGGAATAATAATAATAGTGGTAACGGGACTTCTTGGTCAAGTGGTAATGGTACTCACTTCTCTAGAGAAGGACCCTTGCAATAGAGGCCCATTCTCTAGATTCCCACTGCCTGTGTTGAGCTAAGCAGTGTATCATTACTACCTAATAATTAGTCAGCTCTGGTTGGTCGCAGCTAGAGTGTAGAAGGGCATAGAGCTAGCAACCTCATTCTAAAATACTAGCTGGAAACTGGATGGAAGCACGTTCTGGATCCGCTTTTTCTATGGTAAAAATGCGTTTAGGTTGAAAAATATAATGATCACAGCATAATTTACTATTCTTTGTTCTGCAGATTGCTGTTATTATTGTCATTGCCGTCTTGCGCTGTTAACTTTGCTTGTTGTATGCAGTCAGGTACTCTTTTAAAGGTCTCATCTATTCAAATAACACCCTAGTTTGACGCTGCGTCCATACCCTTTACAAACTCCTATCAAATCATCACTGAGCTTTGGCGTCTTCGCCCTCGGTAGCTCCATAAACCCTTGCAGCATGTAAATCTATTTTTTTACCTGTCATTAGGGTGCACGTAATGCCACGCAATGTGCACGCATGCCAATTACGCAAAACGCATAGCCTCCAGATGGATCGTTCCAAATGCGGAGACGGAGTCCCTTAGCCCGTGTGACCTCTTATGGCATAAATTTGGTGGGAAATTATAGTGCTGATGAGATGATACTTGGCGGTATTTATGTTGCCTAATGGCCCACCGAGAAGCTGTTTGCTGCCGGTTGTAAGTCTCTCTCTCTCTCTCTCTCTCTCTCTCTCTCTCTCACGGGAAATGGACACTTAAATTTTTCGGTTTATGTTTTGATTTGGTATATTCTGTGTAGATGTTTGAAAGAAACAATTGTAGCTTCAGTTATAATAAACCACATACAACGTACATGCATATATATTTACATAAGCGCACACACACACTGTATAATATAATTATATATATATATATATATATATATATATATATATATATATATGTGTGTGTGTGTGTGTGTGTGTGTGTGTGTGTGTGTGTGTGTGTGTGTGTGTGTGTGTGTGTGTGTAGTGACATGCACTATCCCTCATAGTAGAATGTTCCAAAAGGTGTTAATTCTTCAAATTTTTAAATAAAAGTTTGGGATGAGGTTGTTAACCACATGCCATTCTGTAGTCCCGGTTTCTACCCACAAAAGTTGAATGGCTGCCACGTATATAATTCAGTGTATAAGCTGATGATACACTGCATGTGCATTCACTCTGCTTTTAACGGAAATAATTTTAATTTCATTAAGGAGAATAAATGCACTAAAATTAAAAGTAACCCTGCTGCTAAAACAAAATAAAAAAAATACTGCTAAGTTTCTGTTTACTGAAAAATTAAAAAGGATGACATTGAGCTGTTTAAATTGAATAAGAGAATTTGAAGGTTTTGGAACGAAAGTGCCCTCGTTTTTTGTACGTATGTCCATATGTCATATAACAGGGCAAAGCTAATCGATAAGTACAGAAGGTTCGCTTCGACTGTCATAAAGGCCAAGAATCCTCTCTATTTAGTGCTTCATCCAAAAACCAAATTATTAGCCATTTTGGGCTAAGTCCTCCACTTATAATGAGGTTTTTGTATTTACTAAGATGGTTTTTGTTTCGTGCTAACAGATGCGGTTCTACCGATTGTATCCCCTCTAATTAGGAAAACCCAAAAAGTGCTCAAATTAAAAGTTCTGTGATGTAGACCATTCAGGTACTGTATTTGGTTCGCTGGCAGAAAATTCGTTTCCAGTACACCTGGCTTCCAGCAATAGGAGTTGCGGTCACTAGATCCTTCGTCTTTTAACTTTACGACCCGGTGTTCGATGACCTCCCTTTTCCCTTCCCCCATCACCCTCCCTTCCCCCTTCCTACCCATGACCCCCCCTTCCGTCTCTTTTTAAAAGGTAATTCTCATTCTCTTTTCACTTTCTGTTGAAGGTGGTACTCCTGTCCATCTCTTTTGTCGCAGTCTCTCTCTCTCTCTCTCTCTCTCTCTCTCTCTCTCTCTCTCTAACTTATCGCCAGTGTTAGTGACGAAATGGAACTTTGGTTTAGAAGACTGAAGCTGTAATGAGATAATAAATATTCTCTCTCTCTCTCTCTCTCTCTCTCTCTCTCTTCTCGAAGAAGAAGAAGAAGAAGAAGAAGAAGAAGAAGAAGAAGAAGAAGGAACGTCTGTCTGTCAGTTTGTCCTGTAGACGAGTCTCTCTCTCTCTCTCTCTCTCTCTCTCTCTCTCTCTCTCTCTCTCTCTCTCTCTCTCCTTTTGAAGGTGAGATTCCTAGACGTGACCGTTCGCCATCATTCAGTCAATATCCGCAGCAGAAGCAACCAGTGTCGGCTCGCTAGACGTCTTGGATCCCACAAAAGACTGTTCATTCGAAGCATAAGTCTCCTTTTCATTGGGGACAAGGAGGCAATTTACGGCGGATCTTTGAAAAGGCCTAAGGCCACGCGAGTCTCCTTACTCATTTCGAGGTATTCCGTTTCTCATTTAAATATAAAAAAAAAATGAAAAAGGAAACTCGATGTTCTTCGACGTCAAGTCTAGACATGGATTTCTGAGGTACACTGACATGACTTTTTCTTTCCTGATGTAAACTTTTTATTATTATTCTTGTAAATAATTTTCAAACGTTAACATCCTGAATTACAAATTGTGAGGATGGAGAGTCTTTAGAATCTTTTTCCTTAAATTTAGGAATTCTGTTTACGGTAAACAAATACTGGGAAAAATTGACGGATGTTTGGTTTATTGGAACTTCAAGATGCTTTCATATGTCAGAATTCCCAGACGTTTTTTTTTGGTTTTGTTTCCTTCTGTACTTGGTTGAAATGTTGTTACAAATTTGTTTTAATGATGAGCGAGAAATTCCTAAGACATAATATTAGGTCTTAATGTCTCCAGCATGCGTAAAAACTTGGAGCCTTCACGCTAGGGGGTGACATAAAAAAAATAAAAAAATAACTGGCTGACCTTTCAGAGCACAGGCCTAAAGGGAAACACAAAACATACGGAAAAGACAGAACTGTAATCAAAGAGGATGAAATGTTGGATGGAGGTCTTGTGTTCATCCGCAGCTGTCTGCTTGCCAGGCCCCAAAACATTGCTAAACGTTACAGATGGACCAAGGACGAATGGAGTAGCTTTTTAGGTGGAATCTGATCGTTATGCGGATCAAATGTTTATCTAGCTATTTCCAGTATAAGACGCCAGGCCCCAAAACATTGCTAAACGTTACAGATGGACCAAGGACGAATGGAGTAGCTTTTTAGATGGAATCTGATCGTTATGCGGATCAAATGTTTATCTAGCTGTTTCCAGTATAAGACGCACCCTTGCATAAGACGCACCCCTGTTTTACAAGGATATTTTGTGGAAAAAAAATTCAGTATGTTTCCTCATACACTTATTGAAAGATATTTTAAAGTGATCTTGTAGGGAAAAATGTTTGACTCCGTGCTTGAAATACAATATTGTGAGAGTATACTGGAATAAAGTATGAAATCATATGTAAATTTACACCCACCTATATAAAGGCAACTAAATGAAATTTACCATAACTAAAGAAGGTTGACGTGTTACTGCGACAGGCATAAACGTTGTTTATTTATGGTAAATGTCAGTTAGTTTCCTTTAAAGGTGAGCGTACGTTTACATATGATTTCATACTTTATTCCAGTAACACAATTTACTGTAATATAATAATTAAGCTTGTTTTTCAGTGTTTTATTAATAGCAACAATTTTTGTGCCTACCCAGTATGCTCGCCGTAGGTTAGGCCTAGAGCTCGGTCTCCCATCCCTAATAGGGCCGCATTGGACGCAGGGCAGTTTTTTGGTACATTTAAAGATTGAAAAGAAAGTGCGTCTAATATACCGACAACTATGGTAGTTTATTTATTAGGTATTGTAAACGTTAGAATGTTGGTATATCCGTATAAGGAATGTGCAGAGCTCAGTATGTTTGTAATCTCAAAAATTCGTAAAGTATTGAGATTTTAAACTGAAGAGTAAACATTATCGGAATCAAATTTAATATCCTTTTGTGACATTATTATTATTATTATTATTATTATTATTATTATTATTATTATTATTATTATTATTATTATTATTATGAGCTTTTTGGCTGCTGTCTCCCCTACCCTCCCGATCCCCTACCTATCCCGCCCCCACTCGGGACGGACTAACAGGTTTGCAGGAGGGTGGATGTCTCCCCTAACCTCCCGTTCCCCTACCTACCCTGCCCCCACCCATGGCGGACAAACCGGTTTGCAGGTGGGTGGCTGTGTCATTCTCTCCTACTGTCACCCGGGAG
This sequence comes from Macrobrachium rosenbergii, assembly GCF_040412425.1. Taxonomy (NCBI): domain Eukaryota; kingdom Metazoa; phylum Arthropoda; class Malacostraca; order Decapoda; family Palaemonidae; genus Macrobrachium; species Macrobrachium rosenbergii. The sequence continues at coordinate 60,713,026 of NC_089796.1, forward strand.
AGGACAAACAAGGTCCACACGGATTTTATTATTATAGATTATTATTGTTATTTTGGGTCAATTAGTGTTACCACTCCTTTGTTTCCATGGTGTCCGTAGCAATGGCCTTCCCTTCTTCCGGGTCTTTATATGTACCGCAGTTTCTCTACCCAGGGGCCTTGTCTCTACCTTTATCTTGGTTTCTCGGTAACGCTTTCCCCTCCAGCGGTCTCCCAATGCATTTAGCTTAAACACCAAGTGGTGATGTGACAACGGCGAAACTGTGATCCAGTTCAGAGGATTAATGGAAAATGGGTAAAGTGAAAAATTGTAACACGCCTGTTGTCTGAATCAATTTGTAAGGGGGCTCCATTGAACCGCTAATGATATGGTAGGTTGACACGTTCCCATCAATATTTTTCCCCCGATTCCTACCCCCCACCTGTGTGTGTGTGTGTGTGTGTGTACCCCCGTATTTCATTCCTTCGAGGCCTATCCTTTTATTCTAGTTTATAATTTCTTTTAGGCCTACTTGTGTTCAGTCCTATTTAGTTAAGAGTAGGCGTCTTCCTTCCAGACTTGAGTTCTCTACTGTTTCTAGAAAAGTCATTTCACTTTGCCATTGTTTGAGCAGCAAATCCCATTAAAATGTTCATACTTCTCTGTTTATGTTTATATGTGTATATATATATATATATATATATATATATATATATATATATATATATATATATATATATAGAGAGAGAGAGAGAGAGAGAGAGAGAGAGAGAGAGAGAGAGAGAGAGAGAGAGAGAGAGAGAGAGAAAGTCCAGATAAAGTGTTTAATTTTTAGTAGAATTTCATCCAACCTATTATTTTAATAACTCGCTTCTGACTTGTCCCTAGAGAGTGACTTGCAAGAAAAGCGAATTTTCTGAGACTTTTTATTTTTCTTTGCCACTGCTTTATTTTTTGTCTATTTTTGTCTTTTTTCTTTTCTTAATTTGTTCGTTCCCTTTAATTTTTTTGTCATTCTTCTTTGTACTACATTCTCCCTTCACATCCTTTGGAAGCGAAGTGCTGTAATTTAGAATTTTTTTCTTTTTATCTGTCTCTCTCTTTAAAACCAGCCCTGTCATTTCACGGTGTTCCACATGCTGTAGATATACCTGATGAAACTGCATTATTACTTTGAAGAAAGGAGAGGGAGATAAGAATCGATTTCAGATGTCAAAAGATTACAAAATTGATTCACGCTGTATAATGGTCATACAAGCAGAGATTGGTATCATTCAGTCGTGTTATTAGATCGTATCATGTAATGTCCTCACATATCATATCATATACCGTGTCATGTTTTCAAAGTATGTCCTGTCCCGACTCTCTACAGCAGGTAAATTGAATTTCTTTGACAGAAACCCATGTTGGGATTAATCGGCAATTTTCCGTTATCAGGAGGCTTAATCTGCGATTAGTTTGCAGAAATATCTACGAAGACTTTTCAAACTAGAATCTCATAATTTTTTAGCTTGTATGCTGTTTTATTTTTATGTTTATTTTTTATACTTTTAGGGAAGGGTGCGTAGAAGTGCTGCCTTTTTTTCATCCCCCAAACACGAAAATCAAGAGAAAATTACATTAGTAGAGTGATCATTTTGTGAAGTTAACATTTTTTTTGTTCTTGGATGCTGTTTAGTTAAATTTTTTTCTCTCGTAACACTCATATAATCATACGTAGGCACACCCACACACACATATCATATATATATATATATATATATATATATATATATATATATATATATATATATATATATATATATATATATGAGGTAGTAAATTTGGAGACGAATTTATATGTAACACTTATTTTTCTGAGAGGGGATGGTAGAGAAGGAAGGGGAACCTTCCATGTTGAATCAGCTTTCTAGGAAGATTAACAAATACTCGTTGACTTTCTATTTTCAAAAGAAATGTTGGATTCATTGTTTGCGGTTCCCGGAAAGAAAAACTGTTTCTTCAGCTTCTGGACAAAAAAAAAAAAAAAAAGTAATGTATTTGGTATTTCACTTGGGAATGGAATCGATGGACTTCTTTTTGTGTTCCTCTGTCGGTTCTCTGGAATTATTGCAGATTTGAAGACTGGCGTCGGCGGACATATGTTCTTATGGATTTTTTTTTCTCTCTCTCTCTCTTCACCCCTTTTGTTTAGCCATTGTTCTTGAACCGCGTATTGTATTTGGTATTATGGTCATTGTTATTATTATTACTGATGTTGTGTTTGTGGTTGTTGGTTATATCAGTATCAAGGTACTTACTTATAATAGTAGAATCATTATTAGTAACTATATTGTTATTGTTATCTTTGTTGGTAATATTGAGGTAATATTTGTGTCCAGTTCATTTTCAATAACCATACTCTTGTGTCTTCGGTAGTATTATTGTGTCGTTGTTATTCTGTTGTGCGCGTTGACCTGTGAGTTTGAGGATTTCTTTGACACGTCGAATGATTTTGCGCTAAATTTCCTGAATATATTTTCCTTTAATATATCGACCAGAAACGAAAGTATGCCAGTTTCACCATATTAGGTTCTGAGTTTGTTAAAAATTCGTTTGGAACCTCAGCCTATTTGATTCCGAAATTTTATTCAGTTCAGTTTTCTGTAAAAGAAAACTAATGTGCCGGCTTTGTCTGTCCGTCCGCTCTTTTTCTGTCCACACTTTTTTTCTGTCCGCACGTTTTCCGTCCGCTCACAGATCTTAAAAACTACAGAGGCTAGAGGGCTGCAAATTGGTATGTTGATTATCCACCCTCCAGTCATCAAACATACCAAATTGCAGTCCTCTAGCTCATTGGTTTTTATTTTATTTAAGGTTAAAGTTAAGCCATAATCGTGCTTCTGGCAACGATATAGGGAAGGCCACCATCGGGCCGTGGTTAAAGTTTCATGGGCCGCGGCTCATACAGCATTATACCCAGACCACCGAAAGATAGATCTATTTTAGGTGGCCTTGATTATACGTTGTACAGAAAACTCGATTCCGCTGAAGAAACTTCGGCGCAATTTTACTTGTTTTATTTGTCTTCTTCAGTATTTCACCAAAATCCAGCTCAAGAGACCTTGCGCTATATGTCATTGCTCCCAGATGTTTGAAAAATTTAACATTATTATCTTTTCTTCATCTAATGTTTTTTTCCGTCCCTTTGTGGATGCCCCGTCCTCAATGCTTCTGTTTTTCTTTTAAGATATATGATGTATTCCATTAAGTCAGCTTTGTAAATATAATGTATTCTATTAATCCAGCTTTGTAAATCTTGTGGTGTTTTGTCGAGTAAAACTACATCATCAGCACACTTCAAGTCTCAAGTTGCTTTCGTTACTCTTCCATTTTAGAAGACTGTGAGAAGGGCAAAAAGCAAATGCCCATCAACACTGCCTTTGTATTTATTTCGTTCACTTATCATTTCATTTAGCTTTACTTATTTCAAGGGAATGCTATTGTGGCGCAAGATCTACCATAATATTGATCTCTGGTCGGGTTCAAAATCCTTTTCATAATCAGTAAAAGCAATCAGAAAGGATTTTCATATTCCATATACTGCTGGACAGTAGAATCTTAACACAGATATTTGATTTATGCAACTCCTTCCTTTTCTAAAACCAGCATGTTCATATCTAAGCATTTTATCAGTCTTGCTCTAGCCTATTATACATGTACACAAACAAAAGATTTGGTTCATGTTCGGCCCATCATGTATGTTACAAAGTATTGTGATATTAGGCATATATATATGTATAAATGTATTTGTATGTTTATATATATATATAAATTATATATAGTATATATATATATAAATTATATACAGTATATATATATATATATATATATATATATATATATATATATATATATATATATATATCTGAATGGCTGAATCCGTTATAGAACTTTTTTGTACCTTATGATGGTAGCTCCAGAGGGTGTGAATCTCCTGGCTGCCATCAAGCATTTAGGGTTAGGTTGGTAGCTGCTTGCTACTTTCAAACCTGAATGTGACTCACTGCAATCGACTAACCACCGGGTGTTTAATACAAAGGATTTTATCAGGAAACGGGCCCAAATCATTTGCTCTCAGTAGGATGTGGCTACCTCACCGCCCACCACCAGATAGCAACGTTAGTGGGACTAACAATATCATCTCAAGAGGACCTGCTGATAAATACAAAGGTTGTGTCCTCTAGAACTATCCTTTATAAAGTCGTATATTATATATATATATTATATATATATATATATATATATATATATATATATATATATATATATATATATATATATATATATATATATATATATATATATATATATATATATATATGTATATGACTCGTGTATATATATATATATATATATATATATATATATATATATATATATATATATATATAATATATACATATATATATACATATATATATATATATATATATATATATATATATATATATATTTTAAATAAATATATATATATTAAATGCACACATACGTATTCATATATATCTGATATACATATATATAATATTTTTTAGTAGTATATTGAATTTGGCAAAGCAAAGTTTCTTTTATTTTTTCCAGTAGGTAAGCAAATTCCTTGTTAGCTGCATAATTGTTTACGTAATTTAGTGGTATCGAAGCATCCTCTCTCTCTCTCTCTCTCTTCACCCCCATAAAATTTCTTAGATTTCCCAAAGATTGGAAGTTATCCACTAAGTACAATAATTGTTTCAATGATTTGAAAGTATAGTTTTCTGCCTTTTGGCAAAGTTAAGTGTGGATATTTTAACGTAATGTCATATAAAATTATTTTGATGTAGCATTATCCGTCTGCACTTTCTTCTTGTTCAGATCATCGAAAATGTTACTTTTATTTTGGTGGTTATAATCGATGTATTCGTAGCTTCCATTTGAAATAATTGTATATTGTTTGTGAGCATTTTTATGCTGTAATTGCTACTATGGCTGTTTTTTCGAGTTTTTTCTTATCGCCAGATAAAATTAATTTATGTATTCAAGCAACCTTAAAGTTTATACGAGTATATGGTTGGATTTCCGTTAAATATTTAAATTTTGATTTGCTTCAGATTTTTATTAAACGTAAATTTTTTTATTTTACCGCTAATTTCAATGTAACTTTTTATATGCATAGGTTACTCTGTTCAAGGGACAATCGTAACTAAGAGGTACAGCATACCGAAAAGCCTTTGGGCCAAAGCCATGAGATGATTCGAATGCATTGCTTCGAAGACTGATAGAGTTTAATACGCTCTACCTTATAAGTGGATAGATTCCATGAATTAACTGAATTATCCTCTCTTACTTGCACTTAATGGAAGCAACTCACTTTTTGCCCTGTGTATAATTAAAGCAGGTATATCCCCTCCCCCAAGTGTCTTTTTGCTGCATCTTTTTTTAGATGTCGGGAAAATTAATGACTGTCGTCAGACACTAGACACAAGGCTTTCTTAATTCTAGGCGCATTGCGGATGCGAACTTGAATATTTATGAACTAATTTAAAGCAGTTTTATCTTGGTTCTTTTTATGCTACTTTTGTGAACTCACGTCGATGTTATTGGGCCGCCACTGTACGGCAGACATGTTTAATTTACGGCGTTCTCCTTTTAGGTTATTTTTCTCGTTTGTAACCTTATGTTGCCGGTTTACTGTATTTGTTGAATTCCCAATAATTTGTTTTGGTATGTTTTACGGTTAACTGCTTTCTCTCAGTATTTTTTTTATATTTTAAGTTTACACTAATTAGTTTTTATTTCAGATGTATTCCAGTTCTACTTGTTTATTTGTTGTCATTTCCAGCGTCATCTTTTTTCTAAATCCGTGGTAACAGCTCACTTTTCCAACGCTGCCTTCAAGATTTATTTCTCTGGCGTCCTATATCAGTTTTCTGATTTATTTATCCGATGTCCAACGTTGCCACAGTAATTTATTTCTTCTTTTTCATTCTTTTATTTAGTTTCATTCAAATTACCAATGACTTGTTGATAGTTTACTTGCCTAAGTTCCATTGTTATTTAAAGATTTATTCTTATCAGTTAGATGTTTATTTTTTCAACTACGCTGATCTTAGTGCTTCATTTCTCTCCACAAAGGTAGAATGCGCAAAAGATTGTTATACATACTTTACGGGTACAGTGTAACCTTGCGTAAGCTCTTTTATGAATTTAAATAGTTTTATATGCAGTATTTATAACTTGACAGACAGACAGACAGACAGACAGAAACTTACCTGTATAATGTTAATCATCTGCTTATCTTTCCAGTTTTAAACAATGTATTTTTATTGTTGTCAAATTTTGATCGAGTTTTGGTGCGATGCTTTTAATTTAGTTTCAAGATACTTTCCAGACTAAGCTTCACTTGTCATCTTGGTCAGGTTTTGAGCAGCGACATAATTGAAGATAATTTGGGCCATGTAATACCATTTAATTGTTGCTTCTGCTGTGACTTCTGTAGATAAAATTCCTTCATATAGTGTATGTAGTCGTAAAATATGGATTTACAAAGTTCAGTGGTTTGAGATTCTTCTGAGTAATAAGTTTTTTCAAAATCTCTCTCTCTCTCTCTCTCTCTCTCTCTCTCTCTCTCTCTCTCTCTCTCTCTCTCTCTCTCCGGTAATAAATATCATCCACTTTTCATTGCCAAGTTAAAGAGATACAACGAACCTGTTGATTAACAGACGAATGAAACTTTAGCGCTCATTTCGGCATTCTGGAGATAGCAGCAGAGGGATGAACTGTATCTATTTGGTTAATAATGAAGAAAAGATAGTGATGAAGATGATGATGAAGAATTGTCGGTAAACTTTTATTACGTGGCCATGCTGCGCGGGAGGTGTATAAATGGATTATAACGACGGGCATCGTTCTCCAGAAGTGATTTTAAATGTTAATTGAAGCCAGTTTACGATGATAGAATGGCAAGATTCTGCAAAATTACCGCCGATGATCATTCGGTGGTTGAATGAACTCCGGGTTTGGAAGTAAGAAGTCATCTAGGTTAAATATGACCTAGAGGAATTTGGCAAGGGGAGAGCTTTTCAAGAAATGGGAGGCAGCACGTCTTAACAATATTGTAAAGGTGTCCTTCGTTGGACGTAGGCTAGAAATTCAGTTCTATTAGTTTCCTCATATGATCAATGAAAATTCTGTCATTTGGTGAAATCGGCAATCTTTTGATTCTCTTTAGTAACTGTTTCTTTGCTTACGTTGCCGAGTTTTGAAACGTTCTTCCCGCTTCTCATTTTCCGTGTTTATGGTTAGTATAAACTGTATTCTTTTATTAGGCTGGTGTAAATAACCAGTAGTCCTTTAAGAGCGCGGTCCGAATGACAGGTTTTCCTTTAAGAATAAGGCTTGAATAACCTCTCATCCCTCTTAATAAGTGGATCTAAATAACCCGTATTAATTCAAGAGTAGATTGTCTATGGCTCCCTTTGCGGTTAAGCTCTGCCGTTTCTTCTCCCACCTCCTTTTCTTATTTTCTTTTGGTCTGGGATTGCAATTTGGCATTAGGTTGCCCGTCCCATTGGCCTTCAGACATTAAGGGATGCCGGTCTCCTTTGGTCGTATCCGACGGAAATTTTCCAGACAATTGCATGAGATGTCCGCCTCATGAATACAAGAACTTGAACAAACACTTTAAAAATACATCGACAAATGCTCGAAGAGCGAATTTACTTTGCATTCATCGTACTCAAGAAGCAAGTAGAATTCGACTTTAGTCGATTTTCTTTAAGACCTCTGAAGCTGAATTCGGAAACTGGAATTGAAGAAGGATCACTTCATTTTCTCAAAGTTAGACAAGACAGTTAAACCTGGAGAAATGAGAGAGATGATAAAGAATCGACGTGCTCTTAATTTTCTTAGCAGTTGACACTAGCCATTTTTCCCAATTCCGAATAAATAGCGAGGGTTAGAGTCAGGAAGGGCATTCGTCCTTAAACATACACCAAGACAAATTATGAAATGTGCCGTTCGATGAGTTTTGCTAAAATCTCTGAAAACTTCCATCTACAACAACAACCCCGATTAGGGATTAAGTTCAGAAGAAGAATTTGACGCCAACCATACTCTTGCTTTTACAGGCCGCGTTTATACGGTTTGCAATGGCTCTCTTTTCAGGGACCATTGAGAATTTACGTTCTTGTAACTGATAATAAGAGCTAATAATCAACGTAATATAAAGATTGCTACCCAATGGCTGAAGGCGAGGACAGCGCTGGCGGTCTTCACTCCGTCAAGGATTTTTAGTACTGTTCGTACTCCCCAGTTAAGGACTCGTACTTTGGACTGTGTTAGGAAACGTGTTGAAGTCCATTATGGAACGATCCTAGAAGACTTATCTAGTCCATCTCAACCACTAATAAAAACCCCTTATTCATTTGTCCCTTCCGAACCTCTCCAGCCCCTCCAACCCCCATATCTACCCCGTCGTATTTCAACCCATTAGAGATCCTAATGACAGTATTCGAGACCTCGCCTTTATTATGGTGGTCACACTTGTCATAGGCATTATGATTAGAATCAATTTTCGCCGGTGCAGGCAAAAGGATCCTTCCACTTCATCCTACGACGATGAGTAGGAGGAAGATGGGTAGGAGGAGAAGGGGGAGGAGGAGGAGGAGGAGGACGACGTCGTGTCGACTCCCGAAGGTCAATCGCAGTCTCTGTGTCATTTTAAGGACATATTTTAGGAAATGAAGAAGTACTGCCCGTAAGTGTAATTCTTCCTGTGTTGTCACATGAGCACAAATTGTGACTAGATCTCTCTCTCTCTCTCTCTCTCTCTCTCTCTTTATATATATATATATATATATATATATATATATATATATATATATATATATATATATATATATATATATTATGTATATATATGTGTACTACATTATGTATACAGTATATACCTGTATACATGTGTTGTTGGCGCCCACGTGTACATATATGAGAAAACATGCGCCCACAAGAGTTGAACAAATACTTGCTGTTGCCTTAAATAAAAAGAAACGGATTATGATTGATATTTCTCATTTAATGTATCATCTTTCGAGCTCTCTTGTAGCAGGTAATTGAGTACCTAATCATTCTATTACCAGCGTTCAGAGCTATGATACAATCCATCTTCTCTGCCTCTGCCCTGGAATCATGTGCAAATTCGGACATCGGGTTCGGCTCCAGACACATCCATTAACAATTTACGAACTCGCTTTTGGAAGTTCGGAATATATTTTTTTAAGGTTGTCCGATGTCTGTTCGTATTTTTCTGCCTGTGTGAACGTCGGTATATTGTCCGTTGTCTTGGCAAACAAACATGCGAACACGTGCGTATGCACGCACACTTACCGACACACTCAAATACGCACTCACATACATATATACGTGTATATATATACATACTACATTGTTGGTTACACACATATATATATATTATATATATATATATATATATATATATATAACATATATATATATATATATATATATATATATGTATATGCACTGCGCATGCTTATGTACATGTATGTGTGACTATGCGTGTGCGTACCATTTCCAGGATTTCTTTTGTAATATATTTTGGCATATTATATAAGTAAAATATTTTTTCTACATCGACATGGTCCTGGCTTTTTCTGCCCAGTTTTGTTCGCGGTACCTCAGTGTCCACATGGATCTTGTCTTGATGTGTGAAGGGATGCATAAGAGATCGAAAACATATCAGTTTAACTCTAACTTCTTTAGATTGTTATAAATGACCTTTATAGTAAAATCTGCGAAATGAGGAAAGCCAGCTTTCAGATAATTTCCACGGAATTAGGTGGTACGATATCGAAACAAGTGAATTATCCACGTCCTTGAATTTCGTCTTAACAGGTTTTTGCATAATATTTTCGATTACCGGACCATCAAACTTTTTTTCCCTAGTTTTCGATTTATAATGAAAAAATTATATGATTTTTATTTTTTTATGTAATTTATTAAGGATTGGTCAGTGTGTTAAATTTATTCCCAATGCAGTCTGAACATTTTCGTAGAAAAAAAATAGGTTTATTTGGCTGCAAATGATATTAATGACATAAGTCTAGAATAATTCAAGAACAGAAGTGAAACTATTTCTCTTGCAGATCATCCAGCTTCGAAATGTAAGAACTTTTCTATTCCCCAAACGTTATCTCATGTTGCTTTGAAAGCTGCAAGTTTGTTGAGTGAAAGTGTTGTTTATGTATGTGGAAATGAGACACAGTACCTGTTTTAAATTCGAAATTGGAATTCCTTCCTTGGCAAATTTAAATGTTGCCTAGACCCTATTCTACATTTTTATTGGAAGTGCCTCTGTCCCTGTTTTCTGGTACTTTTAGTTTCAGATTTCTTTCAGAGCTGCTACCTCCATCTTCATTCTTTGTGGGGTGAGCTTTCCATCCCCTGATTTCTTCTAACACTAAGGCTACCTTGGTTTGTTGTTATTTACAGCGGGCTCTTCATGGTACACTATACGTGATATGAAACATTCTTTGCCAAACTCAATTTGTTACCTCTTATTAAAAAGCAAAAACTTTGGACGAGACCTGTGAAAGCCTAGAAATGGAATTGAGATACCACTTTGAAATAATAATAATAATAATAATAATAATAATAATAATAATAATAATAATAATAATTAACCATCGGAAGGAAACAGATACCCTAATCCAGACTGTAAGGATTGTATCTGGGGACATCAAGATGGAGTTTGGAATAGAAAAATGTGCCTTGGTCAACATACAAAAAGGCAAAGTAACAAGGACTGAAGGGATAAAGCTACCAGACGGGACTAGCATCAAACACATAGATGAAACAGGATACAAATACCTGGAAATAATAGAAGAAGAGGATATAAAGCACCAAGCGATGAAGGGCACGATCAGGAAAGAATATAAGCAGAGACTTAAGGCGATACTCAAGTCAAAACTCAACGCCGGAGACATGACGAAAGCCATAAACACTTGGGCAGTACCAGTAATCAGATACAGCGCAGGAGTAGTGGAGTGGACGAAGGCTGAACTCCACAGCATAGACCAGAAAACTAGAAAACACATGACAATACACAAAGCACTACACCCAAGAGCAAATACAGACAGACTATACATAACGCGAAAGGAAGGGGTGAGAGGGCTAAGAGCAGAGCACTAGTGAAGACGAGTGGCTAAGGAGTGCATGGGAAGAAGGACTGATAAAAGTAGACGAAGACCCAGAAATATACAGAGACAGGAGAATAAAAACAGAACAGAGGAATGGCACAGCAAACCAATGCACGGGCAATACATGAGACAGACAAAAGAACTGGCTATCGATGAAACACGGCAATGGCTACAGAGGGGAGAACTGAAGAAGGAAACAGAGGGAATGATAACAGCGGCACAAGATCAGCCCCTAAGAACCAGATATGTCCAAGGAACAACAGATGCAAACAATATCTCACCCATATGCAGGAAGTGCAATATAAAAGACGAGACCATAGAACTACATAGTAAGCGAATGACCCTATGGGTCCCAGTGCTTGGCTTTATGCTTAAATTTCGTATTCCATTCCATCGTACGATCAAGTCAAGTTTAGTGATGGAATGATTTAAAAACAACGTGTACATAAACAACCACTCCCCCACTCAAAAAAGAAGGTGATGGTTCACCTTCTGTGGTATACTCAAATTCAAGGATCCTCTTGATATTTCCAGCAAGAAGGTGCGGATAGATATTAAGACATTCACTAACCATTGCAGTAGGGGTCACCCATCTATACATTTCCTCTGATTTATTTTGGTGAATTTGTACGGTCTCCTACATTACGTCGAATGAAGTCTATACCACTCTTATTGTGAGAATATATTATTGTTTATTTTTGGAATTTAGGCTTTTTTATATGTATTATAAGGAAAACATCTTTCTGTTGTTTTAGTTCCCCTTTTTCATTACACTCACCATTTCTCAGAGGGAAAAAAACAATTATGGAAACTGATCTTGTATTCTTCAGCTAATCTTGGCTGTCATTACGCTCACACAGGAGATATACTTGAATTGAGCTGGAATTTTAGAGGTTACAAGTGAAGGGGGAAACACTACACGGTGTAATTTTAAGACTACGCAAAAAAAAAGTGATAACTATTTTAACAGAAGTTCTAAGGCTGCATGATTCAGGGTTAGATTAAGGACGCCTAACGTATTTTGATATATTAAACCAGGTGTCTACTGACACCAGATAGAGAATAATTATCTGATGCTTGCTGCTGGACCGCCTCGAAGTAGCAAATCTCTCAGCGAATGGAGACGGGTAGGAGTATGCTGCTGAACGTCATTAATTAATTTCAGTATCAGATCAACCTTCGGTATGCATTTCTTGACCGAGTCCTAATTCTTTTTTGGAACAGAATGAAGTTGGAGGGCTGTGCTTTATAAGATGGAAAGTAATGTAATAGGTAATAAAGATACCATTATTTTGATCCTTCTGCGTATGGCTTTGTAAAAGCCGTCCATACTTAAAAAAAAAAATAGTTGAACATAGATGGTCAAACTAACCCGCCGATGAAGATCTAGTTGATTGGACTGAATGGAGTTTTTTGTATATATTTTTTTTATTTACTCTCAACCCCTGTAGCTGGAGAACCAACCTTGAAACTGATATCCATTTTATTCGTTTAGTGACAAACATCTTGTAGACAGCAGGCTAAACTCAATTTTATAGGAATTCAGATATCCAAGTTTGGGTTCCTTACCGAAAATACGTCTTTGAGGTATTAATTTGACTGTCTGTGAATGAGGAAAGGTGACAAATATTAATGGGATCTCTGTTCTTATAATATTTAAAAGGAAACGCTTTGATTAGTAGTTTGGGTACTTTTTCTTTCAAGGTTAAATCACTTGTTGCCATGACCCATAAATATCGCCATGCTGTTAAAGTACGTCTTCGTAAGCAAGCAGGTGTTTGTTCCTGAGAATAAAAGTAGATGCATGTTACCATAACGAGGTGGAGGCTCTTCTTTTCATCTTGAGTTTCTGAACCATTATGTACTTGAGAAGTTGGTTCATTGATTGACTTTCCTAGACTGGCGTTACATCGAAATCGACCTCGGGAAATTATGACTTGGCTTACTGACATCCAGAAAAGTATCTGAGCTTGATTTTTTTACGTTGTTGCTTTTTCCTTGGTCTGTAAACGATTTGGGTCCAGGGATTTAGGTACTGAACCGCGAAAATTTTACCATTGCTACAAGAAAACTGAACAATGGTAATAGTCCTTGTGATACCTGGCACATTTTTATTAGTGTTTCTGAATTCATATGTACATACGTATATCTGTATTATGAATTGAATTCCATCAACATTTGATGCAGCTCTGAGAAGAGGACCGTGTTTTTGTCAGATTTTTTGGCCGCCTCTGGCGAGGTTTTTGCTCACGAGATGATTATCGAAGTTTATTTTCTTATGAGTCGTTGTAACTAAGATACGAGCCAGCGACGTCAAATGCAAGAGAACTGATTAATTTTGCTATCCTATTTCTAACTCATTAAATCTCTCTCTCTCTCTCTCTCTCTCTCTCTCTCTCTCTCTCTCTCTCTCTCTCTCTCTCTCTCTCTCTCTCTCGTGCGTACGCTGAGAATCGAAGCTCTTCCCTCCTTGCAAGCGATCGGTGTGGCATATATTCAGAAATCTTTATCCTTTTTGATTGTAGAAATATTAATTGAGATATGATGGTCCTGCGTTCGAAGTCCGTTTAGTGTCACATATATTAAATTGATATTTTTTTCGGTTAATGCAAATGAAAATAATATATTTTGCCTCAGTGAGGCTCTGTTGAGCGTTGCGGAATTTTAATGCATCGAACTGACGTAAATTACTTTTTACTCAAAAGCAGCCAAGCATGGCAGGCCAATTAAAGGTCCAATTTATTGTCTTGGGTTATATGTGGTGTGTGGGGGAAGGGAGGGTCTAGAGGTTGGGAGGAGGTGGGTGGTTGGGTGAGGGTGGCTGGGGGCTGGGGAGACGTTGGAAGATTTGAAAGAACTGCCCTAAGATTTTTACCCCGAAATTAATAATGATTAGATGGAGGAAGATGATGGATTTGATGATTGCTAATGAGGTTATAGGAATTTTGCATTCCTTAGAACCAAATATAATTATAGTTTTTCCAGAATTTTTTTTTTTTTTAGATGATAGCGTCGGAATATAAATTGTCTTATTATGCATTTAAACAAGAACTAACTGAAACCAGTGGACAGATAGGTAAAATTTTATTATGTTTCTCACGTCCCAGCGTTATTTTATTAACGTTACCTAATAGATTTTAGTTTTATGAATGTGTACACAACACTTGTTTTTCTCGTTTGGGTTACTATTATTTTTTCTTAATATATTCACTTTTGAACTTTGATTAAAGAGGAAAAAAAGGGTAAATGAAGTTCAAATAATTCTTTTTTAGATTTAATGCTTCTTTAATGTTCTTTTTCTTATATGAGTCTTTGAGTGCAGAGGGAAACCATTTCGATCCAAGACCGTCTTTCCCAAACTGAAATTTACTCAGTTTATTTATATATCACTAAATTTCCTGACTTTCATCTTGCCTGCTATTTGTTTCACTCATCCGCCCATAAACTTGGGCGCCGTTCACGCCCTTTCGGAGAGAATCGCGGGAACAGATAATAGATGGAATGAACAGCTGTCTGCTCAGGCGAGCGTCCTGCAAAGCATGCCAGCGGTGATGCATGCTCAATGATGCCTGGTGCGCCTCTCCTTGCCTAATCCACTCCTCCACACCTGTCGCGAAGGATGAACAGCGCCCAGCTTCCTTCCACCCCTCCCCCTTCCCCCCCCTTCCTACTGCCCGACGACGCCTACCCTCCCTGCGAAACGCCATTAACAATGCAAGTTGCATTCGGAATCATAAAGAGTTGCGTTTATGCAGTCAGCAATTATACAGCCTCGCAATCCATCAGTTTTAATGATATTAGAAGCTCGGGCACGTATGGCCGACCCTCGCTCGAAATCCGCAGGTCTGTTGGCGGGTGCTACCGCTCCGTAGGGCGTTTTCCATTCTTTAAAAAAGGGACTTATTTTGATGCCAAGACGTTGCATATTGATCTTCGTCCCTTTCAGGACTAGGAGTAGTTGTGGGAGGAGGAGGAGGAGGAGGAGGAGGAGGAGGAACTGTATCTCCATTTGCTTTGCATTATGGAAATTATTGGATGGCTTTTTAATTGCCGTTGTTGTTCCTGTTTTTATGTACTTTTTTTATGGTTGCTGGTTGTTGATACCTATATCTATCTGTCTGTCTGTCTATCTTTGTAGATATATATATATATATATATATTATATATATATGTCTGTATATGTATATATATATATATATATATATATATATATATATATATATATATATATATATATATATATAACCAAATAGAACACTAAAAAAAGTAAACAGCCTAAAAGATACTAGGAAGAAATTAATAGAAAGTCCATAGATAACGGGGAGGGAGTGGGAATGGGGTCAGCCTTGAAATGCAAAGTAATTATTAACTAAGAAGATTTCTTGATTATAGGTAAAGCCAGCCTACTTCAAGAACTACTAATTCTCGTAAATCTTCAAATTAAACAACTGAACCCTTCCCTCAGTTGCCAAGCTACCTCCGTACCCTTGTTTCTCGCCTGATGCTCCCTTCCTCCTGGTTACCTCTGGAGCTCCTCTTCTTTTATTCTCAGTATCTTTTTAGACTGTTCATACAGGTTAGGGACTAACTATGTATATATATATATATATATAATATATATATATATATATATATATAGATAGATAGATAGATATTTATATTTATATTTATATTTATATTTATATATCACCGGTAGTAGCCGTTTTTAAAACTAAGCATTTGATTCAGTTAGTAAATGATGAATGCGGTTGTGGTCATTATCATGTTCTTTCTGAAGACCAACCCATGTACCCTTTGAGGACACACACAGATATATATATATATATATATATATATATATATATATATATATATATACATATACATACATACATACATACATACATACATACATATATATATATATATATATATATATATATATATATATATATAATTTCTGTAATATTTTATATTACAGGTGGTGTAATAAGTTAGGGACTACTACTTGCTTTGTCCATATAGGTAATGGACGTGGACAGAATGATGGATGGTACAAGAAATGCATATACATACATGCATCTCTAGTATGTTTATGTCGTCCATCATTGTCTCTTACTTTTAATTTCATTCGCTTTTTGCAGTTAGTATAATTTCTGCAAAAAAAAAAAAAACTTATAAACCTTATACTTTGTGTGCGCTAGTGAAGGTTGTGTGTATATTAAAATTAATTTTAACCTGCTGCCCGGTTCAGAATACGTGTGCATACGTAGTTGGAGGCGTATATGTTTTGTTTCTTTGTACTTAGTGAAACTTATAAAAATTAATTGCCTTACCTCTTGAATTTTTTAACTGATCTGTCTTTTTCTATATATATACCTCATTTACATATTAAAGTTAAAATACCTTACGTCCTACATTTTTCACTGAACTATTCCTTCTTATATATTTATATTTATATATATATATATATATATATATATATATATGTGTGTGTGTGTGTGTGTGTGTGTGTGTGTGTATGTGTTTATATGTATCTTAAAAAACAACTGTGGCAGCAATTTACTAGTTCCTTCTGCTTCTTTTGTTAAACCTCTGGTGATCATTAATCATGATCATTCACCATCAGTCACAATGGCTTTACATCAATCACCATCATGTTCTTTGCGATTCAATAATTTCTTCATCCTTGATATCAAAATCTCAGTATATCTTTTTGCTCAGCTGCTCTGCAGAGGATTTGATTAATAGAAACTATTTACAAGCTCGCTTTTCATTAGTTCATATTCAACTCATACAATAATTCGAGTTTAGAACATGTGAGTGGATAAGATTACTCTGATATAAAGGTATCAAGCTTCTTTATTGATATATTGAATATTTTAAGTGGTAATTTTTTTATTATAATATGTATCTGTGTATATTACTTTTCTTGCTTATGTTTAACCGTGAAGTCATGAGTCCTTTCAATCTGTATTAAATTTTTTGCAAGGATGGGAAGAAACATTCCTGATGTGAAGGACCAAGATTTTCTTAATTTTGTCCAAGGGAGAAAGGAGAGGAGCACTCGCTATTCATCTTATTATACTGCATTTGAAGACAGAAAACATTCTTATTAGTTTTTTTTTCGTGTCATATATTTAGAATGTTTCCGCCTAACAAGTATGGTCCTGTTCACTTCATTTTAACAAGTATGGTCCTATTCATCTTCATTTGAACAAGTATGTTCTTATTCATCTTCACTTTAACAACTATTCACTTCATTTTAACAAGTATGGTCCTATTCATCTTCACTGTAACAAGTATTCACTTCATTTTAACAAGTATGGTCTTATTCATCTTCACTTTAACAAGTATTCACTTCATTTTAACAAGTATGGTCCTATTCATCTTCACTTTAATACGTATTCACTTCATTTTAACAAGTATGGTCCTATTCATCTTCACTGTAACAAGTATTCACTTCATTTTAACAAATATGGTCCTATGCATCTTCACTGTAACAACTATTCACTTCATTTTAACAAGTATGGTCCTATTCATCTTCACTTTAACAAGTATTCACTTCATTTTAACAAGTATGGTCCTATTCATCTTCACTTTAACAAGTATTCACTTCATTTTAACAAGTATGGTCCTATTCATCTTCATTTTAACAAGTATGGTCCTATTCATCTTCACTGTAACAAGTATTCACTTCATTTTAACAAGTATGGTTCTATGCATCTTCACTGTAACAAGTATTCACTTCATTTTAACAAGTATGGTCCTATTCATCTTCACTTTAACAAGTATTCACTTCATTTTAACAAGTATGGTCCTATTCATCTTCACTTTAACAAGTATTCACTTCATTTTAACAAGTATGGGTTTATTCATCTTCACTTTAACAAGTATTCACTTCATTTTAACAAGTATGGTCCTATTCATCTTCACTGTAACAAGTATTCACTTCATTTTAACAAGTATGGTCCTATTCATCTTCACTTTAACAAGATTTCACTTCATTTTAACAAGTATGGTCCTATTCATCTTCACTTTAACAAGTATTCACTTCATTTTAACAAGTATGGTCCTATTCATCTTCACTGTAACAAGTATTCACTTCATTTTAACAAGTATGGTTCTATGCATCTTCACTGTAACAAGTATTCACTTCATTTTAACAAGTATGGTCCTATTCATCTTCACTGTAACAAGTATTCACTTCGTTTTAACAAGTATGGTCCTATTCATCTTCACTTTAACAAGTATTCACTTCATTACAAGTATGGTCCTGTTTGTCTTCACTTTAACAAGTATTCACTTCATTTTAACAAGTATGGTCCTATTCATTTTCACTGTAACAAGTATTCACTTCATTTTAACAAGTATGGTCCTATTCATCTTCACTTTAACAAGTATTCACTTCATTTTAACAAGTATGGTCCTATTCATCTTCACTGTAACAAGTATTCACTTCATTTTAACAAGTATGGTTCTATGCATCTTCACTGTAACAAGTATTCACTTCATTTTAACAAGTATGGTCCTATTCATCTTCACTTTAACAAATATTCACTTCATTGTAACAAGTATGGTCCTAGTCATCTTCACTTTAACAAGTATTCACTTCATTACAAGTATGGTTCTGTTTATCTTTATTTTAACAAATTTGAAGACAGGATCCCTTGGAGATATTTATGTTCTTGGTAAAATTAAGAAACCATTTACTTCTTGTTATTCAACTGGCAGACATCTTCAACTTATCAGGCCAGAGGCCAATTGAGTTTTTGCCGTCACATTCTTAATTCTGAGTATTTTGAGACGGACTAAAACAAGTGTAACCAGACATAACAGGATAGGTCCTTGTAAGATCTTTATCTTTTGTTGTTACGTAAGATACAGATGTATCCGTTGTTGATTAACCTCGTGACGTCCTGGGGAACTATTAATCAAAAGGGAGCCAAGCTTGACAGGTTTGATCCCTAAAAGGTCGTTCACCCATATTGTAATTTATGTAGATTTGCCAAGATATTTTTCAGGCGCTGTAAATAAATTAAATCCGGGTGAATGAAAGATGCTAACTTGAAAGTGTACACAGTGAATTTATATAATTTGCTTTTATCAATGATTAGAGAAAAATTTTCCTTTGTATCGTTTCCTTTGATTTAACGTGAATTATGGAATGGTTGCAGTTTGAACTGATTTTATTATAACATATTATATTGTTAATTTTACACATAAATCCTTTGTCAAATTCTAGCCCATGACAATGATATAAATAGTAAATTAATTTTATATTAATACCAGACGTTTTGAGAGATCAAGAGATTAATCTTAAAAGTATGTTCAATAATAACACCGCAACCTATTGAGAATTTGATATTTTTTGACGCAGAGGTCAGCGCAGTTCCCTGCCATTGTTTTGATTTTAATCATTGGTCGAATGGAGAGGACGGAAGTGACAAGCATGTCTTTAATGAAGGCTAGAAAGATCATCCCCAGACAGGGGAAACGGAGGCAAGATGAAAACTCCGCGGTTTGTAGCAGGACGGAAGGAGGAGTTGCTTAGCAGTTAGAGATTTTCACACGTTCATCATCTACATATGGAACACATTTTTATATGGCGCTCATTTATCAAAGCATCCATTTCGTCTTAATACGATTAAATATCGGCCAAGTATTTTCTATTGCACTAAATCTGTTCTTCATCAAGTTTCCCAACTTTGTTTCATCGTACTCACACTTTATATCGCCTAAGTAGAAAAGCTGAACACCCACCAGTTATAGTAACCACCAAAGCTCAGTTTATTTCTTCGATATTTTTCCTAAGGAAAGGTCATCAGTGTATACGGAAAAAATAAATTTTTCTTCTCGTTGGTTGTCGTTTACGGGTCACACCCATGTGTGGATAGAAAAAGACTTTTTAAAAAAGGCATATATTAAAAAGTGCCGATGAATACAATGGGTATTTTCTAGTGTATTTTTTCTCCTTAGTTCAGTACTTTGTCTTCTCACTATATCCGACGTTTTGCTTGCAATCTGTATAAAGGACAAAATGGACGTAAGCAAATAACATACTAAACGGTCCTTGGCTTCGGCTAATTTTACGGAAGGAAGAGTCTGCTTAGTTATTATGCAATGTTTATTATGTGTCTTTTACATGTTGAGATTGTAATTTCACCCCAAAGTACTCTTCATCAGTTTCCAGTAAAAAGACGCTTATCTGAGCTTTGAATTCCACTGGTGCTAATACTGGTTTGTTGTTTTTTAATTCAGAGAGAGAGAGAGAGAGAGAGAGAGAGAGAGAGAGAGAGAGAGAGAGAGAGAGAGAGAGAGAATTCTAAAATGTGACTGGGAGCTATTTTCTATTTTTGTGTTGGTGAGTTTGGACGAACATTTGATTGCGAAACTAGTTCAAGTTTCGCCACTGCAAATTATCGTGATGTAATTAGGTGCTTGTCTTCTGTGTCATGATTCCAATTACAGTTTCATGAATTATTTGAAGTATCGCATGCAATTATGCTTCCAAAAACCATAACTCATTTAAAGGAGAATTAAGAAATTCCTTTGTAATTCCTTATGTGATAAGGCATTGTGTGTCAGTGATAAAATAGATATTCTGCTCGCCTAATATATTAGGTATATTTTTTTAATCTTCAACATTAAGAATTGCCTGACTGGAGGTAGCTTCAGAGAAAACACGACATAACTGCTTCTGCCACAATCATACTTAAAGAACTGAATTGTGGATGAAACCCCAGTGCAACAAAATTTCCACTATATGAACCTCTTTACAAACCTACAAAGGAGGCAGTTCAACAGTGTATCGAACCCTATTTCCTTATACACATTGCGCCATTCATTCCTAACGTGCATGCGCTTCCCGGATATTAAGACCCTTCTTTTCCCTCTCCAGTAACTCTGACTTCATCTAATCAACCTTTTTAAGTTTCTCACTTCCTTCACCCCACACTTCTGAGCATCTCCAACCCGTTTCTTACACTATCCCTTTACCTATGCTACATGTGCTACGCCACCTGTTCATTTCAATAGGCTCTAGCCATGTTTTCTTTCATTTTAATTGATTGTTCACACTTCACTTTCATAGTGGAGAGTTGGCTCAACAATTCCTTTTCTTGCTTCACCTTGTATGTGACTTACCTTTCTCTCACCCTGCCATCATCCGTCATTTATTCTTAGATACCTATGCAAATTAAATTCTTCCATTTTCCCACTATCTATTTATGTGTAGGACTAGGAGTTAGTGTGATTTTACTAAGTTAAAGATGTAGAACTAGAGAAGTTGTAGCATTCATAATGTGTAGAAGAATCTGGAGGTGGTTAAAATAGTGCAAATGTGTTAGTGTAAAGACTGAATTGGTAAAGCTGGGTGTGGCAGGTGAAAACTTTTCATAGTAATTTTATAAAATAAACTTAGTATATTTGAAAATAATGTTCCTAGAATGTAAAACAAGGGTGAAAGAAGATTGTTGTGATAGTCTGAATTTGCGCATGGCTGGTTTTGAAAAAATATGAAGCACCTTGTTGTGATAGGTGATTCAGAGGATGAGGTATTATTGTTAGTATATGAAATCCCCTGAGTGAATGAGACCAGAGAGAGTCTTTTAGAAATATATGTAGAAAGATGCTTGATTGTAGGAAATACTTTGTTTTCAGAACAGTATGCTATAGGAGTAGAAATTGCCAAGTTAAGATTGTTGATGATGTGTTAGTATATAGTATATTGAAAGCACTGTTAGATGTAATGGTGAAATGGGGAAGTACTTCTGATCATTATACAGTTGAAGTGACAGTTAAAACTGAAGTTCAGTTTGTAGAGGAAGGGGGAAAATATGGCTCTAAAGGTAAAGGTAGTTAAGGTTTGGGGAAGAACAAAGTAGACATGATTTTAAATTCATTTTCATAACAAAAGAGAAGATAATGTATAGATAAAGTAATCAAGAAGAAAGTGAAAGAGAAAAAGTGCTAGTAACGAAAGCAGAGGTGTGAATATAAGCAACTATCATAAGGAGAAGTGATCTCATTAAAGACATAAATGGTAAGTTGTGTGAAGATTGTTTTGAATGTGGATGATAGAAGCATAAACTGAATGGACCTGAAGTGAAAGGGATCACTGAAAGTTGAAGAATTCTTGTGAAAGCTGATGTTGAGAATGTAAGGAGGGCTGTTAAAAGGTTGAAGAATTTAAAACCCTAGGAGTTGATAGGACTTCAATGGAGATGCTGTGGAATGGTAGTGATTTGTGGTTGGTAGGTTCACCAGAGTGTCGAACATGTCTGAATGAGGGAAAGGTTCTAAAGGAATAAAGAAGAAAATTATTTAATCCTTTATATAATGTAAAGGTGAAAGAGGAGACTGTAAGAATCATAGTGTCTGCACTAGTGAGGGTGTTTGGTAGGTTTTTGAGTGACAAACTTAGAAGACAGAAGGACCGATAGGGAAAGAATAGTGTGGGCTTGGACAAGGATGAGGTGAGTGGGTCAAGCGTTTATAGAACAGATGTGTGAAAAGGTTGAGATATATGATATTTCATTGTGAACAAATAAAAGTTTATATGACGGATGTGATGTGTATGTTAGAACACGCTGATTAGAGAGTGACTGGTTTTTTAGCCACCAAGCGGTTCGGTTTTCTCCTAGACAAACTCTTTCTGATGGTGTTATAGCTCCATAGTAGATTAATACCTTTGCAATTAAGGTGATGCGAGAAGTCAGAGACTGTACATGAAGAGGTGAAAGGTTTTTGCATAAGAAAATGGTTTGTGAACAAAAAGTAGAATTTTTGATGGTTGCAGATGACAGTAGTGGTTTTTAGTAGTGAAGAGAAACTGCAAAATTAGTGTGAGAGTGTGAAAGTTTTTCGAGAGGAGAAAACTGAAGGTAAGGTTATGTGAAACAATGGAAAAAACAGGAAGTGAGGCAGCGAATGTTGTTGTGAATGACCGAAAACTGAAAGTGGTATATTTGCATTGGTATTTAAAATTAAATGCAATGAGTGAAGCCAGGCTGAAAGAAGAGGTGATTCACAATAACTAAAGCAAAGTATATGTAAAAAAGATTTGAAAGAATATTAGAGGGTCTAAGGCAGCAAGTGTTGGAACTGACGAAGGGACTGTTGAGTAAACCCGTCTATATGGAAGTGAAATGCGGATGTGGATGATAATGTTGAGAAACACTGTGCAGCATATATAAAACTAGACAGTATGAAATGGGGAGACTGGGGAGATATACAGAGGTGATAAAAAGGTTAGATAGGGTGAAGTTAAGTATACCTTAGTTTAACCAGACCACTAAGCTGATTAACAGCTCTCCTAGGGCTGGCCCAAAGGATTACACTTATTTTACGTGGCTAAGAACCAATTGGTTACCTAGCAACGGGACCTACAGCTTATTGTGGAATCCGAACCACATTATACCGAGAAATGAATATCTATGACCAGAAATAAATCCCTCTAATTCTTCATTGGCCGGCCGGAGACTCGAACGCGGGCCCAGCGGAGTGCTATCGAGAACTATACCGACCCGTCCAACGAGGAACTTAGGGGTGAAAGAACAGATTAGGTTTTTAGATAGGTTGGTCATGTGGAAAGAATGGAGGACGATATTCAGAAGTGTTGAGAGGAAGAGGGTGACACGGGAATTGTTGGATACACGGATGGAAGAGGTGTTGGGAAGGAAGAGCTTAATATTCTGGAAACAAAAGAGTGGGTGTAATGTGTTTGATACACTGCTGAGGACCCTACTGTTTAGGAATATGAAGCAGGTAATGTTACAGAACTTTTCTGCACAGTTGCTTCCATTTAAGATTCAGCTGTTGAAAGTGTAAATGAGGCAGTCACCATATTGCTTTTTTTCTCTAGCAATTCCTGGTAGGGAACACTCCTCTCATATATATATATGCATATATATATATATATATATATATATATATATATATATATATATATATATTATATATATATATATATATATATATATATATATATATATATATATATATATATATATATTATGTATGAACAGTATGTATATATATATATACATATGTATATAATATATATATTGGCTATTGTTTCTTAACGGTAAAATAAGTCGAATACAAATTTCACCTCAGAGAAGTTTATTTCTCTATCTCCCCATACAGCAGAAACGTACCCATAAAGATATAGATACTGTACTGTAATATCGGCAATCTCGTCTTTTGCGTGCAGTGAAAACCCAAGGATTGTGGATACGACCTACCGTTTCCACGAAATTGTAAGGTAACCTATCCATTAGGTTTTTTTCATTAATCTTGCTTGATCTTTTTCTTCCAAAAGTGATACCCTTACATCGCTTTCATCAATCACCTTTTTTTTTATTCCTTGGTGCAGGAGAGAAGTACATCCTGTATTGACTCTCTCTCTCTCTCTCTCTCTCTCTCTCTCTCTCTCTCTCTCTCTCGTTTTCGCCTTCCTGTGAAAATTATACACTAATGGTAATTTTTATGCATTTCTTAATTTTTATGCATTTCATTCTTTATGATGGGTTAAACTGCTTATTTTCATATCTCGAAGGGAGCACTGATCGTAGAGAGAGAGAAAATTGATTCTCAGAAATTTTTTTTATTCTCTTTATTACTCAAAGTCGGCCTGCATACCGTTAGCTCCTTCCTTTGCATTGATATGTTGACAGTCACTATTATTTCCATAACTGCTACGCCCATATAAAGCAATTGACGACTGACACCAGCAGTTATCATATCCGTGGCAATTACAGTCAGTTCTCCCTGTAATCTTGGCCCCATCCCCCTCCCCATGTATGGGAGGATTGGATTACAGGAGGTTAGCATATTACTCCATACACTGGAGATTTTTTTTTTCCTCCTACAGCTAAGTACTTCGCCACATGCAATAGCATCTTCTCTACCAAACCCCCTGGCCCTCACCTGTCTCCTTCACCTGTAATTTAGAACCCAAATATTAACTCGATAGAATGTTGAATGAAAGAAAGAGCCTCCTGCTAAAATGGTAAGAGGGTATTTCGACGAGAAATAACCTGCAATAAGCGAAACGTGGATCGTCCATCACGCCAATAGTTCTTTCAGGAGTGAATGATGCCTCTCTATAGGCCTTTATGTCTTTCCCGTCGCTTTTCGAATTACTCAGGTACTACCGGTGCTATTACTACTAATCCGACTACCATCGGTGATGCTTTTAATTTTGATTCTTTGCCCTTCCATTTTGCAACTGGCACTGAATAACGCTTTTCCTTTTAGAATCTCTCTCTCTCTCTCTCTCTCTCTCTCTCTCTCTCTCTCTCTCTCTCTCTCTCTCTCTCTGACACACACGCGCACACAGGGAAAGAGGCAGACTGTAGATATCTGCCGAGTATTCGTAAGTCACATTTTATTGATACTTTCAAACGACGCACCTGGCTTTTTCATGACTGGAATTGCGGGTGATTATATCAGAAATCGTTGTTGCTTTAGTGGGACGATAAGATCCTCGCTTATATGCCATAAGTGAAAAACTGCAGTCTTGTTCCCAATGAGAAATGATGGAAAATATTGCTTAGCTGTTTATTATGGGATAAGGTTTACGTCGTCCATTCCGATTTTGGAGTTATTGAGTCGGTTATATCATGTTTTGGCCAAATTTTAACCTTGATCTTAAAGAAAATTAGTTTTTTTTTCTCCTGTCCTCCTTCCAATACAACTTTTGACTAAAGTGTTGTAAGTTGAGGCCAAAGGAATCTGTAATATTAAGCAGATGTATTTATACTTTTAATTATGCCGTTATTTACCTAATGTAATATTTCTAATCGGAATTAACATGCTATTGAAGAATATATAAATCTCGTTTTACTTTCAAAGGTAAACACAACGTACCTAAGTTCTTTACGATTGTTGTACTTTTCATGAAATATATCTGCCTTCTAAGCACATTTCGTCATTTCAGGGCATGTCATCCCAACAGGATTCTAAAGAAAAAACAAAGCAAGAAGCATTGCTTATTACGAACGAGATGGGAGTTTGTCTTATCGAAATGGTTAGATACTAAGCACCAGGTCGTTGGCTTCAACAAAAATCAGCGCTATTCGAAATTAAGTTTAAATTTACCTCAAATTATTTTTCTAAATTTATTGTAGCCCTTATGAAGTGGTGGTTTTCTGGATATCATGCAGTCTGGAAGATGTCACATTTTTAGTCTTTGTAAAAGAGAAGATCCTAAAAACTACAGAGGCTAGAGGGCTGCAAATTGGTATGTTGATCATCCTCCCTCAAATCATCAAACATACCCAATTGCAGCCCTCTAGCCTCCTCAGTAGTTTTTATTTTATTTAAGGTTAAAGTTAGCCATGATTGTGCGTCTGGCACCACTATAGGTGCCAACAACACAGGCCACTACCGGATGTGGCTGAAATTTTCATGGGCCGCGGCTGAGAGTTTCATAAATCATTATAAGCTGTACAGAAAACTCGATTGCGCCGAAGAAAGTTCGGCGCAATTTTTACTTGTTTTTTTTTTATAATAATGCTTACCATTTAAGGCTGATTCACATTATACCATCACATCACCGACACAAAACGCTTACCATTTAAAGGCTGATTCACATTATACCATCACGTCACCGACACATCAGGTCACGTTATCGTCCCATCAGCCGTGCCTTGTATTCACACTATCCACCACAATCCCGTTCAGTTCGTGCCCATCCTCAGCGACGCGAAGAACACTCGCACTTATTATACACTCACACTCAATAATACTAAACACTCACTGAATACTCAGCATTCACTATGCACTAAACACTCATTAAACCCTAAACACTCATTAAACACTAATGTTCAATAAACCCTAAATGTTCATTAAACCCGTAAACAATAATTAAACACTAAACAATCACTGAACATTCACTAATCTCTCATTAAACACTCACTAAACACTTACACACTACATTCACTAAACACTAACATTCACAAAACGGTCGCTAAACCCTAAACAGTAAACATTCACTGAATACTTACACATTAAATATTCACAGAATACACGCTAAACATTCACTAAGCACTAACATTCATTAAACATTCACAAAACCCTAAACACTTACAAACTAAACATTCACTAAACCCTAAACACTTACAAACTAAACATTCACTAAACCCTAAACACTCACTGAATACTTAGACACTAAACATTCACTAAACACTAACATTCATTAAACCATAAACACTTACACACTAAACATTTACTAAACTCTAAACACTCACTAAACATTCACGAATACTTGCACACTAAACATTCACTAAACATTCTCTAAGCCCTAAACATTCATTAAACATTCTCTGAATTCTTACACACTAAACATTCACTGAATTCGTACACTAAACATTCACTAAGCCCTAAAAGCTCACTCAACATTCACTAAACCCTAAACACTTACTAAACATTCACTAAACACTTACTCATTAAACATTTACTAAACACTTACTCACTAAACATTCACTAAACACTTACTCATCAGACATTCAGAATAACAAAAATTCAGAATCGCACTAAGTCCCTGTACGAAACTCGCATAAGCTCCTTCACGTCACGTCAAAATATTCTTTCCAAGAAAACGTGTCGTGATGTGACGGTGGATACTGTGTGCTTGATGGTGACGTGACGTGGTGGTGTGAACAATTCAATTTGATTACATGTAAGAAATTCTCCCGTACTTTGACGTGACGTGATGTGTCGGAATCAGCCTTTAAGCGTAATCTAATCTAGTGCATCTTGAGCCTTTCTGAATCATTTGTTGTCTATTAAGGGAATTCTTCTTTAGCTACATGGATTTCTGTCTTGTAGTTACATGCCTATTGCTGTGTATTAGTTATCAAGTATATTAAATCCTCAGGCTTCGTGAAAAGCACAGCATGTGGTAGTTTAGCACAAATCAAGAACATACATTGATTCACTGAGCTAATGTTATCTCTCATCAGTACTCAGATGATGCTTTCAGACCAGTGTTCTGCATTTTTGGTTCCAATTTTTTGTTATAAGATCTATCCAGATTATTTTAATTACGCTGATTCTGTTTCCCGATGTAGCATATACAGTGCATATATAACAGGTATATATGTATGTATGTATGTATGTATGTAATATATATATATAGGGGCACATACACACCCTGTACATAAGTGTGTGTGTATATATATATATATATATATATATATATATATATATATATATATATATATATATATATATATATATACATATATATATATATATATATATATATATATATATATATATATACATATATATATATATATATATATATATATATATATATATATATATATTATATATATATATATATATATATATATATATATATATATATACACTTACTTTTATACGTTGGTTATAAAGTATGTGAATTTACACGTTCATAAAAGTGATGGTATTACCTTTGAAATCCAAAAATTTTAATTTATGCACCTTGTGCCTTAAAAAAAAGTGCAGAACAAAATAGCCAAGGTATTAAACTTGTATTTTTTACGTTGAATCTTGTCGACTGTAAGGCTCCTTTTGGCGAAGGGTATAATGCAAGTAATCGTAAAGTTGATTATTAGAGAGATTGGGGTACATCGTATCTAGCTGATGACGGTTTCTCACCTTTGTCTCTTTGTAAGCTTCTTGTGCCTGGCCTTTTTGTGCTTTAATTGCATAATGCATTGCAAACTCTCTACTCTTCAAGTATTTCTTTGATTTCCTGAAAGATTCCATTGATAAATTACATACACAGACCACATATGTTTACATACATATATTTATATAATACATTATATGTATATATATATATACATACAATCATACATATACATAACACACACACACACAATACATATTATTATATATATATATATATATATATATATATATATATATATATATATATATATATGTATATGTATATCTGAGAGAGAAATTCTGAGGTAATGCATTTCTTTTAAACAGCCCAATATACGTTTGAACCGATCCTGTGTACTGCTCATTTTTTTTTTCCAGTACATTTTCGCTATTTATATCTCCCTGAACCTCCTTTCTCTCTTTGCCTTTGATATCCATTTTATTCTGAATCTCATTCTTTCTTCCTGCCTCCTGTCATACCCTATTTTCGTGTTCTCTCAACCCCAGTTAACCAGCCTTTGTTCATCTCGTCTCTTTATCTTTTTGAAATACATCTCGCTTTTCGAATTTTCCCCCTTTCATCCCTCTGCTCTTCCTTCCTTTTATTCTTCCCTTGTGTGTCTACCCCCATCCTTTATCGTAGCCTCCACCACCTCTTTTCCTCCGCCTCCCCACACGCCCATCCTACGCCCGAAAAGAAGTACGGGAGCTGTGTCTGTGTGCGTGTGTGTTCGTGTGTTCGTGCATGTATCTGTGACCATCATCATAACTGAGGTTCGGCACAAAAACTGAAGGGTTAACAATGGTGCTGGAACAATGGGGGTGTATGGAACTCTGGGCCCTCTGCTGTGTCAATATTATCATGGAAAATGTATAGGGGGAGTCAGGGGTGGGAGGTAAGGATGAACCCCACTGTTACAACCTCCCTCAACCCTCTGTGTCCTTCCGTTTTATCTTTTTTCGTTTCATCCGTTCTTTATGTTTCCTTCTTGTCATCTCTACTTCAACAGAAATATATAAAATGTAAAAAATTAATATGTGTATTAAGTGTATATCACTTTGCAATTTGTGAGAATTATGGAAGACAGTATGTGGTGAATATGAACCTCAGGGGGAGGATTGGTAGAAATACGGTGTGGAGAGTGTTGTAGGTAATTTGTTAAGAACTATTAAAAGTTTTCATGATGAAAGGATATCATGAGTTATAGTATGTACACAGGAGGTAACTGTTGAAGAAAAAGTGGCCTTTGAAGACAAGGGTGTGTTACTTCCCAAGACTGTTTAGTATGCTTTTAGATGGCACGATGACTGAAGTTAAAAAAGATGAATTACGGTATAACCTTGTAGTAGGAGAAGAGTGATAGATCGTAAGTATTACATGATACAGTCATAATTGTGCTGCAGGAAAAAAAATAGTGCATGCTTACAAGAGAAGTGTAAACTGTAAGCAAATCTTTGGAAAAGTAAAGTTTAGTGCATAATTATAAACCAGGAGATAAAGTGATGAATGATATTAAGGGAAGTGGATTCGTATAAGTATTTTGGAATAAATGTTATGGATGATGGGAGAATGAGAAATTTCTCTCTCTCTCTCTCTCTCTCTCTCTCTCTCTCTCTCTCTCTCTCTCTCTCTCTCTCTCTCTCTCTCTCTCTCTCTCTCTCTCTCTCTCTCTCTCTCTCTCTCTCTGTCATGTTAATGTGGTTAATGTTATTATTTTGCATGTGGACAGTGCAATTCTTCTCGTGTACTGAAGAATATCAGTAGATCAATTAGAATATAAGTATTGGAACCTCATATTACTAAATAAAACCCGGATTCAATGTGTCAATTAAAAATTACTTTTAAATTATAAAAACGAAATTCCATTTATGGTTGATAACAGGAAATGGTCTACCAAGGGAAAGCTTCGTGATCACAATGCACTTTTTGGTGAACTTAGGCTAGAATTGTGCAAAAACGCTGAAACAAGAAAGGTAGGAGCGCTGTGGCATCTCCAGCATTTTA
Source organism: Macrobrachium rosenbergii (assembly GCF_040412425.1). Lineage (NCBI taxonomy): Eukaryota > Metazoa > Arthropoda > Malacostraca > Decapoda > Palaemonidae > Macrobrachium > Macrobrachium rosenbergii. The sequence continues at coordinate 60,743,893 of NC_089796.1, forward strand.
CTAGTGAGTTGGTCCAGAGTTCAAACCCTGCTCAGGGCTTGACATATATTCACTGGCATAAGTCCTCGCTGTTCCTTTGTGCTAGCGGTGGGGGCCTGGTGGATGAGGGTCCATACAAGTCTGTCTGCAGTTGTCATCAGCTATTTGCCTTGCTCCCCCAAGATCTCACATGGGCTTGGACGCTGATCATGTGTGTGTGTGGTCAATCTCAGTTGCCTGTCTTCTATCTCTGCTGCTTCTTATCACCCTTTTAAACCTATAAACGGTTGCTGATTAAACAAGTAGAAGAAATTATTATATGTTACTGTGGGACTGTAAAATCTATGTTTTATCCACAGAATTATATACATATATATATATATATATATATATATATATATATATATATATATATATATATATATATATATATATGATTAGATTCCCCCACAGGGCCAACATAAAAACAAAATAGAGAGCATACAGATTATGGATACCAAGGGAGTTCATAAAGCATTAGGTAATGTGGTGCAAGTGTCGGTAAAGATCAACTTGTTAAAGCTTTGTAAGAATTGAAACTGAAAACGATCGAGGTATCAAAATTTAACATGGAAATATTATTGCATGAATCAAGAGGACTATTTTTAATGCCTAAACGGTAAATTATCAGTGTACAGTTTTTAAGCTCCCTAAAAGCTAGACTAAGTTTAGAGTTACAGTATCATTTGCTGGTGTCTAGGAACATTCTTGCTTCATAATACAATTAATGTAGATGCCTAAACATTTTAAACTGGGTGACGCTTATAGGTACGAGAAGAATACACAAGCGGAAAGATTAAAGTTGAAAAACAAGGAGATAGATAGCCTGTGAGAAACATTGCTTGGTAAAAATGTGGTGGGTTCCTCACCCACCTTTAAGACAGATATATCGCACTCGATCAGATGAAAAAATCTGCAGTTTAGTTTTCAATTTTCTCCACTATTAGTATTTACGAAATCGGTTTGCATACCGTGTTCTCAAGTAAATGGACGCCTGTTGTAAAATGAAATGAAGGCGTTAGGAAGTGCGCTCGATCAAGATAGCGGAAGGTTGTAAACAGGTGCCATTTTTAGGATTGGATAACGGACCATTCAAACAAGGTGGCAAGTGATGTAATTTAAAAAAAAGAATAGGAGAAAATGTCTCTGGACGAGAAGTAAAATATTGTCCATTTGATGAATACCTGTAGTTGATCCCCCTCAAGCCTACCAATTACAGCGAAAGCAACAATCCCCCAGTAATGAACCTCGAACAAAAATTGCCCTCGCCTTGTCTCCATCGCTCTTCTAGACACTTTTTTTCACGGTCCTATTCTTGTCGTCAACGGTTCAGGAACCCTCAAGGAATTCCGCACGCGCTTTTTTGAATGGGACGAATGAGCATCAACGGGGACCGTTTTCTGTGGTGGGAAGAAGACAATGAAACAGTTTTCTCTGGCCTTGTTGCCATCTTTAGAAATTGGGAGAAGTTACCACTTTGTAACAATAGCATTATGCGCTTGTGTGTTACAGAAAGAGTCGACACGTATGTTCATACTAAGAAACTGTGTGACGAATGAAACAAATTTTTCAGATATATGTAAAAATTGTGAACGTTAAACTCATAGCAGCTGTCGTTAAACGGAATAATAGATCAAGTAGGTTTTAATAGGTGTTAAAAATAGACTCACTTATATTTAGCACCTGTTGAATAATATGTCAAGTAGGTCTTACTAGGCCTTAAAAGTGGAACTCTTTTGTAATTTGCAGATACTCAGTAATAGTCAAATAACTTTCCTCGAAATTGCCGTAAATATTTTGCACCTGCTCTTTGGTTTTCTCTCTTTTATATCCAGTTTCGTTAACGTCATATTATTTTAAGCATAACAACCGTTGGATGTCTTTGAAAATATATCAGTTACTCCGCTAATTGGGCACAGAATATATTTCAGTTACAAATGCCTTGTAAGTGAGCTTGCTTTAATTTCAATGAAAGATTTATTATATATATATATATATATATATATATATATATATATATATATATATATATATATTACTTGGATTATCGATACATTGATAACCTTTCTCATTTGTGCGTGTTGTTTTAAGTGATTCCAAGTAGAACCATTTTTAATTTATTAACCAATTTTCCTTGGCACTTCTACGTTTTCAGGTTCGTTTGCATAACATCATCATAGAGTTTCCCTGTTTTCTTATTCTATATATATATATATATATATATATATATATATATATATGTTATATATATATATATATATATATATATATATATATATATATATATATATATATATTGTAGATTAACGGGAAATTCTTTCTACTCAGCTTTGTTCATATTTGAATTGGACCTGATATTCGACCATCAAATCCATACAGATTACTATATAAATACATGATTAAATTATGTAGCCAAATTATACATGTCGTCATTTTATAGATATGTACAAACAAATGGAAGTAAGAAATATATAACGCATTTCGTTTCATGTCATTTTATAAGAGAGAAAAAAAAATGTACCGCTATCCTTCACCATATTTCGCCCCAGTAGACATAGTATAAAGGTTCTTGCATCGAGGTCAAAATATTCTTGATTTTTATATCCGCCGGCAATGTAAGCACATGCGATACAAACTCCTCTTTGTGGGTCAGCCTTCACGCAATTTTGCTTGTTGCAAATAATCGGTATTGGATGCGCTTCCTCCTTTGATGTAAACAGTTCCCCTTTTTTTCTTATGCCTTTTTTCCGCCTTTTAAAGAGCAAGATGAAAGGGAGAGGCAAGAGGAATAATCTCTCTCTCTCTCTCTCTCTCTCTCTCTCTCTCTCTCTCTCTCTCAAATCCCATTGAAGCCTGGAAGATTTTTTGGGAAGAAGACCAAGAAGACAAATCGCATCAATACCCAAAAGAACAATTACGAGATGAGGAGAGAAAGAAAGAGAGTAAAAAAAAGGGAAGGAGATGAAAGGAAGAGAAAAATGTTGATCTTGAATCATAATTAGTCTCCTCATTTCCTCCTCCTTCATCAATCTACTTCAGATACATCCTCTCTCTCTCTCTCTCTTGACGTGGTTTTCTTGATGAGAGGTTTTTGTCGTTAGTTTTTCTTCAAGTGTGAGGGGTTTGGCCGAGAGAGGAAGGGAAGGTAGATTTTATTTTACACCGGCTGAATTTAGTTTGAAAATAAGCGTGTTGTTTTAGCATTGATTCTTTTATTTCCCTCAGTCATCGTCCGATGTAGGATTTATTTATTATTATTAATTTTTATTTATTTATGTACTTATTAAATTACTTATTCTAATTTTTAGTTGGGTACCTAGTTAATTTCTATATAACACAGTTTGTACGTATGTGTAACTTCTATGCCCAACCCTCTTTTACACAATAATAAACATATATATATATATATATATATATATATATATATATATATATATATATATATATATATATATACATATATATATATATAGAGAAAAGAGAGAGAGAGGGGGGCGTTGTTGAATGTAATATGAAGTGTAAATGGGAATTAGCAAGACCATTCAGTAAGTGTTAATGTGCAAGGTGGAAGAACGAATGTAGTTAATTTGTGCCATATATCTTTGGAATTTAATGTATCAGATGGTGGTAAAATGAGAAAAGATGTCCAACACAAAATAGGTGAAGTAATAAAGGCAGCAGGGTGTGTACAAAGGCTTTTGAAGAGAATTACAATGTATATGAAAGTCAAAGGTTACAGTGTATGAAGGGATTTTTGTACCAACTCTCCTTTATGGAAGTGAATTGTCTATGTTGACTGTGGTTGAGAGAAAAAGGTTGGGAATGTATTGTTTGCTTAATATATTCTTATGGTTTTACCTGTGAGGGAGCTTGAATTCTGAGTAGGGGAATTACCTTTATGATTTTTCTAAGAAAATTATTCACTTACCACGGGAAGTTTCATGTATCTGACCACTATTTTGGGTTCAGGCAACCATAACAGAAAAGAAATGAGCTGAGTGCTCTTACTCACTAGGGAGAAGTTGCAGATAAACACTTGGGTTCACTTTAAAATCACTTATATTTACATTAACAACAAAATCAGAAGAACGGGGAATAAATGAGGCAGGGAAACAGAGTCCTGCTAAATAACTAAATTACGTTAACAAATAACTGAAGAATGTCGAAGAAATCCACTTCAGTGGCACTGTAGATTTAAGTAACAGTGGTTGGGACCACGGCAAGCAGGGCACAATCGAAAGGAAGATTCCATAGCAAGCGTTTCCATCTGCAATTGAGAATGCACGAGGTTACGGGACGGAAGGAACAGCACAATCAAAGGAAAAATCGAGAAGTGCACGGAAGGTGCCAAGGTGTCTCGATTTGCGACACAGGAAACACACGAGTTGAATTAATACGCTGCAATAACAAAATCAGGTCTAGCATTGAAATTTGCACTTTGAAAAATGACACGAAAATCAGTGAGAGAATAAGTTCGTGACTCATAAAGAACTACCTCTGATCAGGGCACGTTACCTTTGTCGGAGCGTTGTCTTCATCGTAGATGAGAATGGAGGAGGAATTTAGGAGGGGGGGGGTTCACTGCAAGAAATACTTGGGCTGAGCAAGGTAGCCACGTGCTCAGGGGTATGGCCAAGATGCCTCTACCTCAGCTAAGGTCGCATGGCCCCTTATATGACCTTTGGTGGATAAACTTCCCACACTCTCTTGACACTCCACTTTCTGTAATCGCGCCCATGGACTGTCTTTGACCCGGTCAACTGCATGGCAGAGCAGGGGCCACGTGGTAGGTTGCTATGGGCCTCTGCCCACGGCAGAGATTTGTCTCCAAGCAGCTTCGTTCCTGGAACAGAGGTATTTAGAGCAGTCACGGGTCCAAAGAGAGTGATTAAAGAGTGCCTAGGGAGCAACAAGTTAGAGATTAAGAAAGGGCAAATGTTTTCCATAGCCTTCCTGTCAGTCAGCAGTATGATGAAAATGACTGCCTCTTTGGGCAGAAGAACACAGTTTTAGTTTAACGTTAATTTCTCTTACAAGTATAGAAGTTATATTTTACTTTATTTCCTTCTGTGAAGCTAGGAGGGCGAGTTAGCTTTGGAAAGGTGTCCCTATGTAGTAATATGAAACATGCAAGGCTTAGCTGGTGAGAAATGCTGAGAATGCAGAAGGAGAAAGGTGAACTAGTTGATCAGAAAGTTTTGAGACTGTTCAGTCATACTGGAAGCAGGAAGAATGATGAATTGGTGAAGGGTGAGTGTAGGAAGGTGCAGAGGAAGATTTAGAAAGTACTTGAAAGAAAGTGTAGAAAAGGTGTTGGATATTTTGCCTTCCCGTGTTTCCATACATGCTTCTTTGTGGCTCAGAAATAGTTATTTTACTATAGTTGTTTTATTATAGTTGCGCACCATTTTATAGTTTACATATCCCACTCGCACGGACACAAATCCACAAACAAACACCCACCATCCACCCCCACCCCGCGCCAAACACATGCTATAAATTATGGCGGAAAAATATATGCAATTTCGTCTGTAGGACCGTACACATAAACAGAAGCCAGCAAACAAGAAATAGTCCATGGGAAATTATCTAGGCTCAGTTTAATAAAGTCTTAACGACCTTCCAAGAGCCAAGTCACCTGTGTAGGAACCAGGTCGACTTCATACGGAGGACGGGGAGGGGTAAGCAGGTGTTGGTGCGCCGGTGAAATAAACTCACTGGATTAAAAACGAGAAGAGTTCTTTTGCTAGGGATTACCTTGATTTGGTGTGAATTATCATAACTCTTTTGGAATATTTTAAATTCATGCATGACTATTATCACTGAAATTTGCTCCAAAATTTATATTCATTTTGACAGTACAGTATTATAGTTTTCAAAACTTTCGTCTTTTAAGATTATAGGTATTAGGGGATTAACGTTGTCTGTGGTTACGTGTTGCATTCAAAAGCCTTCAGATTTTTTACATAAAAAAAGGAAAGCTTAAAAATTGCGTACGCAAAACAAGAGTACATTTTTATGTGTCTGTCGTTGTCGTTATTGAACAGTTAAATGATCAGGAACATTGTGCAATGCACTCAAGATTTTGATTTATTTAGTACTGGCGAGAGCAATGTTTTATTTTCTAGTTTCTATTTATCCTTATTTTATGTCATTCTTAGAGATTTTAATTCGCTCTTGGGAGCTTTGAATTTCTTTGGGCAGTGTAATGATGAGGAAATTGCTGCTGTTTTATGTCTTGCGAATTTCAAATAGCTTTTCATAGTGGCATTTTATTCTCACACTGTAAGTTACTTGAAACTTCATGTAGCGCCTCGCCTTAGGTTTCTGAAGCCTGATGATCTGAAACAGTTTTTCTTAATGGAAAAATCAAGTCTTGCGAATACGAAGTCACGGGTCATAGACAATTTTTCCTTTTTGGAACTTAAACAATTCGTTATTTCCCTTTGCCGTGATAAGTTCAACGCCAAATCTTAGAATTTTGAGCATTCTCGAACAGAAGCTGTTTAGGCACGAAGGAATTAGATAGATTTGGGGATTTTCAATTTTTTAGTCTCCTGCCAATGTTATTGCAACTCCTGCTGTGTGGATGAAGTGATTTCAGTCTAACTCTACAAAGGTAAAACATCAGGCACAGATATGCATGAAGGGAGAAGTCCATCTAACTGTCCGTCTGTCATTGTGTTGGTCATGCTTGCCTTGTCATAGCAACTTCTCCTACTACAGGGGTTTTAGTCTAACTTTCTATCTACTTTTGCAAAAGCTGCAATGGTGTCTTCAACATTTCATGAATCGGACTACTGTTAGAGTGAATTACTGGTTGGCAGGGGAATGTACTGCCCTAGCAACCCTCAGTTTGCTTGTTTTGTTCAGACACCATAGTAATTTAGAATTTCTAATATTTATATTTCTAAAGAGTTCTACCGAAGTGTGTGTTTTATGAAATTAAAAGAGATTTAGAAAATGGGTAGTTGATATCCTCCGATATTTTCTTCTGCAGGACAGTCGAAACACGTTTCTCACAAGTTATCGTTTTTATCATTTCTGTTCATACATTCTTATAAAACAATTACTCTTCATACATTCTTATGAAATAAGCAAGGGAGCCTTTAAACTCGCCCAGCAATTTCCCTCATCGCACGAAAGTGTAAATGCCTATGGTAATGTAATTTTCAACTTAGTGCTAGCTAGGGAAATAGCCACCCCCCCTCTCTCTCTCTCTCTCTCTCTCTCTCTCTCTCTCTCTCTCTCTCTCTCTCTCTCTCTCTCTCTCTCATTAGTATTCACTTCTCACTCATTATTTAAAACATCATTATTTTGTGATCCATTTGTCTTTACACATTTTTCATTTTAGGAAAAATACTCTCCCTCCTTGCAGTGTTTCACCCACTGACCTTCAACTGCAGGGGACTGATTGGTTGTTTGAATAAACAGGCGTCACGCAATGACAAAAGGGTCTTTGTCCTATATCAGCCCTATCTCTCTCTGTCTTTTCCAAAGGTTCCCCTACATTTTCCCTCATTCGGCTGCTGATTTTTCTGTCGTCACACTCCGGTAGGTCCGGACAAGTGGCCGGAACTGTGCGTGACCGGTTACGGCTCCAGGTGTCGATCATCGTTAATTATACCTGCTTCCGCGTCACCGCCGGTAGCACGTGCAAAAGCCCTTAGAAGTGCCGCTCCCCAAGGACAGGCGCGGAAGCCTTAGGAGTGTGCAAAGGAGACGACAGTGTAAGTAATCACGCTGATGGATTAGCGAATCCAAAAGGGAGATTGGTAATTGGCCCCAGATGAATCAGCCGGTTCACAAGATGCTTTGGCTTGTTAGTGCGGATGGTTTAGCCAATTAGATTGATAAATGATCCGTAACAAGCAATACTAAAGACTGGGTGACTTCAAGCGAAGGTTGGAAGTTCCTGGTCGTTAAGTGAGATTACAAATTAATATTCTGAGTGAGATTTCTTGGAATTCGTTTGCCGCGAGTCATTAAGATAATGGAATGATAGAAGTCACCGTCATTAATGGAATTGACCAGCCAATAAGATACAGGGGTGAGAATTTTATTTTACCAAGAATTTCAGGTCTGTTGTTGATGAAAACTGAATTCCCTGAGTATCTCGAAATGTGGTGCATATAATTAGGCATGAAAAGTCCTGAATGCCATTGAAGAGTGAGCCTTACATCATTGCTTGCAAAATGCTGTATTGCTATCATGCGTAAATATGAATTTACTATATGTTGTTTTAAACGTAATGTATGATGCAAAATCAGATACTCCCCCGAGAAGTTCAATCAGGGATGTGACAAGAACCAGAAATCAATAGAATTTGGAGAAGAAAGAAGAGAAACAATTTACGAGTTAGGGGAAAGTTGAAAGGAACATTTGGAAGCACTTGATTGAGAGAGAGAGAGAGAGAGAGAGAGAGAGAGAGAGAGAGAGAGAGAGAGAGAGAGAGAGAGAGAGAGAAATTTTTATGATATCACGACTTAGATGAAGAGAAGAGGTGGACACATTTCAACTGAAATATGCAGTCTGCGGAATAAAGTATACACATCTATGATAAGTGGAAAAGGGCCCCTTTTTTTTATGCGGCAATGATAATAAATATGCTTTTGAAAAGAAAATAATCAACCCCGTCCCGGCGCTTCTACTCAACAAAGGCTTCCAAGGTAAGCAATTCCTCTACTGCAAAGGAGAGGAATAATTAAATAAAAAAAAAAAGAGAGCAACGTAAGGAAGGTGATTGTTTTATTGATAATTATGGAAGGGGAAGTCCTCTATGAATCAGATGGCTATCTCGCTTAATTACAGAGTCGCTCTATCGTATCGGGCGAAAAGTTTTAATTAGCAAAAGTGAAATATGCCTCGACGAGGTCGCCTCACTTCAGTAAAATAAAGGTGAAACTCTCTTCCCATGAAGACTTGTTGCCTATATACTGCTGTTGCCGCCGCTCTCTCTCTCTCTCTCTCTCTCTCTCTCTCTCTCTCTCTCTCTCTCTCTCTCTCTCTCTCTCTCTGAAAACATATTGCCAGCCATCATTAGATGGCAGTATTTTTAGTAGTTACTGAGCGATTTACGATAGTTTACTGAGTATTTATAAAGTGGTTTATGACAGGTCACAAATTATTGTGGTTACTTTGCAAAGCTTCAGGTTTTTGAATTGGAATGAATTGTCCAAAATTGTTGAGGAGGTTGGTTATTTTTCATATCATTAAATATGAATTCTTTGTTATTATCGTTTCAGTTTTTAAGATTTTTAGAAAGAAACAAGTTTATGCCTTCTTTTTTCTCTTTTGATTTTTTGACCCGTCACTGAAGAATTATGGGATCTTTTAGTGCATCGTTAAAGAGAAGTAATTTAGATCCTGGTAAGCAATGAAAAGAACATAACATTTTCGTTATATACTTGGTGTAACTTTGCAACTATAATCAAGGACGTTCCATCTGAAGGGACAAACGAGCCCTTAACAGGGCCTCATTTCCTGAGGGGTCCCATTCATGGAACAAAAAGAATTTTTAGGGTGCAGATTTAAAAAAAAAAAAGTATAGAAAAATAGATAATGGGAGGAATTAATGGTGAATTTTAGATATGATATAAGGAAGTTATGTATTGTGGATACGGAATCTCAATTTTTTTTCAGCAGCCATTATCATATATATCTTATACATTCTTGATGTGTTTTGATGAAGCCACTGTGACTGTGAGACATGCAGAGCACAGAATTTTAGTGTATGGTCAAATTGTATGATGAAAAATACCCATTAGAATAGATAATTGTGTTAGTTAAGGGACTGATCCACTGCTAATTAGAGCTGTCAAAAATGATAATAATGATGACAATCTATTAGATAAAGGCCTAGTAAGGAGTGCATTAACCTAAGTAATAGATACATCATATATATATATATATATATATATATATATATATATATATATATATATATATGTATATATATATATATATATATATATATATATAAATATATATATATATATATACATATATATATATATATATATATATATATATATATATATATACATATATATATAAATACATATACATACACACACACACACACATATATATATATATATATATATATATATATATATATATATATATATATATATATAATACATAATTATTTTGGTATAAACTATATATTTAAGTATATATATATATATATTCTCTTATATATAATACGAGTTTGTTGGTCAGGTACACACAAATGTATAAATAATTTTGTAATTGCACACACACACACACACACACACAGATTATATATATTTTATATATATATATATATATATGTAGTATATATATATATTTCATATATATATATTTATATATATAATTTATATATATATCTAGAATATATACAATATATATCATATATGATACAAAACATAATTAGACATTTGCATGTACAAGTAAAAATTTCTATATCACATTTTAAGTATCAAGATGTTGTGGATAAAGTCATTCATCATTTCTGATTCTCTTAAGCATCGTCGCATATTAATGTATCTAATTTTACACATTCATGTTTTGTTGAGTCAGCTGTAACTTTTTTAGTATAAAATAAGATGTGATGAGGATTTTTACAATAATTTTGTAATTGCTAAACTGTGGTGTAGTACTTAAAAGAAAAAACAATGAAATAGGTAAGTCTACCAGGAAAATACCTTTATACATACTCTAGATTATAGTCTACAGTATAATATTCGAAAAATTTTAATTTAAAATTTAACTCACATTTTCATTATGTTCCAAGGGCCCATTTTTAAAGATTTAACGTCTTTTGCCGTCAAATGCACCTCATGCATTTAAGTATCAATGATTTCTCTGACTAGTCCATTCAGCCCTCCCTTTCTACCAGATGTCGCACTCCTATTTAAAAAATGTGTACCTCCGTTCATAATCTCTTTCTTTCTTCTTACTTTACACCTTCTCCTAACAGTTGATTCATAGTGCATCTGCGAGGTTTTCCTTCAAACATTGCACTGTCAGTTTCCGTGTCAGCGTTGGATGACCTCATAGGTCGCAGCGCTTGGCCTTTGGCCTAAGTTCTATAATGTTTTCTATTCTGTTCTGGCTGTAATTGTGCAATTGTTACGTATTGCTGAAATTCGACTGAAGACTGAAATACTGACATGATACCGCAGGAAATTAAATAAGTTTTAAAAATACACAATTTTATACTAGGAAAAACATGAAGACCTTGTTGAATTATCCTTTTGTTCAAGTCAGTGTCAAGTCTAATCAATTAAGTTTGGTTACAGATTCATACAACAGTCCAAGTATAATGATTGGCAAATGGTAGCACACTATGTGTATTTTACGGTTTTCTTCTCCATACATTGGTGGTTCATCAAATTTTTCTGACATGTTTTATCACAAAATCTGATCAGTAAAGGTACCTTTAGTGGGTCTCGTGTCCCAAACATACACCTGGAATTCCCTTTCGTCTCTCGTGTACGCTTTGCTGGTTTACATTAAAGGTCATCTGCATCTTTTCTTCACCAAGAATGCTGTGCAAATGAAGAAAAATGAAAGATTCAGTTATAATTATCACTTCTCTCCTGTCTCATTTAAACCTTTATAACTTTTGTCATGGTAATTGAACCTCGAGAGGCTCCAGTAGTGCTTCTTCCTTGACCGTGGGTGGGTCAGTCATCACGTAAGAGTATTTCATTAATACTAGTGTTAAGTATTTTATTTGCCTCTTAAAGTCTTACTGGGTTATAACTTGGATAGGTTAATTATTTCGGTATTTTGCACTATATAGACTTTATATATATATATATATATATATATATATATATATATATATATATATATATATATATATATATATATATATATATATATATATATATATATATATATACAATACAGTATATATAAATATAAATGTATATAAATATGTCTATGTATACACACACACACACACACACACACACATATATATATATATATATATATATATATATATATATATCTATATATATATTATATATATATATATATTATATGTATGTGTATATATACTCCTTGTGTGCTGTGCAAAGTATCTGTTGGAGTATGTATAAACCAAAGCTTGTGCTTTACAGTAATTATATACTATGATAACGAAAAGAACTATGCTCTCTTAAATGATATTTTAATTATGATTCTTAAGTTGGGATATGTCTCTGTCGTTCCAGTCTTTTTATTGTCCATAGTTGGCATAAGTTGCTTATTAATAATCGTACCCATGTGTTTTGTAGCCATTTTTACCTTCTTTTATATTATCTTTAGTTAATTGGCGTTAACTGATTCTGGAAAAATAGATAGAGAATGGTTTCTTTTGAAACTGGAATCTGTTTCCATTCTTCGGTTTTAATTATAACCTGGCATCATCGATGTCTCGAACTTAACCAAAAATCGTCAATAATATGATATGGAAAACAATTTTTAAGAACCCTGTCCCGGTGAAAGCAGTGGAAATTAACTACTTTGTTTTAAATGAGAGAGAGAGAGAATATCTGCTGGCTGGGTCTTTTGTTATAAAATTGGACTGGGGAGGTCGGGTCAGGAGATTAGGAGGTTAGTTTCAGTAGGTCACGCTCAAGTGGTCTCGCGCTCAGATAGGATAAACGAGCCATTCTGCCATGTACAAATCTTAATTAAAAGTCTTTCCTAATGCAATGAATTTTAGACGGTGCGCTTGACCGCTGCTTTTAATCACCGTTGGGAGGGAGTCATTTATAAAATTAATGCTGAAGAGAACATGGGAAACGAAGGGAAAGGCGAATGCTTAGTTATTCAGTGCTTGCGTCCGGGGCGTCAGAGAAATGAAAAAGGACGAATTTCTTAAACCTTTATTCATTTGTTATTTGAATATGCTTTTACCTCTGTTCGCCTTTGTTTATTTCTATTCGTTTTTTCGTCTTTGTTCCGCTTTTCCATGCTTTGACAGTTGAATTTTATACTTTGGAAGCTAGCAGGTGAGTCATGACTTTCTGGTTTTTCCACTAGGATATATGATCGTTATGAGCAAGAATGATAAAAAAAAGAACGAAAGGTTATTAGATTAGCTTATTAAAAATTATTCATTAAAACAAGTCTCGGCTGAGCGGGCGTCTGATACTAATCTGTTAGAAGTACATATTAAAAACAGAATTATAGCAAAAAATGTGTCCGACTCGCTTGATGAATTTTGCAACCATTAATAGCAATATTTGTATCATTGTTCCTACTGGACTACTTCAGTTAACGTTAACACTTTTTTCATTTATTTTTGTATCCTATTATGTCCTTCGGTCTTAGTGTTGCGTGTTGCATTTCTGATTGTTCTTTTAGATGAAAGCATTTCGAGATTAATTTGTAGGCTGACAGAGACTTTCTCGACCAAGAAATGTTTGACACTGGATGTCATGAGATGCATTGCCTTGGCTGAGTAAAGGTCTAGACGCTTACGGAGGCATTCTGAATACACGAAAATATGTAAGTTATGAAAGCAAGGAGACAGTTCGTTAATTCAATAGAGTAACTTTATGAGGCACTAGTAATTTATTTTAGCTTGCATTTGAATGTGCTTCTCTGTTTCGTTGTGTTGGACTAGTTCTCCATTTGGTGGGAGGGGTGCGAGTGGGGTTCCTTTGATATTTAATTTTCATGCATCCTTTGTCCCTATTGTTCCAGTTTAGTCACTTTTGAACTTTATTATGACCTAGATATTGTTCGTTGTTTTGGGCTTCAAAGTATTTATATTTAAACTTATAGTAATAATTAATTTCGTATAAGTGGCTGAGGGATTGATGATAATTCCATAATAATTTCATTACAGCAGTTATCTTGAGAATAATGAATAAAATGAAGCATTTCATTTGTTGTCAAGGGTTCAATTATTCGTAAAGATAAATAGTGGTTTTAGTGTTTATGAAATGGCAAAGTTCATCTTCGCTCAAATTGTTTTGGAAAGTGTTCTAGAAGGAATTTTTAATTGCATGCAAGTACTCATTAACCATAACATTTAGTTTAGGTTTAATAGCTTATGAATATGAATTGATAATATGAGCCGTTGTAGATTTCACAACTTGAAAATGAGAAGCGAGGACTGCTGTAGGTTTTAACAACTTGAAAATTAATAACAAGTACTCGTGATAGCTTAACAAATTACAAACTAATAACAAGGCCTGCTGAAAATTTAACAGCTTAGAATCATGTGTTGTTGATTTCGCTAACCGAGAGTGTTACTGAATACAACTGTCGAGCCCTTGCATATTTAAACATGAGGAAGGGGGTAAAGGTAGCAAAAGAATTATTAGAGATTTTCTTTATTGTAACTAACGCCGTATATTTCTTGCTCTTTCAAGCAGAAGCATCTAGCTAATGAATCCTTCTGGAGACTATGAAATTATATCTCGAGACAAGTGACCTTCTCAAAAGATGTCTTGTATCTTATCCAAGTAACGGAATCGGAATCGGTACTCCTTTGAGAGATTTTCTTGGCTGTCTTGAATAATGTTGACAGAGGTGATATCGAGCCTCAAGCAAAAGGCGTGAGAGATTCTCATTATCTTTTAAGTCAGTAGAATGGCTCAAAGTACAGACAGCCAAGAAAAGGCTTGCAGTTCATTCAGCTGCTGGCCATAAGAAGGTTGCTTTGAGAATGCTGGAACTTGTAAGTTGACGGTCCCTAGGATAAAGCTTGGTTGCCGGTGAATGTTTGTTAAATATATTTTTATAGATGTGTGTTTAAATAGTAAGTCGTCTGACTTCAGTGGTTGAGACTCTCTCCAAACTAACGAGAAGTCCAATTTTCGATTCCCTAGTTAGCAACCATAACCATGATGAAAGAATGGTGCAGTACTCTGCTTCCCCCGTAGGGGGTAGTGCCGTTAGTGCACCTCACGCGGTACACTGTAGGCATTATTTAAATTTCTTTGCAGCGTGCTTTCGGTCCCCAGATGCAACCCTTTTCTTTCCTTTTACTGTACCTCCATTCATATTTTCTTTCTTCCATCTTGCTGTCCATCCTCTCCTAACAATTGTTTTACACTGCAACTGCGAAGTTTTCCTCCTGTTACACCTTTCTAAACCTTTCTACTCTCAATTTCCCCCTCACCGCTGAATGGCCTTATAGGTCCCAGCGATAGGCCTTTGGCCTAAATTCTATATTTCAACTATATATTCCAATACTCTGCTCCCTATGATCTGATAACTGGTGAACAAAAAACTTAGCTGCTATTGATGAATACAGACATACTGTACGCCGGGTAACCATTTGAATGGTCTGAAATATCCACTTCATTGAATAAAGTTCTTCAAAACCTGACGACTTTAATATCTTTGTAGACAGGGAGTTGTCATTTAGAAAAATTTGTAAATCTATACTTATGTAGTAGCAATTATTAAACACTGACTGTTGATTATAAATAATCAGCAAAAGTACCTGCATAGATTTTTATTACGCAGGTTATTTTTTTACATGGCTCCATACGAGCATCAGTCTGGACGATTTGACAATTTTGCCGACTTTCTTGCCATAATTAGGCTGATCAAGGAACTGAAGTATTTGTGGTTAATCTAAAATATTTCTTATATCAAACCGCACCTTACCTATATTATTTTTTTTAAGTCGAAAATAAAATATCCAGTTGTCTTCAATAGTTTATTTTCCAAGTTGAATCTGATAGCCCACAAGTCATTTATAAAGCATACACAAAGTCACTGAAGAAAACCTTCGTTCCTAAAATATGTCATAAAATATTATAATCTCCTGAAGAGGATAAAAACTTGGTAACGTATCGGGCCTCAGGTTTTCTCTTGCGTAAACAAAGGTGCCAGTTTTAAGTTGTCACCACCACTCAGGGCTACTTTGAGTAAATCTTGGTGACAAATGCAAAAATATGCCAGCAAATGTGCCGTATGACAGCGCTTCAGAGACTGAATGGTCCTGAGCAAATATTATTGGCTATCCTTACCGATGTCTTTTAGAGAATTTTCATTTCTGTAACGCAAAAATATTGTATTGTCTCATTGGAGTGAGAAGATGTGAAATAAAGACCTATAAACATTTGAAAATTTAAAGCAAGGTACAGGACATGGACCAGTGATTGTGAAGGCATCCCAGAAGTGTCATGTCTTTGAGAGTGTTGCTATTTCTTCTTTAAAATATTTCCGCATCAGGAAATAAAGTGAATTACCAAGATATATAACATTTATAACATTTCAGTGATAGCATTCTGTTCATTTTATGCCTCGTGTAATATGCGCAGGTACCAACTGTAAGCATTTAAAATTACGTTTTTAGACGAATCCAGGTACAAGTGATTTACAAAATTACGTAAAATGAATGATGACACTCGTGTAACCGTGCTGATTTAAAACCCCTACGCAGCTGCATTTAGCTCACTTTGTTTATCTGTTCTATAAAATTTATTAACTTTCATTATCTTTAATATCCGGTAAAATTTTTAAGTTCATATTTACCTCTTGCTTTGTAAATGATTCGCTATTTAAACTGCTGCTAGTATCGCTAGTAACTTCCAAAAGGAACCACATATGAGGTCAAAATAAGAGAAGCTATTGTTTTACCACTCCCATCAGACAACAGTGTTGAGGTAACCAGCCAGTGAACAGTCTTGATGCAAAGGTTCCTCTGCTTCGTTATCAGGGTTAAGTGAATAGGATATAGCAGCCTTTTCCCAAAAATGGTGAATAGAAGACTCAAAAGAGATGTAAACATTTCCCCTTACAGGTCTTATTTAGTATGAGACCAATTTTCCAAGAAATTCTTTGACAGATTTTTTTCTCTTTTACTGAACAAAGCGACAGTCTCTGCCTTTCCGCATTGTCCCCGCTTCTTCATGTATCGATTCCTCTCGTCGGACTTCATCACAATCATTATAACATCATTAATTGCCACCACTTTTTTTTTTTTTTTTTAGATTGGCATGTATGTTTTCCTTGAAGTGGCCAATATCCTCTTCATTCATTCTTTTACCCGTATTTTTTCGCGCGAAAGGTGCCGATGGCAACACATTAATTACACGCAGCCTTTCCCTCAGGTGTTTCTATGTGGATTGGACAGAAGGAGGCCATTGTGTTGCCGTAAAATCTTGATGAGTCGGAAGCGAAGGGGTTTTGGGAGGAAGGCTGCCGGCCCACGCTTTAAGGCTGTTGTGTATGGAGGGTCTGGGAGAGGAGGGGGTGGTTTGATTGGGGAGCGAGAAGCGAGGTGGGGAGGAGGACATTGTTGATTGGGACCGAGTTAGGTTTCTTCGGAGATGACACGATTTTCCATCATTTTTTCAGTGGGCTTTTTTCTTTCTCAAGAACTTTTCATCTTGTTTATCCGTTTTGTGTTCTTGTGGGATAAATGAATGGGTGAATAGACCGCCAAAGTCCTCTGTTTTCAGGCATATAAGATAGAAAGCTTGTCACTCGGACTAGAAAACTCTGAAACGATTATTTTTTTCTTCGACCATGTTTGTCTTTTTATCTCAACAATCACGCACGTGAAATCTAGAACTGACCATAACCGTTATGTAACATCACGTTTTTGCCTAAGGGTATTCTAGTGGCACAGGTCAGAAGTGCTGCCACTCTCTAGTAGATGAATACGTTGTTAATTTTGAACGCTGTAGGAGAGGAAATGCTCTTTGAATGAGTTGGAATAAATCTCAGATCAGTACGTTTTACAGGTCCTTTGCGGCGTAGTAATTCGACAGCATTGTTTATAATGCCTCTTACTTCTTCCTAATGAACACTGTATTCTTTGGATACTCTTTGGAAGCGTGAATTGCAGGTCAATGGTCCCTGTGGGCTTCTTCTACATGAATAGGTTCACCCTCTGAATAATAATAATAATAATAATAATAATAATAATAATAATAATAATAATAATAATAATAATAATAATAGTAAAATCTAAGTCTTATGGTTTCCTTCGTTTGCCTATTTCTAGTGCAGATCAAGCAAAGAAGAAAAGGTTTTAAATTATATATATATACATATATATATATATATATATATATATATATATATATATATATATATATATATATATATTGTATATATAATATTGTATATATACATATATTGTATATATATATATATATATATATTATAATATATATATATATATATATATTATCTTTATAAATCAATCCTCAAAGAAACAGGGAAACGGAAGACCTCCATTCTCAAAAAAATTTCTTTGCCGACGTTTTATGACAGGTCACATTTTCAAGGCAGAGAAAAAATTATTTGCACAATAGATAGAATCACAGCATTACCGTTTTTTTCTTTGTAAATTTACGAAAATGGCAATGCAGCGTTAAAAACAGATGTATAAATAAACATAAAAATAAAAGCATAGGCCAAGACCACACTGAGACAGGATCACTGAGTGGAAGGAAAGAATACTAAAAGTAAACAGAAAACCTTGTACCAAAGAAAGACTAGGCAATATATAATAACTGGGTTGATGACAACTGAGTGTTTAACGAGGGAACGATTCTCTTTATAATAATCGGCTTCCAAGACTGTTAGGTCATGATGGTTGGAGTCCCGGCCTACTATCTTAAAATCTTCATTCCTAACGGTGCACCTAGATCGCACAGCACGATTCCTGATGTTAAGACCTCTAGATTAGGTAATTTCTATCCTGTACGGTAGCTTAAGCCTCTGTGAGAGTCTAATTCGTCCCTCAACAACCTCAAAGCATGATACTGAATGTAACTCAAATAAATTTAACATCCGCAATTTGAGTAAACCCTTTCCAACGTCGTATCAAAGAAAAGGTAGTTGAACATTCCTTGAAAAGGCAAAGGATTATAAAATTGGAATATCAAGACATTCCAGAATGGGTGTTTCAAGAACCGAAAATCTGCCCAAAAGTAGGGAGTAAAAAAAAAATCTATTTGAGGAGGTTGTAAAATCCCAGGTTTCAACTCGTGATGAGAGCCATAAAGACTCCATTAAGATCTACTCAGATGGATGGATCAAAGAACCAGGATGGAGTCGGTAATGCGGTCATACAAAAATAAGGAATCCCACGTAGCGAAATTATCTGACAGTGCTTCAATCTTTACAGCTGAATTGACAGCTATTCTTAAATCCTTGGAACCTGCAGATGAAACTGATGGCAGTAGCTTTACCATTTATTCAGACTCATTTAGTGCTCTGTCAGCCATTAAACAGTTTAGTCTTTCCCATTAAACAATACAGAGAATTCAGGGTTGGCTGAGCTGGCTCGCTTCCCGTTGCAAATCGATCCAATTATGTTTGGTACCAGCCCATGCTGGTATCGAAGGAAATGAAGAAGAAACTGATTGGTACCAGCCCATGCTGGTATCCAAGGAAATGAAGAAGAAGCTGATTGGTACCAGCCCATGCTGGTATCCAAGGAAATGAAGAAGAAGCTGATTGGTACCAGCCCATGCTGGTATCCAAGGAAATGAAAAAGAAGAAGCTGATAATCATGCCAAATATGCAACGGAACTGGATGGTTTTGATTATCCCTCGGTTCCCTATACTGATATGAAATGGCCTATCCGATCTTACATCAAACAAAAATGGCAAAATAGATGGAATTATTTTTTTATAAAGAACTTGAAATATCAGAATATCCATCCCTTGACTGACTCTTGGTCGTCATCCTACCAGAGCAATCGTGGGTCTGAGACAAGGCTCTGTAGATTACGGATTGTCATACACACACAAATCTGACACACAATTTCCAATTGCAGGGTGACAGCCCACCATTGTGTGATCTTTGTGATTAACCCCCCACACACCCCCTTACCTTGGAGCACATATTGATGGACTGTCCCAAGTTTGCTGAGGAGAGGAGGTAACGCCGTATCTCAGGTGTTATAGAGCAAATTTTAAATGATGGGGTTGATGTCAATAATGTAATGGAACATATTAAGGATATTGGAATGTTTTATATTTAGTTGTAACAAAGTTAATTTATTGTTTCTGAATAGTAATTTATTTTGTAATGTTTATTTTTAATAGTAATTGCTCTATTCGTATATTGGTATTGAATAACCAACGGTTCTGTTGCCAGGTCATTAGACCAAACATTAATAAATCAAATCAAATCAAGTAGAAGACTTGAAAATTTCAGTGTTTTTGAAAATTTTTAAGGAAAAAGTATTATTGAGAATATTTGAGTCGATCGAAAATTTTTTTTCTGAAAACCAGATCTTAACCTTGACAGTTCCTCTTATCCCCTTTTTTGCTTTAACTTGTTCAGTGTTGCTTTTTACTGTAAACTGTTCAATTTTTTTTTACCCACGAGTAGTCTATACGCTGTTGTAAATAATTTTAAAGTTTATCAATTTTCTGTTAATGTCACTTTCCTCAGCTTTGTCAGCCAATAATGATTGTATACTCTTTTAACAGTAAAAACTGTAATGTTTCTTTTTGGCTTGAGAATGTTGTTATGAAGAAGCAACGAAACAACCATATAAAATGTGGTGGTCCTTCACATACTCACTTCTTTTCCTGCTAAGAATTAGCTTCCCAAAACACTCGTCTACTTTCACCGTGACTCAAGACTTACAAAAGCTTCACGGATTTTTATCGAAATCAGACCAAAAATCTGTGTTATCTGTAATTATATTGTAGGTCAGTTGTAAAAGTGCGATGCACCTGAAGCGTTCTTAAGAAGGATTTGAATTGAATTATTTGACAGTCTTCAGTCATTGCAGTTCCTCCTGGGAAGAAATCGACAAGTAACGGATTTCTTGCTTGGGTGTAAAATAGACTAGATTTTTCGTAAAGAAGTAGAATTTCAGACAAAATTTCAAGCTTTCCAAAACTGAGTAAATGAGAAGATTATAAATGTGTTTAATTAGAATGGAAATGATTGCAGTTACTGAGACGCCTCATATTTGGCGAGTAGTGAGGTAAGATCCTGGTCGAACTTGTGGCTCTCCCAAAATGTAAGGGAACGAGGTGCAGTGTTCCACAAAACGAAATTTTTGCTTTTCTTCTCAGTGAGTCTTTGTGATTTATGTGATGGTCTGTTTACCTAAAGCAAAAGTGTTGGAACTGGTTCTCCTCGATGAAATCAAAACTGCAGCTGGATGTGTCTATCCTTTGCAAATATTACAACGTCTGTGTAGATTCGATGTAATTCATAAGTTTGAGCCTCAGAATAACTTTTCAGGAAAATGCTTGGCGTGTCTTTAAGAGTGAAAGGGAGAATCATGTGCAGTCATTGTCTGTTTTATAAGTTGAGTATTTTAGGTCTTCTGTGCTTCTAGTCAAGATCATAACATTGCAAAATAATTCATAAATGTGATATACACTAAAGAAATATGTAATTTCTATATATAATGAAAGAAACACCGCATTTCTGTTGTATAGTTTTTTGTTTTTGGAAAAACACTATGGAAATTTTTATTGTGTTTCAAAGTGGTCTTTTTATATGTGAATTTATGCCAGTGATTTAGTTTCTCGATGTCTTTCTCTTTAATATTGTATAAGATTCTCGGCGGAAAATCTTCTAGCAAATCGTATTTACTTCATTAACTTTTATTGTCACTTTTGCAAAGTTTATTTTCTCTCTCAGCGTGATTAATGTTCCGCCCATGTATCAAGGTTTATATTTACTTAGAAGTAAAAGACTCCTACCTTAGTGAATACCATCCATCACCTCACTAGAGCAAGGTCCATTACGCGCAGGATAGGAGTATCTGTCCTGTGATAAATAAAACATGAACACTTCAAGGCAGCGTAGACACATTCTGTACGGGAGAATACTCGTACCATATTTGCTTACTTAAATGGGGAATGTTGTTGATGATGCGACGATCGCTCGTGCGTGTTTTATATATTTATTTATGTATATATATGCGTATATGTATAAAATATACATACATGCATAATGGGATATTATATACATGCATGCATAATGGGAAATGTCCTGCTTTATAACCTTATGTTATTTTTCATTTATTAATAGTTTTACTTCTGGCATTGTTTCTAGGTTGTTTTAAGAAATGCGTTTAATCAAATATGGACTTTGTGGACTCGACTACATTTGCTTTACACTGCAGTACTTATACTCGTTTATAGCATGTCGGTAAGCCATACGTTAATATGAAGTATGTATAATTATGATCTCTCTTCTTCTTAGTGTGTATATATATATATATATATATATATATATATATATATATATATATATATATATATATATGTATATATATATATATATATATATATATATATATATATATATATATATATATATAATTGAAGGTATGAATATATGTACATACGTAGATCAAACATGGTATGTACTCTATAGTACTTTTTTGTTGCATAGAACGTTAGAAGCAACAGGCCGAAAACAGTCTTGTCTCTATAATAGAGAATTAGGCCCTGTGAGCAAAATGGAAAATGAGAATTCTGGAGATTAGTAAAGGCAACAGGGTTAATCCTACAGCTTGCTTTTAGATATATAATTTCACCCCAGAAATACCCTTAACAAAGTTCGTCCACTTACGTTGTTTAGATTAATTAAATAAACTACGTACGGGATTTGTTTACCTTACACCATTACCATTATGTATGAAGACGAAAACTAGATAAAGAAATCTGTTTGATTTCGTGCAACCAGTTTTATCACTTTGCAGTCATGGGTTTGGTGACCCTCTCTGAAATCCAAGCAAAGAATTTTCCAGATGTCTGTAGGCGCCTGATTTGAGTGGCGATGTGTCACAGTCAGCTCTGAGAAACCACACACAGTTTGCGAATTGGTCTGAGCTACGTCGCATTACCGTTCTTCATCATCAGGTTTTATTAATCGTCTTCGATCTTCAAGAGACCCGTACTGTATTACAGATATGCACTGTTTGTGGATGTACAGTTGCTTATGTCGTTCATGAGCTGGGGATTAAATCAAAATTGCATTATTATATTACCGATATTTTACCGTGTATATCTTTCTCCTGGTATTAAATTTTCTTTTTAATGATTAACACTTTATATCTTTTAATATCTATTAATTTTATTTACCAGTTAATTTTTTACAACTCTGATAAACAGAAATTTTGCTAAACTCCTTTTTTTAAATTATTTTTTTACTTTAATTTTTATAACATTGATAATAAAATTACAAATAAAAGGACCTTAGACGACTATTTTCATTCTGCTTGATTCGGTCGGTTGAGCTCCATCCGCAATATGTGAAGTCGCACCGAAATGTGTACCAAGGCAGAAAATCACGAAGAGTCGTTAGACTGATGAATTTGTTAGGGTGTCAGTCTGCATTTAGATTCTCGTTATCATCGTCATTTGCGATTGGTTCTGGTGATTTTAAGTAGCGGTCCTCTCTTGATCCTGCGAATGAAAATCTCATTGGAGCATTTAGTTTTTTCCTCTGCAAATTGCTCTCAATTTTCTATTGATGTCTCATCAAAGCAGAACCAAGCTTTGTTATGGTATTATGCATCGTGTTGCTTTGTTATGTTGGAAGAATAAACTCCCGCTGATAGGGTATTGCTGTTAATGCGAAGTAACAAGAATAGCATGGCCATCGGTAACGGAACTGCGTTAGCGAATTGAAATTCTGTTCCATGACATCTGGGTATCTATTTGCTTTGAAAATCGACTGAAAAATGTCGTAAAGAAGAATGCCTTTCTCCCTCCCTCGTCAGTTTATTGTGGTTTGCTTTTCGAATCTCTCGCCTTTAGGTTTTTGTTGATTGGTTATCTATAGATACCGGATGCTATGTTGGACTGTGAAGGATGTCCAGCAAGATGGTTTTACGGTACATGACGGCATTAGTGAGCGTTTGCAACTTTGGTGTCATAATAAGATTGATTAAAAGAAAAGTGTTTTTTATACACTGACTGAATAGTTTTAGCTCGTTTATGAATTAATTTCCAATTTGTGATGTTATTTCTCATTTCTCTCAAACTCCAATTTCTTACTCTTAATTGGTTTGGGAGTTTGTTGCTCTTTTTCTTTTGTGCGTGGAATCTTGCCAATTTCTCACAACAGTAGTTTTTTTGTTTTTCCACTGTATAAGTTAGTGAAGTTGAAAATCAACTCTCGAGTGGAGTCCACTGCGTAATTTATTGTTAGCAAAACCTGCTTTTTATTTCCCACTTCGGAACTGTGAATTTATTGTAATGAATGAAAACATAACTCCCCT
Source organism: Macrobrachium rosenbergii (assembly GCF_040412425.1). Lineage (NCBI taxonomy): Eukaryota > Metazoa > Arthropoda > Malacostraca > Decapoda > Palaemonidae > Macrobrachium > Macrobrachium rosenbergii. Next base: position 60,768,087 of record NC_089796.1, read on the forward strand.
ATCTGACACATCAGCCGTTAAGTTTCTGTGCAAGAATTAGTGCTGAAAAGTTTTGAAAACAAAAACATGAAATATGTGTAAAGTTTGCTGATGATATGATGCTTCAGGTATTTCTCGTCATGTATAGAGTGTGCAAGGAGGTGACTATCCAGCAATATGTAGGTTATCTTGTACAAATTAAAATAAAAACAAAACATGAATAATGAATTTAACTTTCACACGCATTTTCTGTGGTGCTCATTCATCAGAAGTAACTTCCCTCCACTTTCGCAAATATTGTTTCGATCGTTGTTTTATATAGCGTCAAGTTCGACCTGTTATTAAATTTTTGATTCGCTGCCATTTGCCTGGTTCCTCAGTATCGTTGTTTCAAGGACTAAATTAATAATTTTTTCTATTCACATCATGATATTCGATTAATTTTGTTTGTATAATGGAATTTAATGTGTTGTCCTTGTTTGCATTAGTAATCGAAGACTCAGTCACTTTCATATGTTGTTTCTTCACCTCTGCTCTGTCACTTCGAAAATATTGCGTGTATTTCAAAGGCTCGACACCGTAGTCATGTCAAAAACTGAAATTGTCGCCATCCAGGACCATTGTGTGCCATACCCATTTTGTTCTTCATATGAAACATGAATAGTGATTTTGTAATTTTGCCATTCTGTCAAAATAAATAGATTGAGAAATATAAAAAAGGTAAAAAGGAATGTAAACAAGGCTCACTTAGGATTCAAGTGTGGTCTCTGTATTATACAATAATCTCATACATATCTTGATTAAAGTATATATGAATATATATATATATATATATATATATATATATATATATATATATATATATATATATATAAAATACACTTTATATATTATATATATATATACTATATATACATAGCTACACACACACACACACACACACACACACACACACACACATATATATATATATATATATATATATATATATATATATATATATATATATATATATATATACATATATATAATTTCATCAAGATATGTATGAGATTATTGTAATGCTGTGAGTCAACGGAGAACCAGAATAAAAAAAAAAGAGAGAGAAAAGGGAACGGTAGCCCTCCATGGCTGCCCGGCGTGAGCTTACAGCTTGGCAGTGTGGCTGTAAAGAAGAGGGTTTAAAACCCCCTTCTGCAGAGTAAACACGGCCGATTCAGAAGAGGGATTGACAGGTAAAAGGGAATCCAAACACACTTCTTGTGGGGGACCCCTTTGGCAGCACGAGTGACGGACTCTGATTTAAGGAGATCAGAAGCCCTTAGGGTTGAGAGGGAGAAAAAAAAAAAAACCGAAGATCACATGGTGCACGCGAAGTAAGAGAGCAAGAGAGAGAGAGGCTTTACTAAGTATCTTTGTTTGATTTATTGACGTGCGTGAGAAAATTTAATAAGTTAATCAGAAATGCGTTTTTTCTGTATCATTGTCATCAGTTTATCGTTGTTGAATTTTATTATCGTAATGCGGGTGTAACCAAATACTCACATCTGTCTGTGATAAATCTCTGCTTATGAAATAAATCAGGGCTTTTTTTTTTAACCTTTGTAGTTAATAAAACTATTTGTCTTCCACGTAATTTGTAGCAGGAATTTAGCAAACAGATTTTCAGATTATCATTTATTTTGTTGTGGAAACTTTTGTTTTCAAGTGTTTGAATTTAAAGAGAAGGAAGCTGTCTCCTTTGTCAGTGGAAGAGCACCGTCGTATTTCATTCTCGGCTTTCGATCCGTGGTCCCCCATCTGTCATTTCGTCTGCATATATAACGAATGTGGTCGTGTCATCTGTTCAGCCTTTTATTTCCAAGGGGCTCTGGCAGTGCAACCGTGGTTGCATTGCCTTTGATGAAAGCAACCAGATGATTATTGTGCGCTCTCTCTCTCTCTCTCTCTCTCTCTCTCTCTCTCTCTCTCTCTCTCTCTCTCTCTCACGAAATAAAAGGATAGGGCAATCCCTTTGGAAGGGGTCTATCATAAAAAGCAACCTAAAATAACTGAAAAGTAGCTGGAATTTATCTTATGTTCGGATACCTTTCACTGTGCTTATTATCAAGTGAACAATGGATGTATATAAAGGAGAGCTTTTGTAGGTACTACGAGATCCCTGTTCCTTCACAATTCCAGGCTTTTCCCCCTTCTTATGGCTGGCATTTTATAATAAATCCCTTAGGCACATTTCCCGACCTTCTGGTCCTTTTACTTTGCCCTGAGGTAACCGTAGCGTCGTTATTTCGTAAAAGAATCTGGAAACTAGGCTGTGGCAAACATTTGACTTCACCCAAGTACCCGGTAAGAATGTTATTGTTGTTAAGGGGAGGGGGGAGTGTTGTACGCAGGTGTGCGCGTACATACACGCAGTTTTTTGTATAAGAGTGAAATGTACGAATATATAAAGTGACGATGATTAAATTACTTTTGGTAAATGGTACAGCAAATATATATGTGCTATTTGGCTTAGGAATCTTAATGATTCATTTTCCTTGTAGACCGTGCGTGAATGGTAAATTTATATGGGATTATTATAGCAATTGCTGCCGTTCCGTGCTTATAGAACTCCCACATCGCATGACACACTATTAGTTTTTTTTTTTCCTCCAGCACTCAATTTTGCAAGATTTTGCTCCATAGCAGGGCCCTTCAACGTGAGAAGAATTGTGTATTTTGTCTGGCTTTACGGACTGGCCCGTTGTAATTGTAAGTTGTTATATGTGATAGCCTTGTCATTAGGGCATTAAGGCGCTCGTATCTCGTAGCTTCCTGTACAAGCTTTTAATTAACAAAGTTCACAAGGCATTGCAGGCCTGTAATTAAAAGATATTTAATTTGTGTTATCGCAGGTGTTTGCGACACGAAGAGACGCGAAATGGGACCTGGATATGAGAAGGAGACAACATAATTATAAGATTATATGGAATCGGGCGAAGAAACAAGGCTCGCACTCGAAAAAGTACAGACGTGGAATTGGGGATACGAAAGGGTGTGGAAGGAAACTGTTAAGCCTAATTAATTCTATGTAATAACATAATTGCTATTGCATAAGAAGTTTTAATGAATGCAGGCTGAATTTTAATGTCACTCTTCACTCGACAGAGAGCCAAAAGCTGCGGTAGGTTCAAGGTTTGTCTTGACACGAGAAGAGTAGTGATATATTTCTATGCATTTGTTGGAAAGGTAACTTGAGTTTGCATGTTATTCATGCTTATGGACATTGATCCTGATTGTAGATCGTTGGATTAAATTTCATTTTTTCTTTCGCTCTTGGCATGTCCGTGTTTGCATACATCTGTATAGTTTTATTTTTTGTTTTTCCAAAGCGCCCTTTTGCTTTTGTTTAGCTACAAAGCACTTTGATAAAAAAAATATTTTAAAGTTCTATTTTATATTTGCTACCATGTTTGTTCAAGCGTTAACAAAGTCAACTAGGAGCTGCTCCTAAAAGGTCCCTGTCATACAAGTTTAAGAGTAATACCCTAGTTGTTAAGGAGACTTATATTATAAGAAGATAAGCTTGTCATTAACTTATATTTAACAAAAAATCATGGGGAAACCAAGATGTTATCTTTATTAATTTTGAGCTAAATATAGTTGTTGGCTCCCTCCCTTTGGAATCCAGTCAAAAAAGTAAGAACACATGTGATGAAGATAATAGTCTTAAGAAATGGTAGTTCCACACACTGATTTTACTGTTATTTACTTGAAGGGAACCCATACTCAGTTGTGTTTCACTTTTACGTTACAAGCTCATATTAATTAAATTATTGGACAGAAGAATATCTGATGAACAGACATAATAAAACTCACCTCGAAGTACATTTGGTGGACGGGGTTTTTTTTTTTTTATTTGGTGTTTTTTCATAAGCAAAGCAACAAATTTTACCCAAATTAATTTTTGACTTTTTCATCTTCATGTATCATCTCAAATTTTAAATCTGTTTAAAGCCGAAACCTAACAGTCAGTGAACTTCACTTCCAAGGTGAGGCACTGTAGGACTTTGGTTGGGGTTTGGAGCTTTTCGTGCTGTCACAGCGTAAGTCTTTTCCAGTGTAGAATAACTCATCAAAATGGTTGATGTTCCTCAAACTCAGAATCTGCGGACGGATGGAAATGAGCAGTAGCGCCATAGCTTCACGATTTGTGAAATAATGCTAATCATGTTCTTGATTATCTGTAACATGGCAATTTTTTTTTTAACGGTCGAAGTTATAGGAAAATCAGACGCGTGTTTTAAATCCTCGAAAACTGTGAAATGCTGCCGTATGAAAACCTCGTCAATTTTTCAGTAAGGTTTTCAAAAAAAGTTTTGATTTGGCTTTCAGGTAATTTATTTAAAGAACGATTTATTCAAATTCAGATTCCCTTCGTAAGTCACCTGCTTAGTATTGCGTGGGAATAATGTTGACGTTAACTCATTTAAACTTAGTGCCGTGCTCGAGGCATTTATCCAATCTTGAAGACTATCGTTGTTGCTAGCTGCCTTGCATTGGGCCTCCATTGAGGTTAAATGAAAGGGAGAAAGAACTCGCGTTTCTAACATCATTAAAGAAAAGTTTCCTTATTATCCTTTTACGGTTATTCAGTATTTATAACAACATGACATAAAGTTTAGAAATGTTTAACTTTGGCATTTATAATATTTATGTAATATGAAATTAGTTTAGAGTGTGAAACTGTTTAGATCAGACTAAGCAAATTACCTCCGCAACTTTCCTCAAGGAAGACATGAAAACTTTGATAAAAAGAAAGAAAGAAAAGTCAGAAGCGAAAATAAGCCTTGCTAATTAATCTGCGATCTTAATTGTCTTTAATGGTACTTGAAGATTCTGGCAGAGAAGAGCCTCTTCGTTGCGTAATCAACGCACGGCCCTACCTGCGTCACCTGTAATTAAATACATTAACGTCCTGGTTTCGTAATGTGTTGATTGGGGTCGCAGCGGAAAGACCTGGCCGATGATGTGAATTTTAAGGAGCAATGCGGTGTTTATTTGCCTTTGCCTCATTATCCTGGTATTTATCAAGCGCTCTTTTTCGTTTTGTTTATTTCTTTTCATGGATGAGTGCGTTTTAAGTGCTACAGATCTACCGATGTACATGATTTATTTATTGAATTTGATTTTTATCACTTTCTTTGACGTATAAGGAATTTTTTAAACGTTGCAGATTAATGTACTTTCTAATGCGTTTGTGTGCCATGGTAATAAATACACACACACACACACACGCACGCACGCACGCACACATATACATATACATATAAAATGTTGTAGGTTTAATTTAAAAAGTGCCTAATTACAAAGATTTCTATGCTTGAACAAAATTGTTTTGAAAGGCAGCCATAAGTTTTGTTGTTTATAGATTAAGGTGACCATGTACCAACATGGGCTTCACCACCTTTTAAATTTAGCTGGCCGTAACTGTCAAAGTTAACAGCGATGAATATTAAGCGTGGTTCACCGTAAGACAGACAAGATCCATTCACTCTTTGGACCAGCAGTATAGCACCTCGGTCATTATTCATACTCGTACGTTAACGGAAATGGGTAGGGCAGTGGGAAGGTTAATCCGGGCAAACTCCCGTTAAGGAAGAGAGGTGTCAATGAATTTGTGGTTTTAAGCGCTAAAAGCCCCATCGTCATAAACAACAAACGACCTTCGGGCTTCTGGTCCAGGCAGAACCGCAAAGGATGTATGTTTCTCCGTTATAGTGGAAGAATAAATATTTTTTTTATGTATCTTCAAAGATATAGTTCCTCATTGCCCGTTCTGTATTTGTGATAAGAAATGCGTGTTACTGAGAGTTTTATAATGTGATAGAGAATTTTACTTGTTGTAACTGTAATTATCGAAGGAAAGCTTCCACGAGGTTTGGAAGAACATGTAACGGGCCCGAGGGGATAGGATCATTATTTCATCCCTTGGATTGATTCGGTGCCTGTTGTTGTTGATTATGTTGCTTCTGTTGCTGTTTTTTTTTCTTTTTGTGTCTTTTTGTAATTATTATTGTTGCGGTGCATTGTCATGAGACAACTATCATTCATCTTATCTCACGCTGAATGGGAGCAAAAAATCACGCGCATAAATTGTAGTGTAGAAGAAAGGCCATGGGTGTTATGGATGTTGTAGTGCAAAATTACCTAAACATTTTTTCATTTTATCTGTATTTAATCTGTGCGTTCGTTACTCTCCTTCTTGCTTTGGTTATGGTTTTCGATTTTTTCTCGCTTGGTCTTTCTATTCGTTAGTAGGTTGATCAGCAAATGAATGACCTTTAGCCTTGATCCATATGAATATGGGCTAGGGTTAAATAGTAATAAGCGATAATATCAGCGTTTCTTGGTAACAATGCAGCTTTTCAAACTTACGAGCAACAACAATCCTAACGCTGTTCTACAGTTTGCCAATTAAAGGCAACAAAAGAGCCTTGATTCTGGTGAAATTGTTCTTCACGCTCCACCATTCATTAACTTTTCAGCAAGGTTTTGTTCCGACTTTTCAGGGAGGTTTTGCGTTTGGGAACAAAACCACGGATGCAATTAGAGCCTCAATTTACCAAAACGGTTATTTAATGTCCTCCAATAATGTTTTGTATATTACATTGGAACGGTTGATATGTTGACAATGATTATAATCTTAAAGTTTATCGATTTCTTTACAATCCAGAACTATTTGAAGAAGAGCAAACTGCGACTGGCACGTCTGTGTAGCGTTTGCCCTTTCAGTTCACTGAAGAATGCTTAGACTTAGAACTGCAGAAAGGAGTGGCAGTTTTAGGAAAATAATTGTGTTTAATTTGGACCCATTTCAAGGAAGCAGAGAGATTGCTCTATGAGATGAGTAAAGTGGATTGTACTATTTATCCTTTCATACGAATTACCCGAGGTTTCGAGCCCTGGGAGTGGAACTAGAAATAAAGCTATTGGAATATGGAAAAGTAGTTCAACTTCCTACATTGATTTAAGTCAGGAATACAAACTTTGGGAGTAAAAAAACCCAACGTCAGTGTTTTCATATGTATAAATATGATTAAAACAATTAAATAAAAAAAAAAGAATATGGAACCATGGAGTCTTGAGATTTACCGTTTTCTAAATTCACTTGCTTCTTGTGTCAGTAAAAGTGACACATACATACATACACACATATATATATGTATATATATACATATATATATGCATATATACATAAATGTATATATATATATACACATGCACATATATATGTATAATATATATACATACGTATATCGTATATGCATATAGTAATGTATATATAAAATTATTCGTATGCATACGTATGTGTATATATATATGTTGTATATATACATACGTGTATATATATCATATATACACATATGCATATGTATACTGTAATATATGTATATATTATGTATATACTGTATATATGTGTGTGTGTCCGTGCGTATGCGTGTGCTTGCAAGCTGCATTGTATGTATAAATGTTCCTCTCTTACAAACAGAGATGAAAGCTGAATAGAGAGATTAGGCTATTTTTGTTATGATTTAGGCAAAGTAGGTTTAATACCGCGTTCGAAACAAACATTCACGGGAGTGAAAGAAGACAGTGTCGATTAAAGGCTACTGTAACAGAATGTCCGCACCATCCTTTCTTCTCGAATGCAAACATCACGGCTTATACTGTAAGAGATGGAATTTTCTCAAACTTAACCTTACTCTTCGTATTCCGGATTGTAGGGCTCTGCTTAAATATTCTTAAGCCTATTTTGCCTGTTCTTTTGTTCGAGGATTTATTTTCAAAAACTTCCTCTTGGTCTTGTTGGCTTATGTTGCCTTTCTTTATGTTATTTTCTATAGCTTGTTTGGATATCATTTTGTGAAGCAAATATTTATTTTTGTGAATATTTCAGAATTAACGGATGGTACTTTAATATCTCCAAGTATTGTAATGCTTTTAGTTACTTACACAGCAGATACATACATTGATATATATATATATATATATATATATATATATATATATATATATATATATACGTATATTACGTATATGTATATATATAATATATATATATATATATATATATATATATATATATATATATAATATATATATATATATATATATATATATATATATATATATATATATATATATATATATATATATATATATAGAGAGAGAGAGAGAGAGAGAGAGAGAGAGAGAGAGAGAGAGAGAGAGAGAGAGAGTTGTATACGCCAATACAAAACACTCATAAGCAGCGTATTGAACCACCATACGCACACTACGCCATTCACTTTTTAATTATTCGTGGCTTACCCTTGCAACACCTATTCTAGTCTGTCTAACCAACCCTTTTCAGTTTTCTTGTCTTTCTGCACTTCCAAATTATTTAATTTTCATCAAACTGTCGTCCTGCATTTTTCCATTTGACCAATCTGTCCTTTCACCAAAGCAATACTTTTTATCACCATTTGTCAACCCCTCAGTTTGTACACCATATACACTATGCTGACAGTTAATTGCAACATTTTCAAGCCGTTTTCCTTCATTTGGACTCATCACCCACACTTCACTATCATAAAGGAGAGTTGGCTCAAAATCCTTTCATACATTCCAACCTAGGCTTCGATAGAAACTCCATTTCATCTTTAATCTTTTGCGCGTACCTGCTACCTTCCTCGCTTCACCTATTCTGTAACTCCTCACATCTATCATTCACCACATTTATTCCAAAATATATTCAAATGAATGAGCAGCTTTCATTTTTCCATTGCTTGATCTGTAAAAATATAAAACGGTTATGGAAACCTAACACGCCATTTTAGACCCTCGGATCCCTTTTTGCGCCAAATCAGGCGCTGTTGATTGCTGTTTACTCCAATCTTTAAAATTTTTAATCACACAAATTTGCCTTCAGTATCATATACCCTAAATGCTGTCTGTCTTGCAGCGCGATCACAAGCTATCTTAGGATTTTTCTAGGTCCATGTATGCCAGATACAGCATTTTTCTTTTATTCTCAAACTTTCGCTTATCTCGTGAAATACCTTATCCACGTGCTCTTCTGACCACCGGACTTTCTAAACGTAGACAGGTCTGCCTTTATCAGTCCTTTTTTTTTTGTCGTCTGTTTTTTAGCTTTCTCAGTCAGACTCCTACCAAGTAATAGGTTTGATATGTTACTTAGTATACTCGGAAAAGATACTAAGAATGCTCAGGTAATTCTTACAGTCTCTTCTGTCACTTTTACCATTATATGTACTACTTGCGCGCTCTCTCTCTCTCTCTCTCTCTCTCTCTCTCTCTCTCTCTCTCTCACACACACACAAACACACACACTGTCCTTGTCTCTTATTCTCACGATCTATATTTTTCTTCCTCGGCCTATTTCACCTCTTCACCGAAGAAATATTAAATGGAAAGGTCAAATACTGGATTAGTCCAGCGTCCTTTTTTTCTCTATTCCCTCTCACACCCTTTTATTCCCTTTCACTCCCCTTTTCTTCCCTTTCTTTGTGATTGTGAATGTGCCAACTTTCACTCTTGTCCATGAATGGGGATTATCCATCGCTAGTGACGATTTTCACGCCCCATAATCACCCCCCCCCCACCCCTTCCCCATGAAGGCAGCCTCTCTCGCTCTCTCTCATTCTCGCTCTCTCTTAGGCCTCTTTAAATCCTAAGTTATTGTATACTGTATGTTATTATTGGATTGGTTTCCTCCACCTCTCCCATTCCAGATCCTTTCTACATACATAGGTGACATTCAGTTACGTGGTATTTACGGTAGTACACACTACTTGAGCAAGATTTTGTGAAGGTTATTTAATTGTTTTATGTTTTGCTGAGTTATTTAATTACCCTATCCTCAGTCATATTTGCATTCCTTGGTATAATGTATCCAAATTTTTATCCTTCTCTTCCATTTTTTCCATTATAAAAATGCTCACAGTTCTATTTCTATTTTTCATATAATTTATTTTTGATATGTGGCCATGTGAGTGTTAAATATGGACATAAGTGTATTTTGCAGTGTGAAAGGAAGGCAATATATTCTGGTCCCAAGATTCATATGGTATATATTCGCTGACTGATTTGCAAGCTGACAAAACAGACCTTAGAAGTAAATAAAAACACCACTTGAATACATTTGAGGGTAAACATCCATAAGCAAAGGAGGGGATTAGGTTACTCCGGACTTTGAAGGTATATTATCCTTTGACCCACTCTTAAACATTCCATACAAAGTGACATCTGCTTGTTTAAAGTCCTTTTCGGCTTTAGAGGGGGATTATTTTCTGTGGCTGGAACCCAAAATTTCCTCTTGAGTATTACAAGACCCAGGTCGGTAGACTTGAGAGATTTTCCTTTCTCTTTGACAGGATTTGGTCTGGGCTCCGAGTGAGTTTCACCTTTTTCTGTTTTGCTCTTCGTTTGTTTGGGTAATTATTCGTTCTGTGCTTTATGATAATTAGGAAGAGTTTAGGGATTGCTAATGAAGTTTTCTTTTTATTTGGTTTTTCTTCGTCTTGCTCGAAAATGGATGCTGTGGGAATAAGGAACACCAGACCTATACATATGTATAGTATGCAAGTTTAAGTGCTATATTAATACGTTTGATATATAAACTTAAGTATATATATACATATGTATACATACATGTATGTATGTATGTATATATATATATATATATATACAGTATATGTACACACGCACACATAGTATATATATACATTTATATATAACATTTATATAGTAAATATATATATACATGTGTACAAATATGTATAATATATATATACATATAATATATATATATATATATATATATATATATATTGTATATATTGTGTAAGTGTTGAGATGTATACATGATACATATGAATTCCCATTGATCTATATCATGGCAACAAGATATTCGTATATCCTTCCAGTGAATATAAACAAGCGCGTTCTGCACTCAGTGGTTGTAAGTCCTTCATTGTATATCTTTAACTTCTAAGGAACAATATGGGAATTGCAAAAAAGAGTGGGGAGGGGAGGGTGTTTGGAGGTGCGAACAGCTACATCCCTCTAAAACATCCCTCTTTCTGACGATGACAGCGTCGAAGATCCTTGACAAAGGACGTCTGTTGGTGGTTTGGCACCTGGAGGGTGTCATGTTCCTTCGGCTATCAGATCGTTTTGAGGTGTTGGGTGTCCATTGAGGCGCGAGAGCCTTAACAACATCGCTGCAAACATTTTGTGAATTCCCGCCATTTGCGAGCCACGCCTTGCTGAAGAATAGGGCGGGAAACGCGTTCCGGGCCGTAACTATTACAATTGGTGTGAGATAGGGTATATGGGGTTTAGCGCTTTCAACAAATGGATGGTTGGCGGCTTCCTTTTATCGCATTTCCATTTAGATTTTTTTTTTTTTCGCTCTTTTTGGCCTTTAGAAGGGTGGAGGGAAAACGCGTGGTTATGCTATAAGGCTGGTTAAAGGATGCGATAGGATTCTTACTGCCATTTTTAAAGCTTAACCGAATTTTCATTCAGAATCTCGTTGACAGCAAAGTTTGCTGGGTGACCAGACAAAGAAATTAAATTTTGACCTAAAATTTAGTAGTGACCTTCATTTTATTGGAGATTCGAATTATGCAAGTGTTTTGCCTTTATAATGCGATTTTCAGTTATTATAGTATCATTCTGCCTCCGGAGTTACTCAGACCTACCCGAAATTATGCAAATTTAAAAAAGTAGGTATATAACTATGTGCGTTCCAAAGCAAATATGTGTAAATTTACAACTTACAATTTGATATCGTCATCGTTAATGAAACCCCAGGCTTAGAGCAGATTCTGGGTCATCTTGTAGAATGACGGCGAATTTTTGAAGCACTGATAACTTAAGCAGCTGGGCTGATCAACATTGGATCGTCATTAGTTGCATAGAAAGCGGGGAGAGGCCTATTTTCTTTCATAGGTACCTCCTGCTTCCCAAGTGGGTTCAAATTTGCCATATCGCCATCTGCTTAAGAGCTAATGCATTCTGCCAGCAAAGTCATGATCATCACTCACCATGCTGCCAAAATTATGGGTATTTGCACGGTAGGCATTACTTGAGATTCTTTGCAGCGTCCCTTCGGCCCCAAGCTGCAACCCCTTTCATTCCTATTACTGTACCTCCATTCATATTCTCTCTTCCATCTTGCTGTCCACCCTCGCCTAACAATTGTTTTCTAGTCCAACTGCGAGGTTTTCCTCCTGTTACACCTTTCAAACCTTTCTACTCTTCAATTTCCTTTTCAGTTCTGAATGACCTCATAGGTCCCAGTGCTTGGCCTTTGGCCCAAATTTAATATAATAATAATAATAATAATAATAATAATAATAATAATAATAATAATAATAATAATAATAATAATAATAAATCTTATCCGTGGCGCGTTCATGTAAATTTTTACTACTTCTAATTGGTTACCGGAAGGTTAATTTAGTTTAGTAATTTCACTCATGGTGTTTCCATTACTCCTGAACTGGAAATCCGCAAACCCAGGGTACTTGACGAGTGAGACCTGTCTCTTTGTCCACTTTCTCTACAGCAAAATACTGGCTTTCATCAGTCATTTTTTCCCTGTAGTTTTGAGACCCCCAAACCATTGCCGAAATGCAAATTTCAAAGATTTGACCCACTAAGGTACTACAAACTTATTACTTTATCTTTAAAATATTCATGAAACAAATAGAGACTGAGGGAATGGTGCGTGGATAAATTTGTGGTTAGGAATTCGCCTTTTCTTTCCTTTTTAAGCCTAAATTATTTGTTTGCATCGTCGATAACGTAATACTTACTAAACCAGTTTACAACAGGTCATTAGTAAGACAATACATACTGGAAATAATAATTTCTTCGTAGATTTTTTTTATAGAATGTTGATATCCTAGTTCATAATTTATATATTTTGGATGTGTGGTAAATGACATTCTTTTTCTTTGTTCTCTAATTAAATTAATATAAATGCTGAGTTGAACATAATATTCATGTAAAGTGAATGGGGTTCCTTTTGTTATTGTTGTCGAGTATGGTTTATAAATTGCAGATTTTCATTATATTTTAGTATAATGAAACAGAGTTAGAAATAAAGAAATTATTATAATAGAAGTGAGGTTGGAAAAAGTGACTTTTTGTATATTTACCTTGTACATTTTTTCCTTTGAAATATATTGCCTGATGTGGAGTCTGAATTTTTTTCAGATTCTTTTACGTCATGAGTTCAAAGGACTTAATCTAATTTTTGAACCCCAGAATGGACTGTCCTTATGACACTTTCAGTTTTCTGTAAAAGAATACTGTTGTGCCGGCTTTGTCTGCCCGTCCGCCCCCAGATCTTAAAAACTGCTGAGGCTAGAGGGCTACAAATTGGTATGTTGATCATCCACTCTCCAGTCCTCAAACATACCAAATTGTAGCCCTTCTAGCCTCAGTAGTATTTATTTTATTTAAGGTTAAAGTTAATCATGATCGTGCGTCTGGCACCGCTAAAGGTGCCAGACGCCGAAGCACCTTCACTTGACTGCTCCTGGGGAGCAACTGAGCGCCGCCCGGTCGACCCGGGCGGTCGTGGTTGAGAGCTAAATATTGTAGCACATCGAGAGTTTCATACAGTGTTATACGCTGTACAGAAAACTCGATTGCGCCGATGAAATTTTGGTGCGTTTTCTACTTGATTAATTTTATTTTGTTTTTTGGTACGGGTTGAAGAATTTTGTTGGAAAAAGAAAAATCGAAAGCGCTTCTGCGATGTTTTAGAATTCACTGGTGTTGGGGTTTTAAGAAATTTTAACTTCAGCTGCTTCTTCACCATTAGTATAATACCACACTCATTTTGAGACTTGTTGCCCATATTTCTATATTTAAAATAATTTCTCAAGATTTTGTCGCTGTCGCTGAATAACTTTGACAGTTTCGAAGACTGAGCTTTGGAATTGGTAGCACGACAAGACCATGATGAAGGAATGACTGTTCCAGATCGTCACCTGCAACTGCAATAATTCATCTCTCCTAAATACACCTTGGCTCCGCAAAAACCATTTTTAGAGTTTGGTTTGGTGCAATTAAGTCTTGAGATTTCTTACTGTCCCCTAGTCTTTTTTTTATTATAGTTAAAAGTGAGAGAGAGAACAAAGTTTTCGGGGCGGGAGGGGGCGGCGTGGGTGGGTGGGAATACTAGTAGTTAGTTTGTCGTAAATATGTATAGAAATATGAGTGCGACAATGCCAGAATTGTTTTAGTAGCAGTGCTTACAGAGTTCTTTCAAGAACTGTAGATGTATAGTTTTGAATATTTATTTACGCTATGGTCCAGGAAAGTAAGCTAGATATCTATAAAGAACAAGATTAGATATAAAGGCTACTATGGCGCCGAATAATCCTGATGGGTTCCGGCGCTTGGTCTTCAAGGCCTAAATTTCATAATCAATCGATCAATCAATCATAAAGGCTACTTTCTCATGAAGCGCAGCCGATAATATTCAACAATGGTATGGGGCAGGGTTCGTGGCTGAAAAGCACTCTCTCCAATTTTGGCTTGACTCTTTCTTTGGTTAGTTTTATGTCAGTGAATATTAGTATGACCATCTGCATAAGCTAGCCTTAGTTGAGTGACTGACTTATGATATTAATACTTAAGCCACAATAGGGCACTTTCGGCTTTTCAGCGCTTTAGAGAATATAAAGAGGGAATTGGAGAGGTTGGAAAGCAAGATGAAGTGATCCAAATATTAAAGGAAATGAAGTACGAGGAACTAAGGGTGGAACTGGGAGAAAACGCTAAAGTTCCACTATGAAGTAACAGTGAAGAGAGGTTGGATGGCAAAATTGAAGAAAGGAAGCAGGGATGGAGGTCGAGTACAAAGCAAAAAAAGTTGATGGGCCAAAGAGACGCTGCAAACTCGCTTCAGTAATGCCTACAGTGCACAGCGTGTGAAGTTACAAAAATTTGACAATTTCCATTAATACTCCTCTTCGTGTCGTACTTGGTTAAAAATAGGCCGAGATTTTGTTGATTTATTTGATTGTGTGAGACACAAGTTTGTTTATCAAATGTTTTAGAGACCAAGGAATTGTTAAGTTTTTGGAATACTAGGCAGTTGATAGAATTAGGGGATTACAAGGCAGAAGTGATGATGTGAGGGGTGTTACAACGTTATTGTAAGGTGGTAATTATCACCAAACTCTGTTAGTGAGCGAGACATTTTGAGAACTGGTACACAATTCTTGGAGACTTAGTGAAAACATTTATTAGACGATCTATGTGGTTAAGTACCTTCTGGACGTTTCTGATCGCTGTGGAAACCCTTTTGCCTAAATAAAGCTTGAGTAGCTTCTAGGAATTTAATGTTTCTTAAAGGCTCCATGTGAATGTTATTGATTCACTACTACAATCACGTTTTATCATTAAAGTGAATAATTACACCAAGAAACAAATTTTGTGTTTTTCTGTTCATTAGATCTTACGTTATGAGGTATACGGTGTTGGAGGAATAGAGAGATGCGGATATTGTTTGCTATTGTATGGGTAGAATATTAGAAAAACAAGTGATAGTATTCTTGAATGCATGGCCGAGAAGTTATTGGTTAAACTTTATACCGAGTCTGCTTAAGGTCAGAGCATTGCGCGGCTTAGCGGAGGTATGTGCTCAACATAAGTATAGCTTTTTATGTTAACTATTGTTGTGAAAATAACCACCCCTAGTTTACCTTCATTTGACATACTTATGTTTGGAGAACAGAGTAATTTTTTTCTTTTATACCTGCGCTGTCAAAGGTGAAATAATGAGAAAGAATGCGAAAAGACTGTATGTGAAGGCAAATTGACTCTATATGTTAATTTAAAGCTTTTAAAACATTAGTCCAAAATAATTATCGCTTTTCGCTCTTTTAATGTTGCTGTAATCATGTTGTTAATTAGATTTTTTAACGCTTTGATTGCATTCCTTTATTCAAGGTTATTAGATTTTTTCTGTTATTATGAACATCAATTTTGAGCGGAATTCTGGACTCTCATGTAGTTTATTGCATGTTTTTTTAAAAGCCCTTTTTGACAGCAAAGCCTAACTGACATATTTTATACGTTGTATTTTAACGCTGAATAGGAATGTTCGTTTAAAGAAGATAACAGCGATATCTGCAGTGTACATCCTGATCGGCACCATTTGATTTTTTTAATCATTTATCGATTCAATATTTGAAAAATCTGAGTTATCAGATGTAGTTTTAAATCCTCTACCAATCCGATTTAACTTTTTATGATTCACAGATTCGTGTTTCGACAACTTCCGTGATCTATACTGAGTTTGTGTCCTCAGGGGAAATTTAGGTTTTATTTTGTCGCTTGTATTTGAGTAATGCCCCTTTTTTATCAGTTTTGAAAGAAGGAAAAGGATAGGATATAAGCCTGCGAAGTACGGTCACACTTTTTTTTGCGAAGGATTAACATAATAGAAAAGAAATTTGATACTTATAGGCCATTAAATACCGATAATGGATAAAAGGCGCTAATGGTTCTCTCTCTCTCTCTCTCTCTCTCTCTCTCTCTCTCTCTCTCTCTCTCTCTCTCTCTCTCTCATGAAAATTGCTTAGTTAACACCCTAGGGAAATAGGCTGTCTATATTTTAGTGTGAGGTAGTTTTTCCCAGGCTTATACGGAATTGTTAAGTGTAAACAGCGATAATTTCGCGAGAATTTTGTATTCATATAATTACTTATTTCCACTGATTTGATTCGGCGTTTGGTCTTGAACCGACCAATGTAAAATACTCGCTTAAGACTGATTTGCAAATCGTGCCTGTAAGTAATTGTATTGTCAGTATTTTTCTTATGACTGGGCAAATATTGTTTAATGACTCATAATTCAGCGGGCAGGCCAGGAATTCGAACAATGATACGATCCAGTTTGTTATGCTCTTCTCTGACAGGGTACGGGGCTGGATGAGGTTCCAAACTTTCACGTTAGGTTGTGGGTTGTGCTAGGGTGGACAGAATTCAGAGGTCGAAGCGTGTTACTCCCTTTACTAGCTTACCAATTTCTTGGGCCACATTTGGGCAAGAGCTGGTGCCGGCAGAAGGCCGGCTTAATCTATACCAATCAGCCTTCAGCAATCAGGCAGTATGTAGTGGCTTTGCAATAATTGCTAGGTGCCTAAGATTAGATGAAACTCTCTTTCAGCTCTTTATATAAGCGGCTGAAAAAGGAAGCTGAAGCCCCTTGACCTAGACGTTCGGCTGTACAGGTGAGGTAAGGACGAGGCTCTTGGCCTGATAAATTGAATTTAATTCCTCATCGATTAACGAGAACAAAAGAAGAATCCCAAACTTGGAAGATATTTTTAACAGGGATGGATAATAAATATCTGGAAAGTGAGTGGAAGAAAAATTCCCAGCAGTAATTTCTTAGAAGCAGTAAAGAAATTTGATTGTTATGATTATACTGTCATGAAGTAATTTGAGCACCCCAAGTTGATAGATGACTGAATTGTTTCGAAAATTAGATAAATGTTGTCTTTAGTTTTCCAATTAAAACAAGTTCAACATGAAACTTTACAATCGGTCCCAACATATCAGAATGTTGTCCAAAGGTAACATGAAATCAACTGAATTTGCAGATTGTCCAAGGAAAAATGGTTTTTAAGTTGAAAATGAACTTGCATCTTATTCTGGTAAGCTTGATGAAAATTTTCCTCGTTTATATCCACTGCAGCTCCAGTCCCTCAGTTACCACCCAACGAATCAGAAAACAGCCAATTAACCTTGGGAACATAATTGAGATTCTTCATAGGGCTTTTTGAAAGAAGTTTCCTTTCAGTATACCTTTCATCCTGATTCATTTCTCATCAGACAGCTATTGTGCGGATAGGGTTCAATTAGTTATTTGTAAAGCTTTATTGTGATCCAGCAGGTTTCTTGCTAGACCTCGTGGAGGTAGACGGGTGCCAATATTTGTTGTAATTGAAATTAGTGTTCTAGATGTAGGTTATGTGCGTTTAAGCTACCAGCATCAGATTGTTTTTGATGATTTGTTTGATAAGGTCATGTGTTTTGTCGCGTGTTAATGGGGTAGTATTCTGAGCCTTTCTTTATATTTAGTCTATTAGTGAATTGAGTTGTGACCTTGAAAATAAGTGACTACAAGCTTTCTTAGATTCGCAACTTAACCTAAGCTGCTTTTTTTTTGCGGCCAAGAAGGTGGGTATTACTATGTCAACAGGTATGATTGCTAAGATGTTATATGAGTATTTTGAATATTATTCTCGTGTTTGGATATCAGGAGAAGCAAAGGATCTTTATCCTTTGGAAAAAAGTGGCTTGAGGTGTTTATATTTTCTCAGCTATGGCATTTGCTGGGAGAAGACGCCAGACTTGGGAATCTTAGAATTCGGAACTTTTCTGAGGCCCATGGTAAAGATGGCAGATACATCTGACGTAGGGTCCGTGGACAGGGTGTTGTTTATGATACCTATGTCATATTTAATTTCGTTTCAGAAGCTGGTCACTGCTAAAGATTTAGATAAATTTTACGTTATTCAAATATTTATTTGGGGCCTTGAAGCATTTGAAATTTCGATTGAGGAACTAAATAGTGGCATAAATGATATGGCGTCCATAACCTTATGTACATAAATCGAACGTTGTAAGATTAATTTCAACTAGGAGTTTCATTGGCTTTGTGAGTGCCTCTGTGTCTGTACATAAAAAGGGCCACTCATTACAAAGAAAAGTTTTTAAAACTATATGTATTTGTGGGTGTGTGTCACATTCTGGTCGATGGCCATGGTTTTTATGACTCAGTTTGAAAAATCAACCCAGTCTTCTTTTTTTTTTTATTACTGTAGAATCGTGTAAAAGTCCTCCTTAAAGTGTAAAGTAAGCGTTGTTTCTTGAAATCGTCAAGCCCTGAGGTTTAATAAATTCAGTATAATTACTTTTATTTATTTTGATATATCTTGTTTTTTGTAATTACATAATGTAATTTGCTCATCATGGCTATAATTCTTTCTTCTCATACAGAGAAGATTCTATGCTATTATATATATATATATATATATATATATATATATATATATATATATATATATATATATATATATATATATATATATATATATAAAGTATTCTTTATTTATTTTCATTTATTTACCAACCTTTCTCAAAGGCACAGTGGTAGTAATCATGGTCAGTACCATTCCGACCTTTGATATATCCTCATCTCCAACCACATTACTGAGGAGCAAAGAAAAATCAGACGAAAGTTAGAAGGAAAGCGAGTTTCAAATGGGAACTTTTCAGTGACAGCATTTGTAGGGGTGGGTTATTGGAGGCAAATTCAGATGTTTCAAAATGAAAAAAAGTTAAGTATATCCTAGTTTAACCAGACCACTGAGCTGATTAACAGCTCTCTAGGGCTGGCCCGAGATTAGACTTATTTACGTAGCTAAGAACCAATGGTTACCTAGCAACCCAGGACATACAAACTTATTGTGGAATCCGAACCACATTATGACGAGAAATGAATTTCTATCACCAGAAACAAATTCTCTAATTCTTCATTGGCCGGTCGGAGAGTCGAAAATGAGAAAATTGTGAGTAGACCAAGAAAGGGGAAGTTTTTTGTAGGAATACTTCGAGGGCTCATGGTAATGAAAAGATGAAAAGTGTAGGATACATGTATGCGTGTGCAGCAAATACGTACATACGTGTATATGCTTACTGGGATTAGAAGAGGGCTTTAATTTAAAAGGCGAACAAGACTTCCGGAGGTCTGCAATACCGGGAAATGAACGTTATGCAGTATTTCATGGAAAACTATTATTTAATGACGGCAAAACGTACTAAATAACGTTGGAGAAGGTAAAGCAGGAAATTTATGATATTGCCTTTGTCTTTCCTGGCAAACAGAAAATGCGTTGTAAAGTGGGTTATGACTATTGTGAAAATTTCTGCCCAGAGCGAAAACGAGTGAATAGAGAGGGAGAGGAATGTGGGGCACTAGACTAGAGGGCACATGATTAAGGGGATAAGAGTAGGATCCGTACCGGAGAGATGGAGAGAAGAGGCCGATTATTGTGTAAATCATTTTTACTTCAGGCCGCTCTGTTACTCAAAATGAAACCCCTGGGAGAGTGTCTATGTGTCTTTGTTTGTGTGTGTTTGTATATGTTCGTGAGAGAGAGAGAGAGAGAGAGAGAAAGACAGACAGGCTAAGAGGAAATCTCGAAACTAAACCGTTTGAGAAGCATTATTATCTTTTGCCCGTGCGCCCCAGAGCTAAGAATAACTCTTCGAAATGATAAAGGTTCAGTATAGTTGAGCAGAAAGCTTTCGCAGAGGATGGGGCTCTGTGTAGGGGGAGGGGGAGGGCAGCTGGAAGGCAAACGCATTCACTTATACTGCCCGGGAATTTATTTAAGAGAGGTTGTTCTTTAAGTACTGGTGGGATTTACTGTAATGGATTTTTTAAAAGGTTTCCGTCTCGTATTTTCTCTGTATTGAAATGTGTGATTCTGTGCTTTTCCTTTGTTATGTTTTATGATAATGATGCGTCATGAATTTTCATGACGCTTGTTTACGGGTTGGTAGTGATGACGAATGTAATGCCGTTTATGAATGTAAAGGAGTGGGTGTCGTTGTGATAATTGAGCTTATTGTATTTCTTTTATATTGGAGAATTCATACGACTTGGGTTTTCCCTAAGAAATTTTGTGGACGTACGACTTTGACTCCAT
>NC_089796.1:60793862-60811362 GCF_040412425.1 Macrobrachium rosenbergii
TTTCTTAGGTGATGATGAAATACCCAGAGATTTAGTCGAATTATTAAGGCTATAGATATGTGCAAACTACTTTTTTTATTGTAATTTGTTTATAATTCTGGTAGTTGAAACTCGAGGCAGCCAGACACCGCACGTTATTAATTACTTTTTTCTTGTGACATCCCTTTATTTTAACGAAATTCTTGCATTCGAGGTGAACAATTCTAAATAAGAATAATGAAGGAAACATTCTGTAATTAGGAACAGTCTGGTATATAATTGAGACTAATAGGAGTTGCACATTGTAACACAGTATAATAAAAGCACGTTGCATTCCAGGAAATAGAGCCGCTCCCTCAATGAATATTGTAATTCTGCTTAGTGGCATGTTTTCATTTTCATCTTTTTGAGTCATGGAAGAAAAGTATGTTGAATCCAATTTACCTCGTTCTTGCCATGAATAATTAGGCTCTAATGGCGACAATAAACTCTGCGATCTTCACGCCATAAATTTTTTCCCCCTTTGTCTCGCCTCGACTCCTTTGGCAGTCGGCCGATCCATCGATAATTGTGTGTGTTTGTGTTTTATGGCTGCTAAGTGATATACCGTGTAGAGTTATGCATTGGTCCTCATTAGGTTTTCAAATTAGGGTATACTGTACATGCGCTGTTGAGACAAGGTTTCAACGGGCGTCTTCAGGGATTACTCATGAACGAAAATTTAATGGTGAACAATTTATTTCTCTGACAAGTAGCTTGAATTTGCAAAAGCTTTGTATATGAGCAACATAATTTTTCTTCCTTCCTTGGAAGAAAGTTGGTCGTTAATGCACAAGGGCTGCGGGTTGACTGTGTTTTACATTCAGAGATCAAAAGTGGAGAGAAAAAATGGCTAGAAAAATAAATATTTTCTCAGTACGCGTGGTCATGAATTTTGACAACACTAGTCTTGATTAAGAGGAGAAAGGGCACTTTTCTCCCCTCCCCTTATTTTCTAATGATCTATCCAGAGGATCTTCGTGGTATAAGGAGTTTTTAATTTACTTGACTAGCAAGAACTGAAGAATTATATCCCGGCTGGGACGGAACAGTTTGGGTTTGCTCCTTTAGTCAAGTATGCTTCTGCTGACTTAGGGAGTGAGCTTGGTTACTTGTGGTTAGTCAACTGTAGTTGGTTGCATCCGGGTATTCCATAATGGGAGAGAGAGACAATAATATAAAAGATGTGGATGATCGTAGCACATTCAAAATGTATACTGCCATACCCAAATGAATCCCGGCATACCGTAATTAAAAACTGGATGCTTTCGGATTCTGTGTGTGTGTGTGTGTTTATTTATTTGTCCTTGTATGTGAATGCCTCGAAATTCACATTCTCAGGAAACATTTTCTATATATATATATATATATTTATATATATATATATATATATATATATATATATATATATATATATATATATATATATATATATATATATATATATATATATATATATATCTATACACTGTATATCTATATTACATACGCATGCACCGTGCAGTGAGGTGCCACCAGAAGGTTATAGTCTCCCAGGCTTCACAAAGTCTGTAGGGTTAAAATTGCAAGCCCCATGCCTTTGTCTTGACCCCAACTGATGCTGGTGCCCATCCATAGCTGGGTCGACGAGTATGTGATTTTATCGAATGACTTACGTTGTGACCGCACCATAATGATAAAATTAACAAAAAAAAAAAAATCGGTTAACACCATTTCGACCCTGATCACTGGTACTAGTGATAAGAAGGTAGGCAGCTCTATATGCCGGAGTGGAATAACAAATTAGAACGATTGGAGATGGCGATTAATTTCACGTTATATGATAGGAGGGTTCAAGATTTCGTTTTAAATTGGTTCTCAGTATCTCCAACCTGGGTTGACTACTCTTATAGAGGTACAAGCCCATTGAAACACCGGCTCGAGATTATCTTGCTAATCTTTGTGAAGTGCATCAAGCAGTTCCCCCGAAATTTATTTTATGACTGTCATGGCAAAGTATTTTCCACTTAGATAACACTAATGCGCGAACTACTGATAATTTTAGTATAAAGGTAAACCGACATATTGTCGGATTTAAAGAGCTTACTAGCCTCTTAGATATTGCCAGTCTAAGGAATTTTATTTTGTATGTTTGTTTGTTTGGTTTTGTGACTTGAAGGATCATATAAGTATAGTTTGCGCTTTGTTGATAGCTTCCTCAATGATATATTGAGTCAATCCTAAGCAGTCTCGGATACATTGCAGCCAACGATGGTCTTCACTGATATATCAAGATAAATTAAGAAGTGAATATAAGGAGCGGCGAATATTGCCTTGCATTATACAGTAAAAGCATTTTTAAAGTTTTTGCAACTGAAATGTTTGCTTTTTGTTCAGTTTGTTTTTATATTTATGGGTCTTTTGTTTTGATAAACATACATATCTATTTTGTTCTCTCTCTCTCTCTCTCTCTCTCTCTCTCTCTCTCTCTCTCTCTCTCTATATATATATATATATATATATATATATTATATATATATATATATATATATATATATATATATATATATAATCTTTATTTTTAGACCTTTGTAAAACAGGATAGAAAATAATTGTTACTAGCCAACTTTATTACAATACTTAGAATACAGAACTTATTTTATTTGTACATGACATGAACATTTTACAAAAGTAGAGCAGAATACTGTTATTAATAAATATATATATATATATACATATATATATATATATATATATATATATATATATATATATATATATATATATATATATATGCCAAGATAGACGTATTATTGGTAGAAAAGTAAAGCCTGAGGTTTCATGCGTAGGTGAAAGGCAACATTATACATCTGGCAGACTATTCTCTAAAGTACTACGCAAATTAATTATATCATTTATCATAATTTGCAGTCATAATCCTCTCTTCCTTGTATTTTTTCATATCTGGCCCATGTATTTTGTTAAAGCTTGTTATTCATGGTTCTCCAGTTTGATCAATGAGAATTTATGTCCATCGTGAATATTAATAACAAAAATGATATAATAATAATAATATTAGTGTACTTTATGCCGGAATCTCCTCGAGCACCAGCAGATACATCAGGCTTTACGGTAAATAGGAAAAGAGCAGTGTGAAATCAGTAGTCAGGCATTTCTTTAGTGCTTTGTTGCATCTGTGGAACCACGAAATCTCTTCCTTCCGTGTTTCAGAAGTTTTATGCTCTTAGATTAAAGGCCGCATTTATGATAAAATACTGACAGGGACCTACTAACAAAGCAATTTGATAATTTTGCAATTTGTTTGTATATTGTCTTTAATTCCGGGACCAAATTTGGCCGGTTTTGCCTGCCATATCATTAGAGATATGAACGACACTGTACCGTGTGTAAACATATCATGTTTATGCATTAACGTTATATCATTAGCCATGATTCTTTTTGCGTAATCTTAGACCTGGAAATGCGAAGGTAAACTTAAGAAGCAAATTTCAATTCCTCGTCGACTGCTTCACGGCAAGAACCTTGAGGTAGACGTAACAAAATTTCAATTATTTTGCTGAGGCCTATTTCATTTATCCCTCCGTAGGGGGGTAGCGCCTTCAGTGCACTTCATGGAGTGCACTGTAAGCATTGTTAGGGTTCTTTGCAGTGTGCCTTCGGCCCCTAGCTGCAAACTCTTTCATTCCTTTTGCTGTACCTCCGTTCATATATACTCTTTCTTCCATCTTACTTTCCACCGTCTCCTAACAAATGATTCATAGCGCAACTGAGAGGTTTTCCTCCTGTTACACCTCTCAAAACTTTTTACTGTGGTGAATGACCTCTTAGGTCCTAGCACTTGGTCTTTGGCCTAAATTCTCTATTCTAGTTTATTCTATTCTATTTCATTTCAGCCCCTGGTTTGTATTCGTGTAATTAAGAAAGGTATGATACTTTTTTTGGATATAGGTGGAACTGACCGATATATATATATATATATATATATATATATATATATATATATATATATATATATATATATATATACATATACATATATATATACTGTATATGTATGTAGCTTTAATTTCGTGACAAAATCATGTTTTATTTGACATCAGTGGCTCTGCAACAAATATTCATTCATTAATCCCTCAAGCAGCCTATTCATGTAATGTGATATCCAGACTTTCTTACATAATATTCCGTCGCTAGAGACATTTTACCTTATTGAAGGCAGCAGTAATGCAACTCCTTTATTCATTACTGTCTCTGGGATCTTTCTGTTTATGTTCCCTCTCTCGGATGAGAGTTGCAAGTAATATTCTTTTCTTTGTCTATTTTTTTTTCTTACGGTGACGAGGTAGTAGAGAAAGGCAAAGTTGCTGATGTCGGTGTTGAAATTCTCCTTGTAATTTTTGAGAGTTATTGTACTTTAGTCATCATGTAAATGCTAATCATAACTCTTGCCGGGAAGTTATTATGACGCGAGGGAGTTGTTAGTTAATTGTTCCGACTTGAATTTAATTGCGAGAATGTGAAGTGTACAAAGGTTTTGCCTTCTACGTTTAAACGAATGTCAGGGGAAATATTCATGAGGAGGACAATCCAGGAAATGGCAATAGTCATTTGCACACACACACGCGCACACAGACACACACACACACACATATATATATATATATATATATATATATATATATATATATATATATATATATATATACGCATATATATATGTATATATACTGATATATTTAAATATATATTATGTATATAATATATATATATATATATATATATATATATATATATATATATATATATATATATATATATATGTATATATATAAATTTATGTATATATATATCTATATATATATATATATATATATATATATATATATATATATATATATATATATATATATATATATATATATATATATAATGTATAATATACATTATGTCTTTCTACTCAAGGTATTATTTTTCTATAAAACTGGACCGTAGTGTAGAAATTTTCTTTGGCTATTCATTTTTAGATTCATTAATTAGAAATGTTACCTCTCTCTCTCTCTTTTCTCTCTCTCTCTCTCCTTGACCTACCTAAAAATCTATATTTTCCAAAAGTAAGATATGAATTTATTTTCATGAATGCATGCATTTGCAACTACATTTAAATATCGGTACATATAAGCATATCATATATTGTTTTGTGCGCCACATATAAAGTGCGTTGAATACCGAGGACTGGCAAGAGAATGTGGTGAAGGTCATCTAATAATTTTCGTGAGATTCCAGAAATGGGCTGGTTAGATGCATACGGATGTCATTTCAATGGCAGCTGCAGAGTTTTGTGCAGCCATTGAGAATGATATATAATGCAGTGTGTATATTGAAGTGAATGCCGGGAAGGCTTTGTAAGGGCGGAAAGATGTTTGTTCTCTGAATTCTGAACGCAGAAATACATGAATAAGCTAATATCATGACCGGAAAAATTAATGAAAATTTTGAGTATTAAGGTATATAGAGCGGATGTCATTAGTACCTGAAATCAAATCTAAGCAGTCACTTACTCATTCATCGAGAAGGAATAATATGATCCAATATTCAGTCACTTGCTATTTTACTTTAATATTTGCAGTTAGGACGCTGGCAGTAAGGATTAAAGTATCTCGTATAGTCATGAGACACCTGACTGGTACCTGTCACTCTTGAAAAATATTTCTGTTAACATTTTTTATATTATGTTTATATATATATATATATATATATATATATATATATATATATATAATATATGTATATATATATATATATATATATATATATATATATATATATATATATATATATATATATATAAATTAATACATACATAATCAATAATGCCCTTTTTCTGGCGTAACTTGAATGATAAATTATTCCTCTGTGCCTCCTCTCTCCCTCTCGCTGTCTGTCGCCCCTCCCCTGAAATCATTTACCGTATTGGTTGTATTTATCTTGTTCTCTTTTAGGCTTGTTATGACCATCTTTCCGCTTCCTGTCTGATTTGACGTTAATTTCTCATACCTAGTAATTTAACTGTCCTTTCCTTCCAACTTCTCTCTCTCTCTCTCTCTCTCTCTCTCTCTCTCTCTCTCTCTCTCTCTCTCTCTCTCTCTCTCGTAGTCTACAAACAGAGTGACCTGCCCTCGATCACAGACTGGATGAGGAAGTGAGTTCACCAATATTCTTATATACTTTTGTTGAACAATGTGTTTCGTTGATGGGGGACTGTTGTGGATTGCCGTTGGAGTATATATTTATAGAGAGAGAGAGAGAGAAAAGAAAAGTAGAGAAAAATTACTTGTGTTTGTTAATTTCTGTTATAAAAAAAATTGTTAGAATCTCTCTCTCTCTCTCTCTCTCTCTCTCTCTCTCTCTCTCTCTCTCTCTCTCTCTCTCTCTCTCTCTCTCTCTCCCTGAGGTGTATTCTTGCCAGTGTTTTATTCTACTCAAAATGTTCTGTGAATAAAAACTATCTCAAAGGCTTAAATTTTGCACAAAAGTTGAAACTTTGTTACAAAAAATTATAGCGCTTACAATTTAAACTTCATTCCTTTCTGAGGATATTTTTTCTGTGGTATCTTTGTTTTCCCCGTCTGTGATCTCTTAAACAGTTTTTTCTTAACTTACTTTATCCACTCTTCCCCTTAAATAGATTTTTTCTTTCTTCTTCTCTTGGGTTTTTCGTCGTGAACATTCCCTTCCTTTCTTCACATCGGCAACTTTTTAACTTGTCTAGAGAGAGAGAGAGAGAGAGAGAGAGAGAGAGAGAGAGAGAGAGAGTTACCGGAACTAATGCCGACCATTTGGACAACAATGGGCTAAGTGTCTTCCCGTTTTTTCTTTATTTTTTTTTTTAAGCTTGTGAGGGGGTCCTAAGATGGACGACACTTTAAGCAGTTTCCAAACACTTTTTTTCATTTTTTTTTCAATCTCGCCTGCTCAGAAGTCTGGTTTCAAATAATAACATTATTTTTCTATTTTTGTTGTGCTCTTTGATCGGTTTGTCCTTTTTAAGTTGGATCACGTGTTCGGGGACTTTAGAGATGGTTTACTGATTTGATTCGAAAAATAAAAATATTGGTTGGAATGTATGTGTTGCAGGTGAAAGTATCCTGGATGCCTCTGTAACGTTCAATTTTATATTTTCGTTGTGGCAAAAAGGCTGCTTTTCCTGATTTGTTCTTGTTATTTTTGATTTTCATTGTAATTATTTCAACAGTCAATGAGTGCCGCATTTTATTGCTTGAAATATGTTAATCGATATTGCAAGTTGTATATTTATACGTATACATGAAGACTATAAGTCTTTATGAATATATATAAATATAAGTCGAAAGGCCTTACAGCACTCCATTGTTTCTCTTACCCTTGTGGATTTTGTCTTTGTTTATATATTCATCACATTCCATATTTCTGTGATTCAGTTATATATATGTGTATGTATGTATATATATATATATATATATATATATATATATATATATATATATATATATATATACATACATACACAGGGTGGGAGCAAAATCAAATGCCCGAGTTTTGATGGCTATTGGAAAAGTAAAACAATACTTACAAATTGTTTTTTCTTTTATTTGAATCAGTATACAATGCCATTTTATGTGATCACTTTTTGAAGATGGCATCAGGAAGATGGTGGCCATCTGTAGCGATGCCTGTTCCCGGCGCGCCTCGTCTCTCAGAGGGGTGATGTCGAGTGGCCCCACGCGCTCGCCAGTTTGAGCATTTGCTACGTCTTCCTGTGGGGATATCTGAAGGAGAAGTGTTCAGAAGTCAGCCACGATTTGGAAGAATTGAAGATGCGAGATTCGGGAGGGAAATTGCTGCAATACCCCTTGGATGTGCCGAAGAGCAGCCGAAAACTTCAGACATCGCCTTCAACAGTGCATCGCTACACGTGGCCCACCATCTTCCTGATGCCATCTTTAAAAGTGATCCCACTGAAACGGCATTGTATACTGATTCAAATAAAACAACAAATAATTCTGTAAGTATTGTTTTACTTTTTCTAATAGCCTGTCAAAGCTCAGACATTGTTGTTACCCCACCCTATATATATATATACATATATATATATATATATATATATATATATATATATATATATATATATATATATATATATACATATACACATATATAGATATAGATATATATATATATATATATATATATATATATATATATATATATCTAAATATATACATACACATGTATGTATATATATATATATATATATATATATATATATATATATATATATATATATATATATATATATCTATCCTTGTTAAATCGATTAACATATTTAGAAGTGTTAAAGTACGGCACTCATTGACTGTCAGTATTAATCGAGAATTATCTAAAATTTCCTCGAGTAATTATGAATTCATTGTAATTGTTAATGAGGTTGGTAAGCAAAAAATATCCCGCAAAGACAGCAACGAGATAATTTAAGACTTTAATACTTTCAGGTTTGTACAGGTTGCTAGAGCGCATCTTTTGTTAGTTACTTTTAGGAAGGGAAAATCAGGTTGAATGAATATAGACCTAAATTAAGAGTAGTTCTTTTTTATTTGTAGTGTCTTGAATCGATATAGACTTAGACGTCGTAATTTCATGGAATACCTTATAAAAGCATTTAGAAAATTAAGAAATAAGCTTGAATAGGTTTGGATGGGAAGAATGTGAAGTGGAAGAATGTGGTCAGGGATGTGTACGGTCAAAAGATTAGTCTTTGTGGGCCAAAGAATGGGAAGGGGACAAAAGACAGAAGGGAGGCAATTTATGTGTGCGCGTGTGCGTTTGAGAGAGAGAGAATTTTTTCTTGTTATCCTCAACAACCCTGCTATGAAAGGTACGATTATCCTTTATTGTTTATTTTCTGTTTTGTCTTAAGAATATTAATGATTAAAGTAATGGATAGAAATTATATCCTATTTCACTATGGGTGTTTAGATATCAGTTTGGAATATTTGTCTCCTGAATACCGAATCCTCCTCCTGAAAGGGAACATCGGCAGGTTGTAAGTATTTTGATCCCCTGCCGTCGAGTCCACTGGAAAACCAGTTATGCAAAGAATTGGTCCTTTCTTCGAAATATGTTAGATTCGCCATGTCTGGTCTTTTTGTTGGCCCATTCGACTTGTACAGTGGAACCCACCTCTGCCATCTTGCTTTGGCATTTGCATTGCAAAAGGTCGCTTCCTTTAGTTAATTACTCTTTGGTTTCCTTCCCATCAGCATTTTCCCGTCGAAGGAGAGCGTCTGTGTGTTTATGTGTGCGTTTGTGTGTGTGTGTGTGTATGTCTGTGTATGATTGTAGTGTGATTGGTGTGACTTTTGTTATCGTAACTGACTAAAACACGACTTGGTGTTGCTAAGTATTATTGAAAATTAATTCATCTGTACTGTTAAGAGTGATGGAAATGAGATAATACTATATATTATTTTTTTTTTCAATTACCTGGCGTGGAACGTTATAGCTTATTCATAGGCCTCAGTTTTCATGACAGTTTCAACAAAAATGTTTTATAAGAAATTCAAATATGAAAGCTATGGTCATGTTGATCGTGAAGAAGGTATAATATCTTCATTGTCGTCATAGTTATTATTACTTCTTTATGTAAACGTTTTAGGACAAGTTATGATTCAGATTTCAAACTGATAAAAAATTAGAAAACCCGACAGTTAAAGTGTATTATACCCTAATAAAGAATACACTGATACGGTAGAATTATTGCAGTCTCATTCCTTTACGTTCCGCTTCATGAACGTAAGTTTGGGAATGGAATTAGATGTAGTCATGACCTCAGATATGCCGGCGAAGTGTTAACCGGATTCTCTATAATCATATTAATATCGATCCGTTGGTGATAATTTCCACTAACGACCACCTAATATATATAAGTCATTCGTTAATTTCTACTTTAGTATGTGTATCGTTCAGCTTCGATCACCATCACACTGCAGCCGATGTTAGAAACCTCTGCCTTCAGTATCAAACAAACTTGAAACAAAATGTAATCAGAGTAAAGTCGGTCTTAAATACTTCATTCTTCGACGTCACAGAGACTTGAAACAACTTTTAATCCGAATGATGAATGATCTGCTTCAATTTGTAATGGAGGCTTTTTGATTAGGACATGATACTGCAAGAAGTGCCCCTCATTAATGTCTCCCTCTGTCCTGTGCCCATGGGTGGAAGACAAATGGTTGCCAGAGGAGACGGCATTATACTTTTCTTATAAGGCTATGTAAGGCAGCCTGCGAGTGGATGTTTTATCGGTGAAATTGTTTGGCTGTAATATTTCAGAATCCCAGCACGTAAGGTCTCTGTAGTTGTAGTTGATGTTTGGTTTATTTTAACCTAAAAAGCGTTAATGGCCTCAGTGTAGTATAGCACACACACACATATATATATATTATATGTATGTATGTATATTTTATATATATATATATACTGTATATATATATATATATATATATATATATATATATATTATGTATGTATGTCTATATATATTACAAAATATATTACAAAAACAAATGAACAGACAAATATGTGGAAATTATTACAAAATGAAGAGTAGATAATGAAGGTTTTTGCTTCATTTAATATCCCTCTATATGGGCACCATTAGTTGCACGAAGTACATCAAGACGTTGCTCGATTTCTTACCATGTCCTCTGTAGCAAAGCCACTTCAGTGGTGACAATGGCATCAGTGATATTTTGCTTGATATCATTACCCCATGGAGAGCAGTGCAGGGGAGTGATATCTGGTGAACGAGGTGGCCAGGGAATTGGGCAATCCCTTCCAATCCACCAGTCATGAAATGTTGGACTTAGGAACCCACGAACATGCAGTCCCCCAGTGTGTTGGTACACATCTTGCTTGAAAATGATGGTTGGTTGAGGGTCATCTAGTTGTGGTGCCACATATTCAGTCAAAATGTCAAGGTAAACATCTGCAGAAATGATTCGATTGCACCTGATCCCACACCACACATTCATCTTTGGAGTATCCCGGTGAAGTTACCTAGTCACATGTTAATTGCAAACTCTTTTCGTCTTGGTTTATCATTTGGCTCGGGTGCTTGTATGAGTTGCTCTGTGTAAGCGAACAATCGCAAGTTCTTGTGTAGGTCTTTGTGCACTACTGAACGTGGTAGCTTTAAGTGTCTGGCAGCAGTACAGATGGACTTTGTAGGAGAACGATCAAAGAGTTGTCTTACATGATCGATGTTTTCATCAGATGTTCTTGGTCGTCCACTCCTCCCTTTTCCCAACACTGTCCCTGTCTCCATAAATTTCTTGTGCCATGCACGAATTGACGAACGTTACGGTGGATCTCTTCCATACTTAGTTCTGTAGTTTCGCTGAGTCTGCATATCCGATTTTGTTTCAGTAAACCATGACACACATTGTGCCTTTTCTTGAGGAGTAGCCATTTTCTAGGGGTTAACTTAACAGTACCTCTTTCATCAGCAGGGTACCTGAATTACACAAATGCAATGTGATTAAAAACTTTTACAGCTGCTGAGTACATAGAACAAATCTGATTAAGATATCTCGTCAGTGGCTTTTGTAATATATTTTTTAAATTGTAAAGAGACTTTATGGACACCCTGTATATATAATCACAATGAATTAGCACATTACATTCTTTTGTATTCGGGGCTTTTATGAATGTTTTCGAATTGGAATCGCTTCTAGAATGCCATCTTCGGAAATCAACAATTTAGACATTTCTTACAATATTGTGACTGATGGTTCTTCAAAAGTCTTTTATTAATAATAAGTTTATATACATCGGAAAGATGAGTTGGATTTAACTGTTTGTATCTTTTTTAGCACGTAAAAAAACCCAGAATCTATGAATCTAACCTGTGAGGAGTACTTATGTGTTATAACTTTTATTTAACGGCATTGTTATAACTGAACGGTTATTTTATGTTCATAATTCATTTGAAAGTGATGCACCATTTTTAAACTAACGCAAAGTTAGGATTATTATGATCAGTACTATTGCTGCAGCACTGTAGAAGTACAAAAGTTATGGATGAATGATTTCAACCATTTTAGTAAAATGTCACTTTTGCAGTGGCTTGTAAATAAAAAAAATATATATATATATATATATATATATATATATATATATATATATATATATATATATATATATATATATATATATATTATTAGACCAAGAACTACTGTATATTTCCTCAATGCACGATTTTTGTTTTTATTTTCTCATACATTTTATCCATGTAAAAAAAAAAGCAAAATCCAAATCCTGGATTCAGGGAGCAATGTACAATCATCATGTGTGTATATAAAATATATATATATATATATATATATATATATATATATATATATATATATATATATATATAGTATAAATAATGTGTTCAGCTTTTAGTCTTTAATCGAGATCGATAAAATTCATTATATATACTGTACGTCTGAGGTAGGTCGCTATTTACTAATTGAATATTTGAAGACTGGATTTTAAACTTAAAATCCAGTCTTCTAACATTCATTCTTCTGTGCACTGGCAAATTATCTTATATTTTATTGATCCACATGCTGTTAATATATTCTCTCAAGAATTTGGCCAAAACCGGTTCATTCATCCCAGAGATGGTTATCATCAGACACCCCTGGTCATTTTCGACCGGAATAATTAGCCTTGGTCAAGCCGCCGTTTTAACCGGCTTCATGATTAACAAAACAGAAATTTGTCTCGATGCAATTTTCAAATATCTCATGTCTGTAATGATAGATAAATCTTTTAGCTCCGCTCGTTTTGTGCTCGTTCGAGGTATCTCTTCATCTTCTGGTTTCGTGCTTAGAAAATGGGGAAGCAATTCCTCGGCGTAGATAAATAATCTCTACCGTTTCGTAGGTCGTCATTATTTTCCCCGTCAAGGCATCAAACTGTCAGTCTTATTTGATAATGAGTATACTTAGCATATGGGTAAAAAAAATGGCTGACTTTGACGTGACCTCCTGATGTAATGATATAACCCAGGTTTTGATCAACAAGTTTAATTGAATATGTTGTAATTGATGCATCCTCGCTTATTATAAATAATAGCCTTATTTTCTTAGCTAAGGATAGTCATTTTCTTACCTCGTATATATAGCGTGCCCTTAGTGCATTGTCCCAACAAACTTCATATAAGTAACGGTTTAGAGCGAACGTAACCGCTCATCAGAGGCCGAAGCTGTCCGCCCCCCTTTCCTCTTCTTTCCCAGATACTGCGGTTTGGTAGTCCTCCCCTTTTGACTATGGGCAGCAGATCACATGCCTTGGATCTTGAAGCTTTTCGTGTAACAGTGTATCTGCAATAAAATAATAGCATTGCCTTTTTAACGCAATGTCTTATGAGAACTTCCTGTGAAAATTTTTAGATGAATCTGAGATGAAGATAGATATTGTTACACAGTAGGCTGTCTAATGCAATGATTTACTTAGAACTGTATAGTCTTGAGAATGCTGTGTTAGCATAATTTTCTGTTGTAAGTAACAAAGTCTAACAAACGGAGGTGAACCCTTTGTACAAGCTTTGTTTTTTA
Organism: Macrobrachium rosenbergii; assembly: GCF_040412425.1. Lineage (NCBI taxonomy): Eukaryota > Metazoa > Arthropoda > Malacostraca > Decapoda > Palaemonidae > Macrobrachium > Macrobrachium rosenbergii. Next base: position 60,807,524 of record NC_089796.1, read on the forward strand.
AACTTAATCCCAAAGAATATGGCGTTCAAGAGAAGGTTGCCTTTTTCAGATTCGAATCTAAGATTTTAAGAAATAGCGGAAAGTATACTTAAAAAGCGAAATGTCTATAGCTTGTGTCAACAAATACATTTGCATAGAAGCCTACCTCTCTACAATTGACATATGTTAATTTTGTCTACGTAAATGTTTACATCCATGTTTACAGACAAGACAGTATGTGTAAATACACATTAGATATGTTGACAAATAAGCAGATAGACGGATGAAGTTCATAAATCTTAATATGCCGAAAGAAAGTCTTATATTCGTAATAAAATGTTCTTTAATCGGATTTCATGCATTCTGTTTTCTAGAAAAAATAAATCACGAAAGACCGTTATTTAGGTACCCATATTAATCGATTTATATTCATGTGTAATTGCTCATCTATGTCACATGGGACGGAAGATCTCGGTCCTTTGCATTCTAGAATCCTTCTCCAAATTTGGGAGACTCCTTCTCATGTGAACCTAGATGTAGCTTTTTGTTTATTGTTGCTTCAAGAAGTTTTTTTTCATTATTTTGATAGCTTTTATTTCAGATATGAAAGTACACATTAGAGCCCAATCTTTTCTTGTTTATCAGTTTTTTTACTGAATATCTTTTACCATCCATTTTCCCTTTCGAAAAAAAATAGATCTGGCGGTAAGGCTCAAGAGTGTGTCCGTGGATGTGAAAGGGTACTTGGGGACAATAGAAGGGCATCATCTTTTGGGCTTCCTACCCTGCCCATTATCCCAAAGAAATGGTTCTAACTGCTAGTTCACTGTCACCCCCAACCATCCCTGGGAAGCAGATAGCTTTTGTGGTTGTGGATTCCAGCAGGTTTGGTTGGAAGCGCCAGAGACTGAACCGGAGGGTTGAAACCCTCGTGCTATGCAATTTTTTTATTGTTATTTTTTAGCGCTTAATTTATTAGTCGAAATGTGATTATTGAAGCATGGGGAGATGGATTTATTTCCTGCCTACCCACCTCTCTCTCTCTCTCTCTCTCTCTCTCTCTCTCTCTCTCTCTCTCTCTCTCTCTCTCTCTCGTTTCCCACATTGTTTGTCAGTTTACAAAGCTTTCTATGGTATATGACTCTTAACTCACGTTCCGCAAGTGAACCAATAGTGCCATTTTACTATTCTTAATGTAATTCATAGATCGCAGGCTGTTGTGGGGAAGAGACCGTAGTAAGAGTTTTCAGTTGTTCACATATCATGTTAAATTTACATTTATTGGCATGGTTCCAAATATTAGAGTATTCGGGAGATGCCAATCGAACTCCAGTGCGATAACTGACACCACTGTGGCAATCAATGCGAACTTTGAGGAGTCTACGGTAGGATCCAACATATTTTCCCCGATTACATCAGAGACAAGTAAATAAATGACCACATTTGATGCCAATAGGGGGTCAAGTTTATCTATATATTTGAAGAGAGACCCGACTGTTCGGGGATTTGTAGTTATTAGTTGGCATTTTAGGGTAGGGGCGTGTTGTTTTATTAGCTGTCTAATTTTGTTAAAGAACAGTTTGTAGTCTATGAATCACTTTTTATTAAACAAGGAGTTCCAGAGTTAAACAGTCAAACGACCGCCACCCCTCTCTTCTTGGCATGAGCTTACTCGTCTTCCCGCGTATTCCTTGACAGGTACTTAGCATTTCAATTTTAGTTTTATAGTCTCTTTTTAAATAAAATTTCCTTTTATAATGTTAATTAGCCGAGTCAGTTTTATATTATTTGATGTTTGTATGTATAAGTTTGATAATGAGGCTTGGCCTGGAAACGTTGCCGAAATAAAGAGATGAAATGCTATGAGACGTCTCCTTCTGATGCCCTGTTGCTGTACGTTCTGCCAATGGCTGGTGTTCTGGAAGTTATACATATATAAACATATATATATATATATATATATATATATATATATATATATATATATATATATATATATATATATATATATATATATATATATATTTATATATTTATATATGTGTGTGTGTATTTGTAAAATCACAATGATGTACGTAATGTTATTATTTGGAGTTACATGTGAGCTTGAGTCTTAAGGAAGGATGGATATTTATCTGTTTTTCCCACTGATATATTGCGACATTCTGTACGTTCATATTAAGAGTCCTCTGAAAACCAGCCATTGGATGATTCCTCGAGTATGTTGCCTGAGGTCAAATTTTCCCGAAGTCTAAGAGGAATTGGGGTTACTGATAGCCAACAGGCTAAGTTTTTTTTATCGTTTGGAATTAACCGTCTGTCACTGCAAAATGCTGAGTTTCATAAATTTAAGAGCACCATATTTCACTTTTAGATGAAGAAATTTATGTACCACATTCGAAACGACGGGCAGTCGGGGCTGGGTGTTATGAGGCAGAAGCAATCTTTCTCTTCTTCCAGATATCAGAGATTAAGAATTTGGTGAAAGTGGTGTACTATAATGTGAATGCATTTTTTTTGAACGAGAGATAAGCATTTGCAGAGAAAAATGGTTCTCTATACACAGTTGCTGAGCATTACTGCTTAAGAAAATCTACCTCAATTATTTTTAATACTATCGACAGTGGTTCTGTGGTCTAAAGAGGCGTTGAGAAGTTTTGAGATGGATCCAACCGCTCACCGTCCGGGACGGAGATTTAGCTACTTTGTTGGGTAACTACCTCCGTCGATAAATTCTGTATGGGAGATGCCTTCCGTATCCCGAAAACTAATCGTACCTAAAAAAAAAAAAGGAAGAAAGAAAGAAAAAATCCTTGTGTTCATGTGCTCTGACACCGGCGGTGGTATGCGCGCTCTAAGTGCCTTAGTTGTCTTCGATAGCGTTTATTTGGCTTCGCCACGCTCAGGTTTTTGTGTGCAGGACTGAGGGGAGGGAGGAAGTTAGGAAAGGTAGATTTCTTTTTATATAGATTCTTTTGGTTTCCTAAGATCACAATGGCTTCCTGTCTGGTGCCGCTCTGAGTAATATCCGCTCTCGCACCCCCTGCTTTTTTTTTTTTTTTTTTTTTTTTGTAAGTAGCCCCTTCGAGGCTTTTGCAGTTGCTGCCTGGAATTTGTAATAGAATCTGCTTCATACATTTTGGGGATCATTTTCAAATGTTTTCTTTTGGAAATGGTAACAGTATGATGGTTTCATTTGTTGCATTAAGGGAAAATTTAAGAAACAAGACTTGTATCGTCCCTTCGATAATGTAAGTGGATCCATTACATACGAGTATTTATTTAGTAAATCTTGTAGTAATAGAAAGAACTTAGTTTTACCGTTTTAGAGATAATTTATAGTTTCTGTTTTAATTTTTTTTTTACTGTATCTCGGGTTCTTGCGAATGTTCATGTCAAGTGTTACAGTTAAAGGGGATGACGCCAGAAGGTGAAAAACTTCTCCGTTTTCAGGGAATCCTTTCACCCATCCAATTGCTGACCAAAACTAGTGATGCTTAACTTTGCTGATAGAAAGACCAGCTGTATGGATGGGAGACGTAAGCACAAATAGTGTTTAAAGCCTATCACCAGCTTGCCTGAATAAAGCCTAGAATTTTTGTCTTCATGTGTTCTTCGTTGTCTTAATATCATTTAAAAAAAAAAGCCGCGTACGTTTTTTTTAGAAAGGCTGTTTCGTTACAGAATATTGTTTGTGTTAAATTTGAATGTCACAATCTGTATCCGAAATTTTGCTATCCATTTTCTTTGAAGCTGCATTCTTGTATGTGATTTACTGGGTTGTCTTTGACTTGAAAAACTACCTGGGCATATCATATCGAACATATATCGGTTGGTATGACTGTAATGTGAAATCTTCC
>NC_089796.1:60818862-60863862 GCF_040412425.1 Macrobrachium rosenbergii
AGGGTACGAAGTATGGTTTGAGAGTTGGAAAAAATACTTTCCTGCAATAATTCAGTAAATATTCCTTCCTTTGTGAACAATAACATTCTATCCGAAGATTGGGTGTCCTTTTATTTCTCAGTCTCAGGGTAATGTTAATTTCGTTGTTCCTTGGAATGATGAGATTGAACATTGAAATATTTCCAAGGGGAATATTAGCGTCCATAACTATAGTCGTTTTGAGGTCATGCTGCAGAAATTGAACTTTCACCCAATCAGACAAAGTACAAGAATAAAGCAGACTTACGGATTAATATTTCTTAATAAACTGAAAAGCGGCTGAAGTTCCTTAACGTGCAAGTCAGATTTAGCGCGCATGATACCTTAATATCATTAGAAAAGCCAAGTGTTCATAGAAATGAGCTTGGAACAGCATATAAGAAAATAAGAAAATGCTTGAGAAGACCCGTTCAACTGATCGTCTGGTATTTTATATATTTTGTCACCTTGTTTGGGTGTGATTATTTTGGGATCAGTGATTCTCAAAGGGGCTTCAACTTGAAATTTCAGCGAATATTCAAATTTTTTCAAGGTAAAAGACATCAAAAGTTATCGATCATCTTTCATCTAAAGACTAATGGATATTTTGAGTTATAGAACCTCTTTTTACACCCTTTTCATAGAGTGTCATTGATTGAGATAGTGTCATAAAATATAGTGGCATTGATAGAAACAGTGTCAAAGACTAGATTGTTACTGATAGAAACAGTTTATAGTGTCAATGATAGAAGCACTTTTAATCTTTCCTTCAATACACGGTGTGTAAAGAGGAGAGGATGGGTGCAAGTGAATTCAACGCCCACGTAAGTAGTAATCCAATGGGAAAACGAGCCTTCACCTCTTAACCCATCTCTCCCTCATGTTACTTCTGCTGTTACCCCCATCATATTCCACTCATCCTTGGCAGGCAAGAGGCCGACATAGTCACAATACAGAGTTATTAAACTAATGTCGTAAAAAGAATTCATCTGCCATTATCCCTATTACCCCCTCGACGAGGATCCGTGGTTATCATTTTGATGGAGGAGGTGGGTTCCTTCGGGGGAGAGATGGGGATGGAAACCTCTTGACGATGGGAGAGAGTAATGGGCGCTTGAGACGGTTAGATGGGTTTGAGATTACAGGAGTCTGGTTGATGGGAGCGGGTAAGTGAAACGAATGCACGGACGTAGGCTGTAAAACAGCCTCCATGGAAAAACAGAAATGACTGCCTGTCGATTTCTTCAGTGGACTATCCTACTTAGAATTTCAGTCTTTGAAGCCATCATTATGCACCTAAGGCTTTTTTGAGAGTTTCCTAAATTACACCAAAGTAAAGCAAAAACATTTGCTTAAAACCAAATCCTTTCACAATATACATTCCCTAAATAATATGACATCCTTGACGTAAAAAGGAAGTTGCCGCTTCGGAAAGCTCTGTGGTATCATTAAGGAGGTGGAATTTTAAAACAACAATAAAAAGATAATGGCGATTGGGTAGCAAAGGAACATCGTTAGCTTTACAGAAAACAGCTGTTGTTCCATAGACCCACATTTGGCATTGTTATAGCACACTCTCAGCATCTCCATTAAAATCCACGTTAATCACCAGGCATATGGCATTCGTCTGATGCCCCGGACACATAGCTCTCTTCGCCAGTTAGTATTAATTAGTCCCTTTTTATCTTTGAAAATCAGATCAGGAATGCTGTACGGAGTTTGTTTTTCTCGCTGCGAGATGCCAGACTATTTCACGTACCTGAAAATAGAATAATTGGTGATAAAGATAAAGTGGGGATTGAACTTCATTCTAAGAATCTTTCGGGCCGTTTTCTTAACAGCATGGCTTTTTTTTTTTTTTTTTTGCTTCTACTGAAGAATTTTCTTGACATCAGGCCTGTCCTCTGGCTGTTAGTGTGACCTTGAGACACTGAAGTGGGGATTAACAAAAAAAAACAACTTGCGACACCGCGCAGACTTCATTGCTTACACCCGCTGGTGAAATAAATAATACACGTCTTAAAACACCATGGACCTCTGTCGACCCAAGCATTGAATTAGGTGCCCGTTAATTACTCGACTATGGTTGATCATAATCGGGTTGGCAAGGATATGAAGCTAGCAGCCTCACTCCAAAATAGTCATCGAAAACTATATATATATATATATATATATATATATATTATATATATATATATTATATAATATATGTATATATTATATTATATATATCGAAAACTATATAATATATATATATATATAATATATATAATGTATATATATATATATATATATATATATATATATATATATGTATAATGTATATATTATAATATATATATATATATATATAAATATTATAATGTATATATATTATATGTATATATATATAATATATATATATATATATATATATATATATATATATATATATATATATATATACACAGTTTTCACGACTATTTTGGAGTGAGGCTGTTGGTTCCATATCCTGCCAGTCCAATTGTGATCAACCACGAGAATTAACGTACCCAATTCACTGCTTGGTCGACAAACAGTGTTTATATATATATATATATATATATATATATATATATATATATATATATATATATATATATATATATATATATATATGTTTGTTTCAGTATAAAGCTTTTAGTGTTTACATTGTGTTCTCTAGAGGTTATTTAGCGTCAAGTTACCTAGCTGGGAATAGACAATACTAGTTTGTGGGTAAGAAAATTCTTCCATAGTCAAGTAGCTTCTGGCAGTGCTGTGCTCCTGTATCCAGTTTATACTCCGCATGCAAAAAACGCTCCCATTGTATGAAACGGAACTTATGCATGGAGATTTTTAAGACCTGAGCCATTAATGGCCTGTTGTTAATTAAACCATGGCTACAAGAAAAAAATATCATAACTGAACTTAACGGCGACTCGAGGACTGTTGTACTCCTGTTATTTTTTGTAGGGGTTTCTTCAAAAAGATTGTTTTTTATGAAACTTCTTTAGCATTGCTTTGTTGTTTTGTTTAATTTTTCATTGCATTGAGTCAGTTGCCTTCAGTCTGCTAAAATGTTCTTCGCCATCAGATTTTTAATTATTTCAAGAATTCGTATGCATTATTTACTAGTATTTGCACCCCTTTTTGGTATCCTAAATTTAACTTAGTTTGTAACTGTTATTTTCTTTAGGGTTTTATTTATTAGATACGATGGTATTATGAAAGTTCTCTCTCTCTCTCTCTCTCTCTCTCTCTCTCTCTCTCTCTCTCTCTCTCTCTCTCTCTCTCTCTCAAACACAAGCTTGCACCTTAACCTAGGGTCTGTATTTAAACTCTGGTTTCTTACGAGTAGTATGTACGTATATGGTCCTAGTTGTTGTCCGATGCAACCGGCTTCACTGTATAACAGAAACGCTTTCAAGTTTGTGATTATAGTGAATGGACTTTTATCCTTATAGTTGTATATTTTATTTTATTAGCAGAGAGAGAGAGAGAGAGAGAGAGAGAGAGAGAGAGAAGAACGGTGGGAAATAATAGATTGTGTCGGAAAAGAAAAACAAAAAACCTTCGATTACCATTTACCCATCACTACAATCTGCTACATTTTGTCTCTGTTTTTGTTATTCCCACAAATTGGGCTTGATGTCTGAGGAAAGACTGGCACGATAAAATGATAAATCTTTTAAATGAATTGGAGCCTAACCTATGTGTGATGACTTACACGCAATTTCGGACTTTCATTTCCTCGAACATTGTTGTGTTCGTTCTTCGCAGCCCAACATTTACTTCTCCCTGAAATAAAAGTGCTGATTATCCCTACCACAAAGAACCCGACTTTGATTTATCCTAACTTCAGGACTGTGTTTACTCAAGTGAGTGGTAAAATTCACCCCAATTTCCACTCGTAAAGTATTTGTCACAATGCTCCTCAGGAATTTGTAAAAATAAATTAGGAATGTATGCATGAACATTATTATAATGGTTGGGAAGCGAAGCCATATATTACTCTGAAATATGACTGACGCATCCTTTGTTAACTCCAATTTCCTGTGAGTAAGGATGATCTTGTCGTTTGTCTACTCAAACAAATAACCTTTAACTGCCTTTGAGTGCGTCTGACCGTTTCTCCCTCTCCTTACTTCTTCGGTTTTAGTAAGCAGGATAAATGGATCTGAGGGGTAAGGAAGTTTTCTTTTAATTTTGCGGGTTAGAAGTTTTAGTCACACACACACACATTGACACACACACACACACATATATATATATATATATATATATATATATATATATATATATATATATATATATATATATATATATACATATAATATGTGTGTGTGTGTGTACGATGTGTGTATGTATGTGTAATTTGTTTATGAATGCATGTATGCACATATACATATTTACTGTATGTATGTGAATGTTTTCCTGAAGATTTATAATAGATGTTCCTCAGATGCTTTTCTCAAGCTCTGCGTTTACTTCTGAAATGAAAATGATATCCCTGGCCCCATAACTCATTCCTTCCTGGAGCTTGGTTAGTTGCCTGGATACCCTGGAAGGAGATGGCTGCCAGCAACGACAACAAAAACAACAGCAGCAGCTTCGAGGCGGCCCAAGATAATTCATCACTTGATAGCACCTCTTTTGCCGTGATGAATAGGAGCGTTAACTACCAGTAGATGGACCCTCCCGGTGGTACGAAGTGTTATTTTATTTTTAATTATACCATGAGAACTACGGCACCTCTAGTTATGGCGAGCGTGTGAAGAGACTGTCGTCGGCCACATGACGTCCTGGTGGGCAGCTCGCCTGTTGAACTAACTGGTGATCATTATTCTTAAATATGCTCCTGTTTATTACAAGCTTTATTCTTGGAAGCTTATCCTTTGTCTCTCAAGAAAATTAGTTTTGAATGATACCGTTTCGTTTAGTAGAACTTTACCCTCCTGTCTGCTAAAAAAATTAATCTCGAAGCCTCTTTTGGAATATTGTCTTGTTCTTTAAGAATATGCTCTGGACTGTTTAGAGCGTATTCTTCAAAAATTTTGTCGGCAACAATGAACTAGTCATTTTTTCCTCACTGGTTAAACGATTGGAGGTGGCGCTACTTGGATTGCAGCATTCCAAGCGATCGGAATTGGCTTTGTTGTCCAGTTTTTTCAGGTATTATAATCAATGGTGCGTATGTTAAAATGTGCCGTTGTCACTTTTTACATTAATTAGCTTTGTATAACGTATTTACCTCTGTAGTTTCGTATCCGTTCATATTTTTTACTTCCCACCTTCATAAAACCTTACTGTATCAATTTAAGTTGTCACTTTTCCTTTACTTTTCGTTACTTTTGAGTTGAACGTATTTCGTGGATTAATGTCTGGCCTGTGTTTTACCCAATTATTCCCACCTCTTAAAGCTACTGGTTACGACTATTATTTCCTTTTTGGTTGCATTTATGACCACCCCCATTCCTTTTTATCTCCTGCAGCCATTTCTTCTAATTCAGTGTTATCTTCACCTGCATGATAGCTTGCCATGTCTCGAGTCTAATCTCCTTTCTTTCACCTGCCAAAGTTGTGTTGGGTTAGACCACCCACTCAGCCGGAAGTCACCCCTTTTCTAACCCCCGCCTCCATCTCCTGATATCATCCTCCCCCGCTCATTTTTATTGACATTTTCCTATCCTCTCTCTTACCGTAATGCCGTCCCTTCCCCCCTCCCCTGGGATTATTAGTTACCATCTTGTCTGAGGCGCTACCATCACAAGGGCGTGTAGTAAGTAATATCATCGGGTTTCTTGTAAATAAATTACGGTCTGTGGAGACCGCTATGTTTTTTGAGTGCACTCGAGGGACTTTCGTCATTATAATCGGAAACAAAAGAAAGATACGGAATCCCTTTCCAGTTTGGTGGGGTCCCTTGCGGTTTGCGTTCTTGAAAGCCCTAATTTATGTTCTATTGGGAATTAGTGTGACTCACGTGAGTACTCTGTTGATTAACGGAATTCGTAAATGACCATCAGATGGTAAGAAGGTGGTTTGTTTTTTTAATCATATGCTTACTGCTACTGCTACTGCTGTCCCCCGCAAAGAAGATATTTAGTAATATGTATGTATTTATATTTATAAATGTTTATGCGCACATGTGCACGCACACACACATTATATATATAATGTGTATATACGTATTATGTTTGTGTATATACTGTATACATACAGTACATGTGTGTATGCATGTATAAATGTATGTATGTGTGTGTAAAGAGAGGGAGAAAAAGGAGATGATAACTTACTGAAGGACTTTTTTTTACTGACTCACCATAATTGTTAAAAAGGCCTTTTACTGCAAGAATTTGAGGTGAAATTACCGTTAAAATAAACATTGAATGTTTTGCCATATATTCTGCTTGATATCAGTTCCCAACTCTCTCTCTCTCTCTCTCTCTCTCTCTCTCTCTCTCTCTCTCTCTCTCTCTCTCTGAGGGAGGGAATTTCTGTGGAAGGGAACTGAACTATCGAGAAGCCTGATTCAGACTACAGTATTTAATAATAGCTCTCTCGAAACCTGTAATAGGTTGGAGCTGTGCTCGACAACATTGCCGACACTCGAGATTCAATTATATCCTTGAGGTATATTTATTTTAATGATTGAAGTTGGGTAGCTAGAGCTGTTTCTCTGGACATCTAGACCACCAACAGAGGTTAAATCGAAGACTTGAGCTACCGCCTAGGCGAAACAAGTTCATGCCAAGACAATCTCCCGGAGAGATTAGTCCGAAGTTTTCAAAGGGAAAGGTTTGCGAAGCATGTCTTGGGAACTAGTCGTCGTCTGGAGATGTTATCAAATGATTATTGTCTTTGTTATGGGTAGAATACTACTGGAGGTACCATGGTCTTGTAGTATTTACAAAAAATTATAAAATTATCTCGAATGAAAATGGGAACTTAATGCCCTTTTCCGGCGCAGACTTAAGGACAGGGAAAATGACAAGAAGGGATTTTAGGCCGTTGCTGGAATACGAGGTGATATTGAGAGTCATCATCGTTATTAGTTGTGATTTGAAGATGTTTGTTGTAAGTGATATTTCAGGTAGTCTTTGTCCAGGATAAAGGACATTTTAAAATGATAGTTGTGAGAAATCATTAACCATGGATGGCATCTGTAAGTAAAACAGAATAGTAATCGTCTTTTGTTAGTGACACTATAACTGAATAATCGCTCCAAGAAGTCTACTTTTTTTTTTTTTTTTTTTTTAGAACAGTAGCTGTTCTGAGGAAGCAGAATTTCCGGCCTATCACCTTGTTACTTGGTACAGTAATCTCCCCTAGCTATTTTCGTGTGCTTTCCCTTCTGTAATATGCACTCAAATGATAATCCTGTTTTTATGTTATCTGATTGCTAGTCATACGTATAGCATATTTATGTGAGTCTAGTGTTTATTCCTTTGCCAGTGTCCTCAGCTTATACATAACAAGACTATGTGACTCTTTATACTTTTATGTGCCTGTTTAAATTTTTTTCTCCTAGGCCTACAAGGTTTATCTCAGGGTAAGGAGACTTACGAAGTAGCAAGCAGGGAGTCTGGTTCCACTCGATATTCCCCAACCAAGAACACTACTGCATCGATAATTTTACTTTAGCAGTTTGATATGGAAAGTGTCGCCTCGTGGGTCCTTTTAATATTGGTAAATTACACGGAGACTGAGGCCCTAGAATTTGTACCACCTGCCAGGAGACGCGATAATGAGGGTGATTTAGTCGGTGCCTGTAATGATTCTTCTTTATTGCGCTTTTTTTTTCTGTCAAATTTCTCTCCTCCTCCTCCTCCTCCTCCTCCTCCTCCTGACAATCATCTTCTCATGGCCATCCACAGACACGCCTTCCAGGCACTACGAGACCTGTCTTGCTTTTCGGCCTATAATGAGCCTTTGAACCTCACCTGCCTCCCCTTCCTCCTCCCCCCACCCACCTTTTATTTTGTGTATTCCTGGAAGCGGCTGGATAGGGACTAAACGCTGTATTTAATTCCTTGTGATACAGTCTCATATTTTTTGTCACACCGTGACAGGGCGGAAACTTAAGAAACAAAATTGGGGAAAATTACTTCCATTGTCCGTTTTTTCCCTTCACATTTTCCCACATATTTTACGACAAAGAGCCTTGATGGGAGAGTGATGAAATTGATTTTTATGATGATGCTAAGGTTTGAAAATAGAGGGGAGTGCCGACTGAGGGAGGGGGAGAGATTTGTGTATCTTGTAGGTGTTAGTGATTCCATTGGTTGTTGACCAGCGTAGCTTTTTAACAATCTGGTTTTTAGTTGCACTGAAAACCAAACCACAATAATTAAAATTGAACTGGATTTTAATAATTTTATAGCTTATTTAGAAATCATTCCGAAGGTAATATTATTTTTTTCAGTGACGTAAGTAATTAAAGGTTTCATCATTGCTATATTACAATGCTCGGTGACGTGTTACATACAAAAGAAAGGATCTATAAACGTTGTGCAAAAAGTCGAAGAGAAGACGTTATCTCCGACGCTGTTTGGCACTTAATCTAATCTTCGAATTAGTACATTTATTGCATTCAATACAGTCTGATAATGGGATTCCGACTTCTTCCTGTCAAGCACCGGTTATCAAATTATGTCTGTTTCTTCCATTGTACATTTATATCAAGAAATATTACCTTTTTTTGGCCCATAGACATGAAGATACGTAAAGAATGAAGTCCAAATTTGCCTTCCTTGATAAAAAGTGAATAAATTATTTGTTTTTCCTCCTTTATACGGGAAGAAAATTTCATTTATTCCCATTATGCGGAAAGAGGAATACTTATTCCATATTCATCTGCGATTTTCTTGTCAGAAATTATCTTGTAAGTAGCTTGTCAGACCTTTCGATGAAGCTTCTAGATACTTTTTTGTGACACTATATGTATGCATATGTATATATTATACAGTATATATACAGGTATATATGTTTATATGTAATGTATGTATGTATATGTATATGCATATATATGTATGTTGTATGTATATATATATATATATATATATATATATATATATATATATATATATATATATATATATTTCTGACTCACATCGGGACCGAACTTCGGTCTTTCAAGTGAAAATCCAGGTCGAATTGCCAACGCCCAAGACTGTCACTCGAAAGACCGGGATCGGTCCCGATGTGAGTCAGAAATATACATACATACATACATACATACATACATACATACATACATATATGTGTGTGTTTGTGTGTGTGTTTGTATGCATATGCGTGCATGTACTGGACGATTGGAAATTTTCCTAAGATTCCTATATTTATTCATTATTCATATCCTCACTAAGCCTATGTAGCCTGGAAGCGTTGTCCCTCATTATGCGAGTCTTTCTGCGACGGGTCTTCATAATTGTTTACTTCCTGCGGGGTCTTGTTGTTACTCGTTAATTGTAATTAATTCTCCGTCCCGTCCGTAAGATAAATGTAGGTGGCCCCACACACTTCCCTCTCAGGACACCTCTTCTGTTGCGGTAGGACTTCTAACCTCGAATTAGCACTTGATTTATTGTATCATCTTTTGGTTTTATTCTTTTTCCGCTCTTGAAAACTTTTACTGCATTTGCATATGCATCCATTATTTTTTTATTACGTGTACGTCAGATATATTTATAAGGGCGTGTTATATCGATTAGGCTCTGTTCTCGGTATTTGTGGTGGTTTGAATATTATTTTCCTTGTTTTTTTGTATTTTTAGTTTTTAGTTAAAGTTTTAACAATATATCACATAATACTGAGTGTTGGTTATTCCATTATACTTTGGCCGGCTTCATTAGTATTAATTGGGCAGAGCGGTCTGGTTTAGTAATTACTTTAATGAATTAATTGAGATTTTATTGACTTCCTTTTCCTTTTTCCTATTCTTCGCATTGTAAATACCCTATGTCCTTCCCTCCCCAGTGTTACTAAGTGTTCAGTCCATGAGCAAAGGTGTACAAATTTGCTTTCTTGCACATCCGAATAAAGCACAGCATTAAATACTATATTTACTGTGCTAGATTAAGAATGATAAATAGTAATACTAGTAACTCCTTTATTAATTTCGTCTTTGAATGACTTTTATTTTAGGTAATCTAGAAATGTTGATTCTATTTGTTTTGCTCTCGAATGAGATATATCGAAATAAATGACGAAAATTACTGAACGTGTGAAGGTTTGTGAGTAACATAAATGGTAAATTATATCGATTCTTCCCTGTTTCGTCTTATTTGAGATATTCTTCAAACGATCGTTTTTTTGCTTTGGTGGATAGATTAGATTTTGTGATATTAAATATTTATGAAAGTCTTATTAAGATGATTTCCTCAAAGAACGTAATGAATTTTTAAAACGTGTTATGACACTTCTTTCAGATAAGTATTCTTTACATAATTGTTCCTGTAAATTTTGTTATTTTGAATTATGAATATTTTATACCAGTGAAAGATACGAGGCGACTATATTAATTTTTTTTCCATTGTATCTGCTGCTTTGTGAAGATTAATACAATCAAGTTTTTATTTTAAATTTTAGGTTATAAGAATTGAGATTTACGTCACATCACAAGTGGATTATTTCTTTGCCAAACTTTGAGTTAATGGTTTTTTTCAGTATAAGAATTTGTTTTTCTATCTAAACATTTTGAACCTTTCTGTTCTCAGCTTGTCTTTTGGAGTAAGGTTGCAAGCCCCATGCCCGTCTTTAACCTAGCTGCGACCCAAAACATTAGATTAACTTTAGGTACCTGATTCATGCTTCGGTACACAGAGGCACGCTGAACTTTTCAGCTAACGGCCCCAAGCCGTTTACCCCCGCCGGGATCAAGCTAGGGCTCTGGCTGGTGAAACTAGGAAAATTATGGCAAGAGCTATTGTCATTCATAACAAAGCTTCCTTTCGGTCGGCTCTTGTATTTTATATTCATCAGTTGATATTCTTTACAGCAAAAGCTTATGTGCTAATAGCCTGTGTGTTATTGTACTATATGCGTCCTTATTAAAGAGTAGAAAGTGAATGAAGAACAAATGAGGAATTTCAAGCCGATGAATGATGAAATTTCTTGCGCTTCAAGATTGCTTTAAAGAAGTATTAACTGAATGTTCGAAAAAGGTTTGAAGAGAAATGTTTAAACATTTATTTATCATTCAGAGTCATTCGTGCTAAGTTGCATGATGCGTTTATAAGGATATAAACACTTTGGAAGCGTAAGAATAACTGGAATAGTTTTTATAGAAGGATAGCAACATGAACTTGCGAATTTTTTTATAGAAGGATAGCAACATGAACATGTGATTTTTAATCAGTGCTTTCCTTAATATCTTCGCATGTCATATTGACGATGTTGCATTTTGTGGGCATATTGCACGAGGGAAGAAACGGTTAAAGAAACAAATTTTAAGTCATTGTTTTACAACAAAATAACTTTCGGCTGTATGATTTATGATTTTATATATCTAATGTTAAATGATTAGAATTGTAATAAGGATATTTCATCTAAAATAGTGAGACAACATATGTTAAAAGATAAGTGGCATTTATCTCTCTCTCTCTCTCTCTCTCTCTCTCTCTCTCTCTCTCTCTCTCTCTCTCTCTCTCTGGTATCTGTTTGTTGCTTCGTGTAATCACCGGCGAATAAATGACCTTAAGCAAACATTAACTATACTTCTTTCTAATTTTAATTCCACCTTGTACAACTGTGCACATTCATGTGTAAACAGTTGCATTGCTAATGACTTAATGTGCTCTTACTGTTGACACGTCCAGTATGTACATGGAACAAAAATGAGTAAACAGTATAGACATGTAAAATCACGATTGTTTTTGGCCCTTGCATGTATATTGTTAAGCTGTAAGGCTTTTTCAAACGAATGAGCTTAGCTCTTTTATTCCTCGCATTTGAGTCATCACTTTATTTTATTATATGAGGGTAGACTCGATTTCGTTTCTTTTTAATGAAAAATCACTCTTAACATCTTGTGCATACGTATAGTTTCAAGTTTATGAGGTTGCAAGCACATAATACGTATGAAAACAAATGACATTTATAATCAGAGGTACCGATGGGAAGAGGTGTCAAGAGAAAGAAAATTTTTTGTTGATACATTTGTATTTTGAGGGGATTTCGAATGTAGACCATATAAAAAAAACCTGAGGCAACAGGATGCTAAATTCATGCTATCTTTGTACATATGAGTGTGATGACTTGAGTTTGCAAGGAAAACAAAAAAGTTGAATAACAGAAATTTACGAAGGCGTTCTAAAAGTAAGAGGCGTAGCAAAATGTTTTTAAAGAAAAGACCACCGCAGATTTAAGCTTTGAAAGACACCTTTGTTGTAGATAAAACAAATGTGGGAATTATGAAAGGGAATTATCTTGTTGTGTTATGTAGAACCATAAAGATGCAGGTGACAGAAATGAAGTAAATGCAGTTTGAAATGTGCAGATGAAGAATAGTGTGGGCAGTTGATGCTTATGGAAGGAGTTAGGTAACTGAAAATTTGTGGAAAGAATTACTTTGTGAAATAGAAGGTAGAATGGCTGGTGTGAATACCATTGCAGATTAGTGATATTGAATAGAAGTCAGAGACTTGAAAGAGAATGTAAAATGTGTAAGAGCAGAAAGTTACAAGTAAATATTTGCAAAAGTAAGGCCCTGTAACTAAACAGAAGAGAGAATGGCGGGTTGACGAGTGTCAGTATGGTAAATAAAGATAACGGACGAGATTTATAGTTACCTTCTATTAAAAGGTTAGTCTTGAGTAGTTGAAGAAGAAAGGCAGAAGGAATTTTGCGGAAGTTACAGAATAAAGGAAGATTGTTTAGGGAGATAAAAGGCCAAAAATATGAATGGTTGTTTCACCATCTATATTTTATATAGATGAACCGTGGTTTTTGTAGGTGAAACGGACCTGGTAAAACCGATTATGTGGATTGTATTTAGAGTATAGAATATATTCTGATATAAGGGGCACAGCAGAGTATAGAATTACAGGTTTTATCCAGGTAACTTAGTCACGAGAATAACACGGGTAAAACAATGCCATTGGTGAGAGTAAAACCAGAGATTTCGTTAATATGTATATATTAATTTATATATATTAATTTTATTATTTATAATATATATATATATATATATATATATATGTATATGTGTGTGTGTGTGTATGTATATATGACTGTGAAGTAATTTCTGTTAAAACAGAATTCCATCAAATATTAGGGAGCCCATAGAAACGCCAAAATGTTTGGTCCCTGAAATATAGCCTTTATTTTCCACATTTTGGCGTTTCTGTGGGCTCCCTTATGTACTCTCTCTCTCTCTCTCTCTCTCTCTCTCTCTCTCTCTCTCTCTCTCTCTCTCTCTCTCTCTCTCTCTACGCTAATAAATGTAAACGGTAAGAAGAAGAAAAAAAGAACTATGCAGTTTCACAAAATATTTGAATTCTCGAAACCCATATGTATTTTATTGTTACTGAAATTCATATACAGTATGAAGAACTAGGGCGAACAGGCAAGAAGGAAACCATGTGTAAGTGTTGCGGTAAATGATGTGTAATCCATTCGGAAGAGTCGGCCGTCCCTTCCTTTCCCCAAGAGTCGCATCCAGCCAACCTATCATCAGTAAGCAGGTAGGCCACTGGGCCATTATATACCTACAACACATCACACAGGTTAATTATTTTCAGATGGATCTGGGGAACACCTTGTAGGGACGAAAGCTTTCATTTTTGTAAGGTAAATTATAGCGTCCGAGGCAGGTAATAAAGGGCGTCCACATTTACCTATCTGCGGTAACTTCCTGTAATAATTTGTTATTATTTGTACACGCTTTCCAGGCTGGTGTTTTTATATTTGCTTACATATGTTAGGCTACTGGTTTATGTGGTAGGATATACGTGATGGATTGTAGGATAGATAGTAACGTGCCTTTAAAGGTTTCTTTGTTTTACTTCAGATATGAACGAGATAGCTTTCATAGGTATTTATTTTCATGTAATGGAAATCATGTAGACAGTCTGGTTTGTAATTTTAGTGTGTGAGAATTTATATTAATTTTTGAACAGGAATTCATGATATTTTTTATTCATCAGATGTTTGTTTTACATCAAATGCAATATGTGTTTAGATTTTCTCTTGATATAAAACACAGCCATGAGGATTAGTCGATTTTAATGTATCGAATTTTTTTTTTTAAACCGAAGCACAGCAGACTAACTACCAATTAGCAGCGGTAGCTACAGTGTCAACAACAAGTACGCCGTAATGGGATACTGTAATGGTGTTTGTGATTGTAACATTCTACCGTTTTCCATCATCTGTTTTCATCGTTATCCAAAAGGAATTAGGACCCAGGGGACCAGAAATCTGATAAGAAGCACCTTTTTCATTAAGATTGTCAAAGATTTTGACAAAACAGGAACATTCTAAAGAAAGTAGGATTTTTTTTGTATCATCAGGAGTCTTGTTTTTATTTTGTGGTCTGTTCATGTTACAGAGCCCTTTTTAATTTTGTTTATTGCCAACATATGACATGATTTCGTTACTTTCGTGTTCATATGTTCAACGTTTCTCTTTCACCTCATATCTTCCAGTAGTTTTCTTCAACCAAATTTAAAGTGAGAGAGTGTATTAATTTTTTGTAGAGTAGACTTTCGATCTCGAGTAATTATGAGTATGGATAAGAATAATAAAACTGACTTTCGATCTTCATAATAATAATAAAAGTCTGGCCACAGCGGATCTTGAAAGGTTGAAAACCCTGATCGGGGTTGGCGTGTGTGAGGCTGCTTAAGCCCAGTGTTTGTGGTCCTGGCCTGAGGCCTGACAGCGTGATGAAGAGGAATTATAACAAGGCTTGGCCTACCCGCCCCGCCCACCAGCGCCGCCCTTTCTCGCCCATCTTACCACCTTCATGGACCTACCGCGCCCTCCTTCAGTTCGGTTTTCTTCATTCATTATTATTATTATTATTATTATTATTATTATTATTATTATTTCATGGATTGTACGAAAACTAAACCGCTTGCTGGAGTTGTGACATCCATATGTCTTAGTATTCACCAGTAACCTTTTGCTGTCAGTGCATTGAAACTTCAAGCGGTTTTAAAGCATCAATAATATATACGATATTGTTACTGTAGATTTGTCCCCAGTATGTCTTCATTCTGTCTTTACATAAAGCAATCGAGTAAAACGTAGTTTAGTTTTACTATCCTTTCCGAAAAAATGTCATGTCCGAAACAGTCAGGTATTTAAACCCCACAACTACCATCGCTGTCCCACGGAACCCAGGGTTTTAAAGAACCCTAACCTACCCACCAACCGTACCTTGGAACTCTTACCTACCTGAGTGCCTCCCCTGGACATGATTAATCATACGCCATTAAGAAATCTACCACCTTGTTCATCTGCCGTCGCCACCTAACAATCTTCCAATAGATTACCTTCCACATTTCGAGGCACATCTGGCCATCATATGGAACCAGAGGCCATCTCTGTTTCGATCCTTCTCCGGTGAAACATCAAGATTGAAGGTGTCCTCTGCATTGGTCCGCTCACCCAAGTTGTGCATAGGGCAAAAAAAAAAAAAAAAAGTGGGTGTAACTTTGGTAGGAGAATATGCGATATTTTTCTTCATTAACGCCTGGATTATGCATTTGTATAGTGCTTAATCTTAGGGGATTAGTTGCAAATCTTGAGAAAGGTTGGGGAGGGGGGACATACCAGATTTAACTTTTTTTTTTTTTCGTAACGATTAGCATTTTCTAGTGGCAAAGACGGAATTCCTGTTTGAAAATGTACAAAGATCTCCACCTGACACTAATTCAGCCGCATTGTAGAGATGAGTCGACGACAGTGAACTAAACTGACAAGAAGAAAGTTGCGCATGCTCGCGTGCAGCAGACAAGTCTTACGGATCTCAGCGAGGTCTTGTTAACTGCCGTTACGCATCAGGATCTGTTACATAAAACGATGACGATGAATGTGCGCTCTGGTCGAGCTGTTCAGCGCGAGGCCAGAATGCCACCGAAGCAAACATAGAGAGTGATATTGATATTGTGGTATCAATATTATTGAACAAGGAAGGATGACTGGAAAAAATAGTTTTTTTTTTTTGTGTCGTGTATCCTTGAAGCTCCGTATGATGGTTTTATAAATAGAGATTCTTTTCTGTCATATAAATGGGTTCTATGAAATATGCATTAAGACAGTGAAAGAAATACGAGTTTATTTGAAGGGCGAAAGATTTATCGAAGGACGAAAGCAATTTCCGATAGAGATTGGTTTCGTGCAATGAAAAAAAGATGAAGATACCAGTGTGCCTGATCTCCTTGGGATAAGGCGCCTTTATAAGGCAAATAGATTCCTGGAAAGACCGAAAGCTTCTTGAGCAACAGATGAATACATTATTAAGACGCTCTTCATGCACCGTCTGCTTTATTTCTTCGGAGTTTTTATTTTTTGTGTGTGAAATATTTATATATCCGTATCTTATCTCTTTCTAGTGAAAGAATATCAGCGGGAAGGACAATTTTATGCCCATACTTAATCTACGCCAGTTACATAATTAATTTCTTAATTCGTTATATATGAAATAAACATACTTCTTATTTACGCTCTTGGAAGGTAGCTCATTCTCCCCGTGATTAATTATGCCATACGTTTTTCAGATGCTTTGGCGACCAGCCCAGCAGAGCTACTTCCTCCGTAAGGTCAGTAAAATTGCTGATATTTCCCTCTGTTTATATCAGTATTATTATTTACCGCGTGTTTATAAATTTCTTGTTTCCATAATTCGGTGGATATTATTGGATTGTTCTTAACTGGTTCTGTGTAGCTATTTTTATATATGGATACTTGAAGTTATTTTAAAAGGTCAGAATAGGATGAGTGATTGGGACTCGGTAGATTGGGATTCAGTACTTTCAATTGTCTATGAGGACATAAGCATATATCGTAGAACTTGCGACCATGTATGGCCAAACTACTGTAAACACGAAATATCAGGACGTCTAGCATTGAGGTAATTTGCATGAAGTCGCTACGACTCGAATCTCATTTGCGGATAAAATTTCTCTAGCGTGTTGACAAACTGGAAGAATTTGGAAAATCGTGGATTTTTCGTGTTATCGCTTGACATCAGAGTATCATAACGGAAGAAATTTAATCTCATCACTCCTGCTAACGGTCACATCGCCCTCCATACATTTCATACTAAGAAAATACGTCAGTTTGAAAGTAGCTGCTGATAGTAGGCCATAGGAAATCTTCTAGGTTGAGAGCGAATAGCTTTGCATGTTTCATTCTATTTTAATCCCTCCGGTCTCGAAAAACGCATTGTTATGAAATTCCACGTTCAAAATTCTTTTCATTCAAGAATGCAAGTTCATGTTAATAATTAACTATAAAATCAAAATTTTTCGCAAGTATTGTATAGTTATGTCAGCGAACTTGAGTCCTTTTCTTACCTCGTGGTCAAAGAGAGAGCGAGATGGTTCGCATCAGTAATAATTGATGTAAGACATTAAACATACGTTGATTACCATTTGCAGAGATAATGATGATATAGAAATAAAGTCTAGATTTCATTATTATTATTAGTATTATTATTATTATTATTATTTATTTTAAGCAACTGTTTTGGTGTAGCCGTTTATTATGGTAACGTCTTGCCCCGTGCATCTTAATTTTGTGTGCTGTATTGTCTCTACATTGTTTTTTCCTGTATATGGTCTGACCTGAAATAAAAGATATTATTATTATTATTATTATTATTATTATTATTATTATTATTATTATTATTATTATTATTATTATTATATTTTCTTCTGACACTTCCACATACTTAAAAACAAGACAGATTTCCTTTCGAACGACATTGGACATGGATTCCCTAAATGTTTCAAATGGCGTGATTAGGTTAGAGTATATCAGATTTGAAACATTTACTTTTGGAATATAAAGCATTACTTTATAATTGTGGTTTTACTAGAACATATGGGAAGTAAAGACGATTTTCCATGAAATTTTAAATTGGCAGGGACACTCGTTATTGTTGAATAGAGAAGAATTCTTTACCTTATTCTCGAAGGAAAGATGTTATTAAATATTGTTTATAAGACCCTGAAAGCGGCGTTTATACGTAAACTGTTGGCCGCTGATAAGTCTGAAGGCTATTTGATTGAGTTACAACGAGAGGCACCTCCTCTAATGTGTTGGTGAGCTAAGAATATCGGGACAAGATCTAGTACAGCTGAATTTTGTTTCGGAGATTTCTTATTAACAACATTTTAAAAGAACTAGCTTCGGGTTTTTAGATTTTTCCGATAATGTGGCTCATGAAGGTAGGCCAGTACGCCGTGTTTCTAAAAGCAATGAACTGCAACAATTGGTTAAAATAGAGAGAGAGAGAGAGAGAGAGAGAGAGAGAGAGAGAGAGAGAGAGAGAGAGAGAGAGAGAGAGAGAGGCTTTTACTAAAGGAATTTTAACGACAGGCATTAGGAGTATTAAAAACAGGAAAATAGTTACATGTACTTCGGCTCTTAGTAACCTTTCATTAGCATGTAATTAATCTTCTACTCGCCGGCTGAAATCTTTTCTTATTTCCTTTTCATCCTTCATGTTAGTAGCCTCTAGGGTAAGCGCCGAGAGTATGCACACGCATTGCATTGTTAACCTTGAGTGATGTGACACCAATTAACCCAAGACTAAATCACTCTCTCTTTCTTATTTTGCACTTGAACCGTCTGTCCGTCCGCCGGAGGAGAGCGTCCGTCACGCCCCCACTTGAACAACAGTTTAGTCGCCGCAAATGGTTCCCCGGACGCCCACTAACAAGGCCTCCGTGTCGCTCGGCTCGTCTGTGGCTTCTGTCGGTTCCTGTGGTACCTGGGGAGCTGTGAGGGACCTCCTCATTGGCGGCCTGAGTGTGTGTGTGCTGCTACCTGTCACACCTTCCTCGCTCTTAAGAAAATGATCTGGTGGGTCGTGGAAATCCAACCTCCTTGGTCATGGCTGTGTGCGGTAGTAGGAGGCAGCCTCTTTTCTGCGTATGGTGTTGACATTTCGCCTGCTGTCTATCGAGGGCCTATGTTGCTCGGAAATTATTACTATTAGATGCTCGTCTGCTAGTATGTTTAAGCCGTAGTTTATCCATTAAAATTCTAGTTATTAATTATTTTTTTCTATAATGTCTACTGCTTTGTTTTGGGGGGGGGGGAGTTTGGATGCGCTTTACTCGATAGAGTGTAGTTCTAGAATGGGTGACATTTTTGCTGATCATCGAATGTACGTATTTACGATGTGTTTCCTGTGCCGGCACAAATCTTCGTTAGGGTTTTATGCATGTAAGGTACTATTTGTATTAGTGATAACCTCAGTAATATTAATAATAAGTTCTCCTTGGAGAGAACTGCCTGTAGACAGTACAGACAAAAATAGAAACTGCAAGCCATAATTACTTACAAAATGAAAGTCTCTGTAAGTTTCTATGTCAGATTCATTCGATGATCATTTTTATCTCGTGAACTCGAGAGCTGACAGCAGCTGGGTCTCTTCACATCCAGAGCTAATCCGTTAATATGAGATGACGGAAAGAGGGGAGTCATTAGCGTTAATTGAATAATGATAGATTGTTTAGTGACGTTGTCTTTGATCTCCTTGCGGCCTCATCTCTTTTTTTTTTTGTGGAAAGATGACGCCTCTAGCAAATTCCTTCCTCTAATGACTTAAACGATCGATGAGGACCAATATAACCTGTTTTAACCTCTTCTTTCTCTTTTTTTTTCTTTTGTGTTTCGCTCTTCTTTCCCTGGAGAAATATAGCATCTCGTTTTTTGTAGAGACAGAACTACCATCAGTGTTAGTTACTGGAAGAAAATTGGTTAAGTCGTCTGTTTATGACGCAGTTTTGTTTAAGATGGTTTTTCCTTATTTTTCAGTTTATTGAATATAGTTTTGACGGCTAATGTTGAGGAACGAAAATCGTATGCCTATTTAAAAAAAATATATATCCTTTTATCCTGCTGGCTATTCATCAGACATTTTTATTCAACCAGCGTTCCTCGACGCTGGCACATTAAGTATCGAGGCTATCAAGAGGGGCCGACAGCCATATTTTCTTCTCAAATAAAAATCCTGTATATTTTATGATAATCCACGACGCCTTATCCATGAGCTAACTCTTTGATTGACGTTGCGTGACCTCGCTCGACTCTTCGCCAACAGCCTCCAGTTGGCCCCTACACAGGACCCTGAATCTCTCGGCAGTTCTTTGGCATTGACCTTTTGTATTGTTTATTTATTGCTCTGGTCAACAAACTGGGAACCATTTTCAGACATTTTCTAAGTCCATTTTCACGCGATATTCCTTTGGTTCTGTTTCAGTTGTTTTATAGCTATTATGTCTTATTTTCTGTTTTGACTCAAATGAAATTGTTTTGCTTTCTCAGGAACATAGTTTGCATTTGTGTAAGGATGTATTTTGAAATAGTAGACGGGTTTTCGTGGGCAGAAATATGATTTATTCCAAATTATCCATCCACAGGATCTTGATGAATTTTTTATGACTGAACAAAAAATTATAAGGTCGTCTTCTACACAAGATAGGTCCTTGAACCATGTAATAATTTTTTATGTTTTTTTTTATGAACGTTTACTGGTTCCTTTATTAGCAAGTTTTTTTTTTTATCAAGCTGAATAGATTTTTTTATTACAAGGCATGACTGTTCCATAACCTTCTCCCTCTCTCCCAAGTCTCTATCTCTCCTAATTCCTTCAGCCCCACGACAGCAGATATCAAGGTCAGGTGTCTATCTCTCTCTCTCTCTCTCTCTCTCTCTCTCTCTCTCTCTCTCTCTCTCTCTATGTGGGAATAACCAACCTTGGTTAATGTCTTATGGTTAATCTGTCTTTTCTGGTCCATTTAACCCGACGATATCGTCGCCCTGAATGTTTAGAAATTAATATCTCGTGCCCATTAAGATCTTCCCCAAGACAAATAATTTCCTGCAGCCAACAAAGAACGGAAGGATGTGTGGGAACCCTGGTATAAATTTCCTGGCCTTTTTTCACTTTTTTTCGGCTAATTCATTTCTGGCCCTTTTTTTCGGTCAGGTATAGAAGCGAGCACCATTCCTTTGATTATACGTATTAAGTGAATTCCACGTTTGATTTCACTGGTCCTGGTATTTTCTCCGTGTCTTTTGGGGGAAGCTTTTATTTGGTTATTGTCATGCATGTTTAATTTGCAACCTAAGTGAGAGAGAGAGAGAGAGAGAGAGAGAGAGAGAGAGAGAGAGAGAGAGAGAGAGAGAGACTAGACTTTTAGAGGGGAAGACATAAATAGAACTAAATCATGTGTATAATAAAGAGTTAGACAAATTCGACACGCGATATTAAATCGTCGCTCTCTGACCGGCTGGAGACTGGTTGCTAGTTTCCTCTGGTTAACTAGCAGTTTCCGGTAGTTTGCATAAGGCGGTGTCCCTTTGATCAGCACTAATGCCATCCTTCCATCCCTTATTTGCAACGGCACATCAAGTACTGATACGTGAGTAATCTCTCTCTCTCTCTCTCTCTCTCTCTCTCTCTCTCTCTCTCTCTCTCTTTATCTTGGTGACTTTGTATACATTTATTTTTGCTTTTTTGTGAATAGTTAAGTCGTAGTTTTTAAATTTTTGCTTAAATTAAATTAAGTAAATGTCTATGATGATCTCTCTCTCTCTCTCTCTCTCTTAGTTTTGTTTATTTGAGCCAGTAAGCCTTATGGATTTCAGTGGCAAGATAAAGATACATTTCAAGATTCGTCTCATTAAAATCAGGTTTGCCTCTACCTATCTTCTTCTAACTTCTCATGGCCGGTCAATTTGCAAATGAAATGTTTACAAACACGATATCCTGGACAGTTCTAGTATCCTCTAATTTTGTTGACGGGAGTTGTCCTCTATATCACTATTTACGTATATATATATATATATATATATATATATATATATATATATATATATATATATATATATATATATATATATGTATGTATGTATGTATGTATATCTGTTTTATTATTTATTCATTATTCTAATCTAAAATTTACTTTTTTACATGTGGATAGTGAAGCTCGCTTTGCAAGTTAATGACCTCTTAGGCTTGTTAAGTATGAATAATAATAATAATAATAATAATAATAATAATAATAATAATAATAAGGTTCAGTCCTCTAGGTTCAAGTTCCATGTTCTCTCTTACGTTTGGCAACAATACATTATATCGCCCTCCTCCTCCTCACGCCATCAGAACTATTCGGCTT
Organism: Macrobrachium rosenbergii; assembly: GCF_040412425.1. NCBI lineage: Eukaryota > Metazoa > Arthropoda > Malacostraca > Decapoda > Palaemonidae > Macrobrachium > Macrobrachium rosenbergii. Next base: position 60,841,245 of record NC_089796.1, read on the forward strand.
TTTTTCTACTTTTTTCTTACCGACTAGTGAACACCAAGACAGCGTGGGTGGTCTCTCTCTCTCTCTCTCTCTCTCTCTCTCTCTCTCTCTTCTTTTCCTTACTTGCATCTGTTTTTTATCTTAGTTTCCCCCAGCACCAGACTCCTATTAAAAGACAATCATGGAAGGTTCTCATCTGGAAACTTGAAGGAAATATATTCTCTCTCTCTCTCTCTCTCTCTCTCTCTCTCTCTCTCTCTCTCTTATTCATCTTTATTGTTTGGAAGAATCTAAACATGCAGCTGGGGTCAGCGATTGCATTACCTGAACCTCCCCCACACACTCATCCACTCCCTAGCCTCAACAATACCACCTCCGCCATCCCAGGCCCTTCGTTCATCCCCTCCCACCCCTTCCCCTGTGTTTCCAAGGGTGTTTCTTAACACCCCCTCCCTTTCATCCCCTCCTCCATCCCTCCCCCCGCCCGGTGTTTCTATCCCCGCACCCCGTTTGCATCGTAAACAATTCACCAAGGAGTCAAAAGTCTTCATAGTCATATCATCAGAACTCATCATCGTCGTCTTAAAACTCACTCGTCGTGCCTTCAAGAAAATGGCTGCTACCGGAGGAGGGAGACGCCCTTGGGGGAAATTGGTTGGTTGTTGACGTCGTTCTTGTTTGGTAGGGATTGTTTCTTCTTCTTCTTCTTCTCCTCCTTCTTCTTCTCCGAGTTGCGCTCTCGCCTTTTAACTCTGTGGTATTGCGGATCGTCTTTCATTTTATTGTGGAAAAAGACGAATAGTGAACTGTTTTGGTTTTCTCGAATAGGCATCTCGGGTGTTAAGTTTGTCTCTCGATGACTATTTTATGTATTCCTTTGTTATGCTTCATAAAATATCACTTCCCCAAGCACTTACGTGGAGGGTTATCTGGAAGTTTTTTTATTTATATTTTTTTCCCCGTCTCGACCTTGATTTCACTTGATGATCATGCTCGCATGCATTGCATGCTAATTTGGTTTTTATATTATTTAATTTTCTTTTGTTATTATGTTTTGTGATAGATTTATGACACCGTGATGAGTCGGATCACTAAATAGATGCCGAAGGCATATTGCAGTGAATCCAGACTGCTCATGTAACAGATAGTTTTATTTTATTCAGGTCTTTTTCAAGTTCCTGCGCTCTCTCTCTCTCTCTCTCTCTCTCTCTCTCTCTCTCTCTCTCTGCAGCAAGCAAGCAAGCTTTCTCCACATCTCTTCCCTTCTTTAAAGATTGAGTACGCACTTGCCATAACGGGAAGAATAATTTTCCTGGAGTCGTGAGCATTAACTCTCCAACCTCTTAGTAATGCTACACCGCATGGAACAAAACTCATTTGTCCTACATCGGGTTACCTGTTTTCTCTTTTGAAGAACAAGTTGGCTGCAACGATGGAATAAGTGTTGGTAATCAGGCAGCCAATTCGCGTTGTTGTCTCGAATTATTGTTTCAAAAGCTGTGAGTTTAAGTTTTATAATCTACCAGAATATCCTCGCAGGCAGAGGATGCTACCTTAATATCCTATGTATGTTTCGGTTTGAAAAACAGAAAAAAGGCTGATTTTTTTCTTGCCTCTTGATTACAGAGCGAAGCTTGAAGCTCTCAGCATGAGTTTCTGAATGTAACAATTAGGTTTGTGCTTTGGGTTTGTGCTCCCCACGTATAAAACTTCTGTCGGAGCGTTCGCAGGAACCGCAACGCCAGACTGATGAAGCATTCTCATTGCATGTTAAATACGTAAACCGTTTTCCAAATTCATATAGTTGCAGTAGTTCCTTATTGTTGAATATTGGTGTCGTTTTAGGAGGAAATATTTTGTGTAATGGCGTGTAAATTTTTTTTTTTTTTTTGTCTTTAATGTAATCCTACCGTGAGAACCAAGCGCATTATGTGAGCTTTTTTTTATTCACTGTCGGGATCTTCTGCTTCAAAAGGTAATAAATCTAAGTATGACAAATGGAATATTTTCTTTTTTAATAAAAAAAAATCGTTTAACAAGTAGCCCTAGCAGCCGTTTATTCATATTTTCGGGCATGCTATTGAAACAGTAGTAACATTGGATTGGTATCTTTAATCAGCCCTATTTTATGTTAATTTAGTCATTACAATAATTGGTCCTCTATGTTAGAATGGTTCCGTTTATTTTCCGTTTATCCAAATGATAGGGCTTTTGTCAGAAGTCAAAATGATTTTCTAATTAGATTTGTTGATTTTCCTCGTTTTGCTAAGTGGTTTCTGTTTCTTTATCCGTATACCATGTCTATGGTGATGGTAAACAAGGTTCGTTTGCAATGGTTAACACGCACGTACTTTTATGGTAAGGCTTTGCAACTTTGCTTTTGCTAATGCATATGGTAATAGTGAGGCTCTGGACAAATCGTTATCCACTAACTAGCTGTTTGACTTTGGTCATCGTTCTGACAGTTATTATTTTATAGTGTTATCATTATGCCTTTATAAAATAATTATTGGGAATGAGCCAGTAAATATTGAGATTTAGTTAGCAAGTTTCGGCAGGATACAAAAAGCATTTGGATAAGGAAAATTGATTTGAGTTAATGAGTAAAAACATAGAGTAAGTCAGGTAAATTAAAAGAAAATTATAGTTTGACCTTAGTTACTAGCGGATCCAGAAAAATTTCATTGGGCGGGTGGGACACCAATTATCATATTATATATACATACATATACTGTATATAGGTGTATATTATTTCTATAATAGATTTGTTATTTTTTCCCATTTTATATTTCTCATTTATGTTACCATTATCATCTAAATCTTTGGTATTATTATTTTGTCATTATTTTTCATGGGGGGCCACGTGCCCAGGTGCCCCCCCACCCCTGGATCCGCTAGTGGCCTTAGTAGGAAACATCCATATTTTGCAATGGTATGAGCGATTGTACATCTCGAAGCCCTTGTAAATTCCAGGTAGTTCTGAATTTTTCCCAAATTTGTCCATTGCTACTGGTAAGTACTCTAGCAAGTTTCAGGAGAAGGGCTAAGTTTTAAGCAAGCCTAAGTTGCCTTGAGAATAACTGCGGTTCTTTTAAGGCTGCCTGAACTGAATGACAGAGGAAGAGTTTTTTCCGTCCTTTCTCCAGGTCAGGTCTAGAGAAGGGTATGAGGTTGCCTGTTCGATTAACCTTTTAAGGAATTTCATTTTTTTCACTTTTACAATATGGACATACCCTGCAGATTTTTGAAATTTTTTCTCATTTGCCAATACTTCACTGGTTCTGGTAGAATACATATCATATAATTTTGAAGATTACAATCCTCAGTTACTGTACAAAGATCTTAATGTAGTGTCTTTTTCTTTTAATCAGGCATCTTTAGATTTTAACAGTGCTCCAGCAGCCATAGTCTTGTGATCTCTTCTTTCACTTTCTGACTTGCATGCTTAGCAACATGATCATGTTTGTTGATATAAGATAAAAGTTTTTGTCTAAACTGAAACATATATCCTCCCAAACTTGCGTTACATACATAGAAAACACAACATTAAACACACACACACACACAATAACACATATGTGTGTGTGTGTGTGTGTGTGTGTTTCTATGTATAGCAACGCAAGTTTGGGGGAGGATATATGACAAGTTTAGACAAAAACCTACTTTTATGCTTATATCAGCAAACATGATCATGTTCATGGGCATGCAGAGTCAGAGAGTGAGAAGGAAAGAGGTCTAGAAGACTATGAGCACTGGAACTTGTTAAAATCTAAAGGAATGCACTTGATTAAAGAAAAAAAGACACTGGAGGCTAAAATCTTTGTACAATAACAAAGGGATTAATAATCTTCAAGGGCATATAATTACGCATTCTACCTAGAACCAGTGGCGTGTTGACAAATGAGAAAAAACTTGTTTTTCAAAATCTACTTGGGGTATGTTATATTGTAAGAGTGAAAATAAAATAAAATTTCTTTAAAGGTTATTCGAACAGAATATGCTGAATATCCAGAATGACAGTTTTTAATAACACAAAGTCAAATTAAAGACACAACATGCTTTGCATATATATATATATATATATATATATATATATATATATATATATATATATATATATATATATACATATATATATATATATATATATGTATATATATATATTATATATATATATATATATATATATATATATATATATATATATATATATATATATATATATATTATATATATATATATATATATATATATATATATATATATATATATATATATATATATATATATATATATATATATAAAAGTATGTGTGTGTATGTGTGAAATTTGACTTTATTTGTGATTAAAAACTATCATTCTGGATATTCTGCATATTATTCTCCCTATTTTTAGTTATTTTCGATAAATTACGCAGTTCTGCTTTTGTCTTGGCATATTTTTTCTAACTCTGACATGCTCTGACCTTCTATTTTTAGATAAACCTCCGTAATATATAATAGTATGTTCCATTTCCTCTTGACGTTTGGTGATTACACGGATAGGTTCTCGGGTTAAGTAGGCGAATGACCGATGTCGGATTGTAATGTAAGGCAAAAAAAAAAAAAAAGAATAAAAATCAAGACGCAGCATTGTAATCCCCTCTCTCTCTCTCTCTCTCTCTCTCTCTCTCTCTCTCTCTCTCTCTCATAAAGAGAGCAACCTTGATCTTGCTTCGTGCAACGGATTGGTCGCGGTCATGATTCTGGACGTTCTGTGCATAGGCGAACAGACGCCGGATCTTGCATAATTATCGTCATTTTACCGATGGCCTTCCTGCATTTGTTGAAACCAATTGCCTTCATGCAAAGTCCAGAATGCATAGCAATAAATTTTTTGTAAATTTTCATTTGTATTGATCCTATTTTTTAGTGTCTGTTTTTTCGAGTTGATATGCATACTAATATTTTTTTTTTATTTGTGGTGTCCTTATTTTCCCATAATGTAGTCATGATAATCTTTTATCGCCTTTTCATCTTTCAGTAGTAAGAACTCAGGATCGCAAATGTTTCTTTAAAAGTTTGTTAATACTGTTTTTTATATGTTTTCTTTTGATATTTTCATTTCCGCCCTACCCATTCTTTGCAAGTTCTGCCAGTGCGCGGAAATGTATTTCAGGTTACAATAAAGAATTATATTTTTATTTTTGCATTGAGATTGCGAGGCTTCGTTCAGATGCATAATTTATTGTAATGTATTCTCTGCCCAGACTATTACCAACGTCTGCGTAACAGGAAAGTCAGCATATACGACATAGCTCGGGCACGGTATACATCACAGGATAATGCCCCAAATTGACATTTATTTGACATAACTATATTTTAAGAGTTATTTATGTACCGTTAAACTACCGTCGCCGGTCTGTCTTGTTGCTGTGGTCGGTCTTCTTCGCGTTTATGTATTGAGGTTTGTTTATGTATGAATCTCCTCTTGCCTGCGTCTGCACGTCGGTCGGCTGTGCTTGCTCGGAAGCACGATATGTGAGGGCTGCAGTATTGTGCGGTGCTTCATTTGGTCTTTGGAGATTCATTTAATTTTGTAACGCTTCGGAATAAAAAAGGAGAGAGTGATTCGGAACTTCTTTTCACTTTGGTCAGATGAGAGAGAGAGAGAGAGAGAGAGAGAGAGAATGTTCATATGTAATCAGTTAAATAGACATTCTAGAGCGAAATAGAGAACATTTTGTATGCATGCACTTGTAAATCTGGAAGAGAGAGAGAGAGAGAGAGAAAGACAGAGAGAGAGAGAGAGAGAGAATGTTCATATGTATTCAGTTAAACAGACATTCTAGAGCGAAATAGAGAACATTTTGTATGCATGCACTTGTAAATCTGGAAGAGAGAGAGAGAGAGAGAGAGAGAGAGAGAGAGAGAGAGAGAGAGAGAGAGAGAGAGAATGTTCATATGTATTCAATTAAATAGACATTCTAGAGCGAAATAGAGAACATTTTGTATGCATGCACTTGTATATCTGAAGAAGAGAGAGAGAGAGAGAGAGAGAGAGAGAGAGAGAGAGAGAGAGAGAGAGAGTATATATATTTTTCTTCGTCGGCATTCCTTTGTGACTTCGGTGTCATCACCCTCGGGAGGACAATCAAGACGCCCTTTGTACACTTGAGCGTTTCATCATCAACTCTTTCACCGCCCGCGGCGTTCTGTGGGGAATTTCTGCTGGAGTGACAGATAAAGTGTTGTAGGTCATTATTACAACAAAGTGATAAATTGTGTCGCTCTGGGTTTTGTGATGAGTTGTGATGATACGTGGTTTTCATTAAGGGGAATTGTAAAGATGATGAGGTTACTAATGATGATATTAGGCTTTCAGGTGGTATATTTGTACGGTTAAAGAAACTCAGTAATGTCATTGCAGTTGATAGTATAAAGCTTCAGTACTGTCATTGCAGTTGATAGTAAAGCTTCCTGGTTGGTTGCATTTTGAAGGTAAAGGAAGGGGATTTTCTGTCCAAAAGTAGTCTTTTATGGCGGTCGCTCTTACTGGTTGGTGATTAAAATTCGTTTGGAGTTTCACTGCTTTTGACATGCTTGTGAAATGTGAACTGTTAGTTTTGATATGTGGTTGTATTTGAATAATTGTTCTGGCACCTTTATCTGTTAATAATTTACAAGGAAATGTGATTGTTTGTAGTCAGTAACTGAGACCAGTCTTTGAACGAGACGATCATATACCCCAAACGATAACGTTGATTAGGAAAATAACCAATTAATGCTGATATTATCACATAATACGTAACATTTGCCCGCTTTACAGTACTCAAGATCCGTTTTAGTCCATCAGTAAATAAAGTTCCAGGTTTTTAAGGCAAAATAACCGAGCTGTTATGAAAGTCAGTTCTTTATTGCCTGGCCACTTAAGATAATGAGTATGGTTATTCTGGCATGGCGAGAAAATCCCTCATGAATTTCAAATATTTTGACCCAGGCCAGTAGTCGTGACATAGGCCTGCTGATACAAAATAGTGGATACATAAAAGGAATTATTACAGCCGATGCTAAGAAACACTGCTTTTCCTGCTTACCAGGGAATACAGCATATCAGAAAAAAAATAAGTAAATAAATAAACAATCTTAAGATGAAGGTTATTCCTAATCGGTTTTTCAAGGCATCACTGTATTCTTGCCACATATTGAAGGAATACAGCTGAATGAATATTGTAGAGCTTTAACGAAGTACTGCATCGGATTCATACTTTAACTCTTCGTCCCAGTTGTAGGGGGATCTGCAAAAAGGGAGGTATTGGAGAGCTGATGTGTGCAGGTGACCTGGTGTTAGTAGCAGAATCAAAGGAATAATTTATGAAATACTGAGGGATGCGCGAATGAAATGCATTGGTTATGATAGAAAATCATTGTGAGGAAAACCAGGGCTTATGGCGACTGGAGAGGAAGCCTGGAAAAGTATAGTCATGCAAGTGACCATGTCGATGCCGTGGGGAAGGTGTATGGGTGCACTGAGTTTCAGATACAACACTTGGTGTTTATAGATGCTCAAGATTGCCAAATATAATGGAGTACAAAATTTTTGTTACTCTAGATGTATAAGAAGAGTAAATGTAGAAGAGAGAGAGAGAGAGAGAGAGAGAGAGAGAGAGAGAGAGAGAGCACCATCTTATTATGGTGGCAGGGCTCTGGTAAAACATTCATGTAATCTTGGAGAGGCACTAGACTGAGGCAGGTATTTAGAGGGCAGTAAGTCTCAGCAGCCCTGATGAAAGTTGATAGAGATCGTATGATTACTTGTTGAAAAAAAGTATCCCGTGGTAAACAAAACAAAACAAAATTTATGATGTATGCGTTAGACCTGTGCTATTCCATGCAGCAGAGGCTTGGGCGTGTAAAAAAAATGATGAAATTCTGAAAAAAAAAACGAATTCATGAAGATGTCAAGAGATATGGACTCCAGCGGCTGGAAAATAGACTTGTGGTCTCGAAGAATAAGTCGGCTTGGTCATGTCATGGGAAGGGATAAGGAACAGTCATGGTGCTGTCGCGTTGACAAATTCTTTTGGGCGTGACGTCGTGCCGCCAATAATGGCACCAAATAGCGCTGATGCTGCCACATGGGCCGAATATTTGTGCCACAAACAGGCTTCATGTTTTTCTTCAAGGGCAAATGTTGAATGAATTAGCTGAGTTATGGATTTTTTACCGTCCATTCTTAAAGTATGTTCCAGAGCACTGTAGCTTACAATCTATAGTACTAGGTAAACCTGATTCTGAAAATGGTATAGGCCTATTCTAGTCATTACAGGAAAATTTCGTTCGTTCCTACAATAATATCGTATAAAACAAATATTTAAAGTTGATTTGAATTGTTGTCAGATGGTGGAGGTAACGGAAGCCTTTATTTTACATTCTTTTCGTTTAAAGGAAGACACCGATGTTTGGTTGTAAGATGACGACCGTGGGGGATTCAGTTTCTCCGCTACTACCAGCTTCTTTGCGTTGACTCGAAAGCAAGATACCATTATTATTATTATTAATAAGATAGTTTAACCAGACCATTGAGCTGACTATCAGCTCACAGGCTGGCCCGAAGGATTAGATGAATATGTCAGGTCTAGCCATAGCCCAGAACTGGGACCAAATACGTCATTCGAATGAATGAAAAAATGAAGTTTAAAAGAAAAACTGTATAATGAACATGCTTTTACGCTGAAACACATGTATACGATAAATATATTTGCTCGTTTCCATAAATACAAAAGAAATAAAAAATTAAAGATTAAAAAGAAAATAAAATTTCAACAAAATTAAATTAAATTTCAGAATAAATTTTATAATTTTTTTCTTTATTCGTTAAACGCCATATGGGCTTCTGTATTTTCATTATTTACTTGGTTCTATATTTTGTCAAAAGATACTAGAAAACAGAGCCGTTTGAGAGCAGGTCAAGTTAAAGAATTAGTTTAGATGGAAGTAGCAGGACGAAGGCCACTGTGAGGGCCAAAAGAAAAGCCACGGAAAAAAAAAATCATAGCTGAAAACCGGGACCAGATTGAAATTCAGGTCAAAGGACAGAGCACTTCATTCATCTTTAACTCTGTGACTCCGTTTCCCTTAAATCCGTTAAGGGAAACAACGTAAAATTTCCTCACCGTAGGCACATTCTCTCTCCTGCGTGCAGTGCACTGCGCCCTTTAATACCGCATGTAAAACTTGTGCTTTCTTATATGTTCGCACCTTTTTTTCAAGTGATTCTGTCGCTCCATTAGTCCAGGATATTCGTGGTCTCTCTGCCTTTCTTATTCTCAGAACTTCTGTTATGCCTTTGTTGATGTTTTCTCAGTGTTGTGATTGTGGTGAAACAGTTTTATGAAGCTAAACGGATTCACAGGAGGACTAAAATACTTTACTACAATATTATGTCGTGTACTTCACCCAGAAACCAATTCTTTTGAATACGGCAGAACTGGAAAAAACACATTTTTGTATTAATTGAATTTTACTATCATTATTACTTTTACATAATTATTTCCCACTGTTTTAACCTTACCATCAATGAACCGTCTGTGGTTAAATTAAATTGGTTTTCCAAATGTTTTATTCATTAATGTGATTTCTTCATTATCTTAGAAGTTCATCCATTATAATAGTATCTATTTTGTATTTTGATGAAAGTTGTCTTCAAATGTTAACTCGAACTGAATGAGTTCTAGTATGCGAGTATTCCCTGCCATTAATGTCGTTTATTCAGTTGGTTGAGGTTTCTATAGGCTACTTCACCTTAGTTAGATTTTTCTCATAAAACACATTCATCATTGAAATAGACTTCAAAATTATATTTTCAGTCCTGAAATTACATTCTCAAGTCCTGAACTAGAGAATATGGGAGGGGGGAATAACGATAGTATACAAATATACCTCCAAAGCACATGTCGCTTGCGGCGTTTGTAGCATAAAGTCGGTTTTCAGCGTCAGTTACAATGAAAGGTAGTCTTTCCCGATGACGCTTACGAGGCCGGAAAAGTCGAATGGTGAGGGATGTGCATTTCACCACACCTTCCACCCCCCCTTACCCTACCCTCCCCCTTTACATGTAAAGTCCTGTGTCTCCCACCCCACTTCAAAACCATATTTTAGAATTAATCCTGTCTGGGCTTTCCAAGCGTGTTATGTTTCCATCGACTATGGTAATTGATACTCCAAATTTATGGATTGAGCTTTTTTTCCGGGGCTATGATTTACATATTGCCACTGCTTAATGGAACTGATTGTCAATGGGTCCCCGCTGTGCTCTCCGCAATATGAATGGTATGCGATATATCTAACCATTCCTCTTCCTTTCCCAACCCTCACCCCATCCCCTAATAACCCCCACCCCTCACTTTTTTCCCCTTCAAAATTGAGTACACGCAACTGTCGCTGAAATTCCGGTGCGCCTTCCCTTCGCCGCTAGACGCGAGTTTGTACCAAAATGTGTGGAATGGTGGAGTTTGTTTATTGCTGCAGTTTATGTCTTAACGTTCGTCTGCACTTATTTATACGTCGGGAGTTTTCTCTGCAAATGTGTTTCGTGCCCAAGCCAAATGCGTTCCATTAGTATGTCTCATCTGTATGCAGTTCATTTTCAAGTTTTCGGACTTCTGCCACTTTTTAGAAATTTGACAATTTTTTTTTTGTTTGTGTAGCTGTTTTCTGAAGGTTTGCTGTCAAATTCATTAATCATATTGGTGTGAATTTTTTTTAGGCATTTTCTAGGCTTGGAAGTAATATTTAATTAGTTAGTGTTTGAAACGTAATTGACCTATTTTGTTAAATCAGGGGAAGCGTTTACCAACAGTTAGAGGATGGACATAACGATCACCTAAAAAAGTAAGTGGTATCTTGATTCTTACTTGTCATAGATCATTATTTTGTTATTTATAGCACCTGACTGTAAATGCGGCTCAACCTGATTATGATAAACCAAACTATGTATCCTGTCATAGTGATTTGCTTCTTGCTGTCGAAAGAACCTGCTGTTTTTGTGATGACTTTTGCTAACCATGTCAGGAATAATTTACCAGGTTTTGTTTATTTTTAGATTAATTCACTGTAAGAAATATATGGTTCCTCCTTCTACCCATCCTTCTCAATAATAGCAAAAGACGTTGACAATAATTACAAATTAGCGACTACTAGGATAGCTTAATTCAGAATAGCCCCATGAAAATACGCGAAAGCAGAACGCCTGTGCTTACCATCCTGCATCCATCCTTGCTTGCACGTCCCCTTACAGGCCATAAATCGTAGCCTGCTTGAAGTCTTACTTTGCTGAAGCAGACGTGGTGGGAGTGGGCGGCACCAAATTGGTCTTCCTGCGTTAAGTTGTCGAATACTGACCTTTTTCCTCCTCTCTTGCGGTTGAGATGTCTTTCGGAAGGCTTTCCGCTCCAGCACCTACGCGAGCAAGACCTCCACGATGGCAGATGAGCCGTGTTCTGCCTCACATGCTTGTCGGGGAGACTCTAAGTGCCAGTAATTGCGGGTCAAGAATAGGTTTATTCCAGAGAGAGAGAGAGAGAGAGAGAGAGAGAGAGAGAGAATGCAGAAAGCTGGTCGGTTTGCATCATTTCTTGTTTCCCAGTTCTGCTTAGAGGAAATGTTTCTCTCATTGGTCTGATTTCTGTATTATATTGAAATGAGTGAATATCATACTGTCTGTCTGTCTGTCTGATTGATTTTGTACTGTAATAATAGTTCGAAACAATCCGAACTCTAGATAGTAGATTTGTACATTTTTTATTTAGTTCTGATTTTTTTTTCTATTCCAGATAAGGCTATGTATTGTTATCTTTACCCTGACCATAATATTACCTTTGGATATTTTATATGAAACATTGTTTTATATATATATATATATATATATATATATATATATATATATATATATATATATATGTGTGTGTGTGTGTATATGTGTGTGTGTATGTGTGTATGTATGAATGTACAGAATATATTACCATAGATACAATTATATATATATAGTATATATATATATATATATATATATATATATATATGTAAGTATGTATGTGTGTGTGTGTGTAAACCACTTACCTTAAGTCAAATGGGATGAGATTGCTAGCCTCTTGCTCATCACTGTGGTTGCGACCTACCACAGGGGAAAAAGTATGAGGTCATTAGCGTAATCTTCGAGGCGTGTCTACGTCGTCTTCCGGGTTTAACCATCATTCTTTTATTCCTTCCTCCTCCCATTTTCCTTTTTCCCAGAGTGCAGGAGGATTGTAGAGGTCTTCGGTAGGTAGGTCAAGAAGTTGTTCATCTTTTAAGTATTTAGTTGCTAAATAAATGTATTCATATGCATAGACATGTTGCCATACAAAAGTATAGATACATGTATGACATTTATAGCTTTCTTATTTTTTGTATCAATAAGTTGTTTACCTGATACAATTTACTTTCGCAAAGTGTCGCAGTGCATATGCTGTGCAATATTGAAGGGGTACGTGGCTTATTTTTCATGTTTCTCCTCCAAGTGTTATTACTCTGCTTTTTGCCTTGAAATTTGAATCAACACCATTTCATCCTCGAAGTTCGAAAAACTGTGCGAACCCGCAACAACCTTGCTTGCATTTTAGAGGGAATCTGAAATAGCATTTATTTTATAGAAACTTTTTTCTAATCGCCTTTCTGAGAAATCTTAAAGCGTCGTGGAGGCCGGGAAGAAGGATTTTATGAACAATTTTGTAAGGTTCACAAATTCCTATATTAATCCTCACTTGAGTTTCTCCGTAAATTTTGGGTAGAGTCTTGTACTTCAAAAATTGTAAGATTAGGCAGGAAAAGGAGAGGTTGAAAAAATGCCGTCTGTTACTTTTCAGAGAAGGCAAGACTTAGCCTTGTGATATTTTGATTTTGAGGTTTTTGGATTCAGTGAAGAAAAACAACTCAATAGAGGTTCATTTAAAGAGAATATATATACACAACACACACACACACACACATATATATACACACACGTATATATGTATATATATATAAATATAAATATATATATATATATATATATATATATATATATATATATATATATATATATATATATATACTGTATATATATACATATATACACAAAAACGTGTATATGTATGCACATATACATGTATATACACATATACTTATATATATGTAATATATATATACTGTATATATATATATATATGTATGTATGTATACGTTCGTGTGTGCGTGTGTTTAGCCAATTCCTACATCTTCTGCATAAAATGCTTTCAGCTTTGGTAAACACATCTATTGCTAAGAAAAAAAAAAGCGAAAAAGCAAACACTGCGGCTGCGAGAGCCCTAAATCGTCAATCCAATGATAATTTCCTTTGGAGTCCGTTCCTCAGCCCTGCTGACACGAGAGGATCAGAAATACCGTTACGACTGAGCTGCGCCTCGAATATTTATTCCTCGTCTCGACGTAACGAACCTCTTTCATCTCCGGCTGAATTTCGTTGATTTATTACTCGCGAGGTTCAGGTGCGCGTTCTTGAGGTCGGGGCGAAATGCGCTTTGCTCGTCAGGTAACAGGTTGCTGTCTGACGAGGAGGAATTTTGTTTGCTGTGCGGACGAGAAAAAGTATTTGCGATCATTATCGCGCGGATGCTGGATGATAAAGGGGCGATCTTCCTATGCCTCTGGGATGGTGCATGCGTGATCTTTATTGATCTTATGGATTTTGAGAATATTTGTGATGTTTTCAACTTCGTGGAATGCACCCTGTGATTTTTATGTTGATAAAATTTTATATCTTTGATATGATGGATGATGTATTGTGGTCTTTTTTAATCTTACGGATGGCGCAAATATTTGCAGTGTTCTTAACTACGTGATTGATATCTTTGCATGCTTTTCATGCGAATGATTGAATAATCTATCGTGGTTGTAATGTATTATTATACCTATAGGTGCCAAAAAATATTTTTTTTTCATTGCATAGCATGCCAAAAAAAAAATTTTAATTGCATAGCATGCCAAAAAAAAAAATTTTCATTGCATAGCATGATGCTGATAAAAGAGGTAATGCTTTTGGTAACTGCATAGATTATAGTAGTTCTGATTTCACAGAATAGATGTCACAGGTCTATAACCCAGCGAATTATAAATGTTTTTGCTCTAGTAACTGAATATATGTATGGTGAAACTATGATCCTTATTGATTATTATACTGAGCGTTGAAGTATTTGTTTGGTCAGAATGGATTTGGAAGAAAATAAAAAAAACATTTATTTTGATTCTGCAAGATAGTTTCAGAGAAGGGTTAAATAGGAATACCATAGTTTCCATTCATTACCCTAACTGGACAGATATATGAAGGGTAGAGGAGCATTAGCCGTAGTACTACTGAGAACTTTAAAACGAATTATAAACCTTAAGATTGGTTAAAGATCATCTCGGACAGCTACGTGCCACTGTGAACGTAACGAAACTATATTAGGGCTCTGAGAATAATAAACAGGATAAATTCTGATGGTTGTTGTTAAGCTTAGTGTGACATTTAATTACCCTCAAGACTTCTCTTTAATTTTGAGGCACAAACTATGTTATGTAGGTTGAAATTTTACCATTTTTGCGTGGTTTGTGAAAAAAAAGTTCTGCATTTTGGCAAACTGACACGTAACAACTCTTAGCTTTAAAACTCATTTGTAGTTTTATTTTTAGTTTTCAAAAAATCTCGATATTTATAAAAAAAAAATTTATGTCAAAATCCAAGATGCTTAACTGGTGATTAATATACTGGATTTGAAAATGGACAACTTGCACCCCTTTTCACGGGTAGCAACAGAGTTTCCAAGTTGAGTGTAGATTTTAAAGAACAGATAATTTATTTTTAATGGCTAAATATTAATACTAAAGCTGATCTCTTCAAAAAGAATTTCTGTTTGCCTGTTCACGCCCACCACACTATCTGATTTTCTGTCTACTTCCCAAAAATATTTGATTTTTCTTATATATTTTTTTTTATTTAAAGATCTCAATAAACCGACGGGCAATGGCACGTTGTTGTGCAGTAACATAATCAGACCCCAGAGATTAAACTCTCTCTCTCTCACACAGCAACCTTTATACCCTCCATCCTAAGATTACAGGTAGAGTAAGGTCGAGTGACCCAAGCGGGGCTTGAACTCTGTACCATCGGATTGAAAAGTCACCTGCGATCCTGTGACCTACCTCGACCTTTACTTTGTGAGAAAACAAAATGATGCCGAACGCATTTCCCAAGCATAGAAAAAAAGGTCAGGCGTTGTTGCATTTAACCGGTATACTTTTTTTTTTCAGACTGTTCGTTCAGCGGCTTCATTCATCTCTCACACTACAAGCATTTAATGGAATACGTATTTTGTTTGATTTTTGAAAATATTGTATTGATTTGTTTTCCTTATATTGTGTTGGCTTCATACTGTACACAGTATTTTTAGAAATATCTGGATGATATCTGGTTCATGTGCTTACTGTTAGCATGACTTTTGTCTGGTTTGTACGCAACATTATCGAATCATCCACTAACATAGGCAATTAGTCCAGCCTCACGGACTCTTCTATGATGGTTGATTATACTCAGAGTTGTTGACTTAACATTTTAGCTCTGTTAGTATGCAGAATATCGATATAACATTCTGGCTATCGGTATTTAAACTAGAACTTGTTTTGTTTACTTCATGCGATGCCTAGTGAAATCGTCTATTTATAGTAAAGCCCTAAGGAACAGAATATCCTTTGTTTGCCCGAAAGAACTGTAAATTCATGTCTTGGAGGTAGAAGGAATTAGATATCCAGTTTTGTAGAATGTTGAAACATCAGACATCTCTTGACTGAATTCTGGACGAATTTAGTGTCATTTCCAGGGAACAGTGAGTTTCCCTTTGAATAAAACAAGAGGAAATTATTTCCATTATAACCAAGAGGACATGCATACCTAGAATGAAATGGGTATCGCAGCTGTCACCCTGAAAATGGAGCGTTATTCGATAAATGAATCTGCTGCAGCCATCTTTAACAGGTCAGTCGTGTATGTTGATTGAGTATGGCCACGCCGTCGTCTTCAATTGAGCAATCCATCTTTCTGCTTGCATTATGCCTTGTCTTTATATTTTTTCTAACCCTGTCAGTTGAAGCACAAAATTCTGAGGAAAAACGTAATGTGTGTCATTGTTTTCATATCCTGAAAAAATGTATTGGAATATTTATGTCCCCAACTATTACTACTACTACTGAAGATATTTTTTTAGTTTCTCTCAAATTGTCGTTAGTTTTTTAGTTTTTTCTCTATGACTTCATAGGGATATGCGATAAATGATTTACTATCTCTTAATACCTATGTTCGACTAGGGGTAACATAGTAACTGTAAATACCAAAATTCATCAGAAGTGACAATGAGTTTATACTTCCCGTATATCTTTCAACGGTCAGGGTCGTTTTGCACTCCTCAAAATACACCTTGTTTATGGTTTTGATCATTTGTTGACCCTTGATTATTCTGGAAAAAAATATGTTAGATTGTGAAAAAATTATCAATCGGGTTCACCACCCCATGGCAAGATCTCATAAATATGATCTTATTTCCAGCTTTTATTTTATTTCTTTAAGTTTAGCAGAGCATGAAGAACCACAGTTGTAAGAAAAAGGAATATCTGAATTCGCCACACTTACTACATCAAAGGACCCGTGGATACGCGGTCTTCGTCTAGATAGTTTGGCGCTTTGTGGGTACGGTTTTGACCAACGACTCTTCTTGGGTAAAAATATGGAAGTGTTCTCCGCCTTCAGCCGTAACTTTCTTTAATAAATTGGTTGTTTGCGTGTCTCCCCGGGGCTCTTGCTTGCAAGTTCCAGGGCCTCGGATTGGCGCTGCTCATTTCAGTATAATATGAATTTGCACATGGCTCGAGCATTCCCTCTCTCTCTCTCTCTCTCTGGTCATTTCTTCGACTCGCACGTTATTTCCTTCTTTTACTACTTCTGCCTGATGATTTCCCATTAGATTCCCATTTTTCTTTGTCAGAGTGGAAAGAATTTGTGAGGGAAGTAAGTAATGTCGTTAGAAAATACTCTTACGTTACTCTTACGTTGTATTTGATGAAATCGAAAGGGATATCTATTTTTACAATTGGAAGTAGATCATTTCTATCACTTACCATACATTTTCAATTATTTTTTCCAGTGGTAGAAAAACCACAAAAGCATTCTAGGAAAGGAAAACGGACACGTTACAATTTTTTTACATCAGTTGATTTGTAATGTGGTCCTTCCATGTGTTTATTCGCAGCTCTCACGCGCCCAGGAGGGTCATTTCGTCATGCTCTTAAGAGCAAGCTACTCTTTGTAATGACATGTGAAGATAGCCCTTGTTGGCCTCACTATGGAGGGAGGGAGAATTCTGTATTATTTTTCGTTCTTTCTGCAGGGTTTTGTTGAGAGGGTTTCTCAAAAGGAAAATGCGCCTCCTTTGCTTCTTTTTTGGAAGGACTTCCTGAGGGTCCACGACGACTCCTTTGGTCATTTCTAGGAATGACCCTTCTGATGTCAAATTAAGAGAGTCTGTTGGTGTTATGAGATGTGTGATTTTATTCAAAGTGGCCGTCTCGCAGTTCATTATTTTCGCTTTGATGATGAGGAAGAGTAGGTCTTTTATGCTGCCCTGGCTTGAAAAATAATGAGAGTATGTGCGTTTCTGACGGCGTTTGAACCCTTCCTACCGAGGTATTTTTTTTTTTATTTTGATGCGTATACGCTGTATGCACATTTTTTATTTTTCCTGTAAAGACCATCGTAATGGACAGCCGGAGGCCCCTGAACCATGCCAGAAAAGCAAGACGAAAAGTGAAGTCCAGCCCCAAACTAAGGGATGTCATTACTTTCATGTACTGGGTATGGAGATAGATAATTTGGTTCATTTGCCTGCATAAAATTGTGTCCAATTTCCGGTCACATACAAGCGCTTTCTTCTGCACGCACGCACGCACACAAAACTTATGTATATACTGTGTATTATATATATAATATATATATATATATATTATATATATATATATATATATATATATATATATATATATATATATATATATATATATATATATATATATATGCACTAGCTGACCAACCTGCATTGCCTGGAAAACTCTGAATGACCACTGATAAACTCTCTCTCCCCTCTTCCTGTTAAGATAGTTGCTTCAGTTACATTGCCCAGAATTTTTTACATTTTATTTTTCACCCCTTGTGACTCGCCCTCATTTCTTTCGGGGCTGAACTTGGACTTAAAGGGAATCGGGAGTGTCACCATTGATCTCAGCAACCTCGAAAACTATGGATTAGACACGAATATCTGACGTTTTCAGTTATTTTTACATGTCACCCCCCCTTTCCACCCCAACCCCCTTTGGTGCCAGTGATGTCTCACCCCCACAGTATTCTTTTCCAGATAGTCAGTCATATGTATACCAGCCCCAGTTTCAGGGAAGCCCTTCCCATCCCACCCCCTTTGGTGCCCCTTGGTGCTAGTTATGTCTGACCCCTACAGTATTCTTTTCCAGATAGTAAGTCACATGTATACCAAGTTTGGTGGAAATTGCTCATTGCGTTTCAGAGTTATGCTGGAACGTACACACACATACATACATACCTACATTTATATATATATGTATATACATATACATGCTTACATACATACATACATACATGCATGCATGCATGCATGCATGCATGCATACACTTTTATAAGCGAAATTTCACAATACTACTCTTGCTCTATGATCTGCGTAGTTTGGGTCTCGTACTGTCTGATGCGTTTGCTAGAATTTGGAACAATTTTGTTGTCTCGAACTAATTGCGCTAAAAGATTTCCTTAGACAACTGGATGTATTTAAATTTGAGTCCATTATATTTCTCATGTGTAAAGTAGGTTTCATTCAGACTTACCACTCGTGTACTTTGTGGCAACTGCGCCTAGGCTTTCTGTAAATAGCAAAAGCTGTGCTATTTTTTTTAAGTCTCGCCCAATTAAATCCTAATTAAAACTGACATATTAAAACATAATAAGAACAGAGTTGCACAGTTTATCGCTTGTATTTCTGGTAGGTGGAACTGTTACTCTTGGCAACTGCTCTCGTAGTCGTTTCTGTGCTTTATTGAGCAAAAATACCATTTCTCTCTCTCTCTCTCTCTCTCTCTCTCTCTCTCTCATATATTCTGGGCCCACTGTACATCAAGTGTTGTGTAGACTTTCTGTTCTTATTTTTCTCTGAGGTTAAGAGACAGTTGTCGGTTGTTGATAATTTAACTTTGTGACGTCTCTTTAAAGCCAGAAGGAGATCGCGTAAGAATAAAATTATTTATAAACTCAAATCAAATATTTTTATGCCCAGAAGATTTTAGGAAAAGTTCGGAATGGAAATATTTTTGAAATTTCAATTATTTCCCTATGATTATAAGTATTTTATTTCCCCTCTTTATTGTATATAAAAATATGCTCCCAAGTTGTGGCAATATTAATAGGTGTGCGTGTAATTTATAGGGATATTTTGTATGTGAGAGCGTGAAGTAAAGTATTTTTTTACCATAAATTATAGCAAATGGAGTAATATCCGCATACGACTACCTTAGTATTATGACGCTAGTGCATTATATCAAACCAGGCTTATTTATCTTTATTTATATGTTGTGTTCGATTATGTACGTAAATATGTTCTAAATAATATGTTCTACTCCAACTTGAGAGTTCCTCGTGAATCCGAGGAATGTAAAATAGCAGCAAGTAGGTTTCACGTCCAGCGGTAGGGCTCGCTTTATCTTGTGCATGGTGCACATTTCATTTAGTGTAATGACACCGTTATTTTCAGTCAGAAGGTAATTTCAGCCCTCCCCTCCTCCCTCCCCGCCTCTCCCATTTACACCTCTCATTTCCCCCTTCCCCCCTCAATTCAGATTTCCCTCTCCTTCGCGCTGTTTCCTTTGTTGCTCTTTTATCGCTTCATAAATTACGCTTATGCCCGATTCTTTTTCTGCAAAATACTGTTAGTATATCACAGGATGGGAGAGGCGCTACGAAGCACGCATGCTTGCGTGCACGCACGTGGGCAGCGCCGGTAATGGTTTTTCTCAGGTTAATCTTCTGTCTGCTATAACTCATCTTGTTTTCCTTTTCTTGCTTTCAGATGTAGAGTTTCAGCGTTTATACGTATGAGTGATGGTGGTGTGCGAACCGTGGGGCACTGGACACGCGCCCTCCCAAATTGTGACAGTGTTTTAGGAGGCACTCGCGTAGCATTCGATATTTCGTGTGGGAATGTTCGCCTCCACGTCCAGTAGCGTTGGATTGAGGTTATTTCTTGCAAGTAGTCTTTGGTCTCTTGCTCTTGTAAGAAGCAAATATCTTCATAGCTGCATACAGAGCGCTGTGATCTCAAGTTGAACGCCGTAATTGGTGAGAATTGTATCTGACATGGTACATCTTCGGTCTCGTTCCATTGTAGTTCGTATTTTGTCACCATCCTGCTGATGTGTATCGTTTATAGTATGTAATTGCATTTGCATATTCTTCCGTACCTCAACTTGCAGTGTCCACCTCTTGTATTTCTTAAAAATATATGTTCTTGTTCAGTGAATCTTTCTTTGGTGCTAAGTACATTTCACACATACGCGTTATATATATATATATATATATATATATATATATATATATATATATATATATATATATATATTAGACATTATCAGGATCGAACTCAGGTTCAATTGAAAAGGCAGTGTTGCCCACAAGTTCATACGAGTCATAAAGAAGTTGGAACTAACTGCACCGGAGGGGAGCTGGCAAGCTAACTGCTTGCATAACAGCGTTCCCAATCTCCCAACCAGTAGTGACCAATTGACAGATTTCATCTGAATTATCCCTTCTGAGTGAATAAGATGGAAATCTTATTCATTCTATCTTATTCACTCAGAAGGGATAATTGAATGAAATGTTGCCAATTGGGCCATTGCTGAGTCGAGAAGTTGTAAAACACGCTGGTATGCAAGCAGTTAGATTGCAGGTAATTCCTCGGGTGCAGTTACCAGGTTCCAACTTCTTTTATGACTTGTATGGCCTAGTGGGCAGCACACCCTTGCCTTTCAATTGAAAGACCTGTTGATCCTGATGGGATCAGAAATTTGTTTCTGTTCCACATGATTGCGCATTGATTATATATATATATATATATATATATTATATATATATATATATATATATATATATGTGTGTGTGTGTGTGTGTGTGTGTGTGTGGTTAATCATTTAATGTGTTCTGTATACTACTTGACAGTTTTGTATGTAAAAACAAAAATATATCCTTACAGTAGTTGAGAACCAGTGAGTGCCTATCTTTCAATTAATTACAAAATAACGTAAGAAAAAAAAGTAAAGTTGTTATTGCGTAATGTGCCACTTCGTGATATAAAAAAGGATAATGTGAAGTTACTTGAAATGTAAAATTGAGAGTCTTAAATTATTGTCGTTCAGGATTTTGCTAATAAATGGACGTAGGCAGTGCTTAACAGCCGTCAAGATCTTTTACAAACTAGTATAATATGTCAATATTACTTTTCACACTGTGAGATAATTTCTGAATTTTCCAAATATTTTTGCGCTGATTATGCTTCTTTATTCATTCAGCAAGTGGCAGGGAGCATGTTCCAAGGTGAAGGAAATTACTCAAAGATATTCTCTTGGAGATTGTACGAATCTAAGGAAATGAGAAATTGTAGCGATATAAGTCTTTTCCCTATTGACCAAACGCGATCAATTCATGGGGCCTTATGTATAAAGGAAAACGAGCTTCTCTGGGATGATTGCTTGTTGTATTTTTCTGTCTTATTAAATAGTCTAAAGTGTTTAAGTGGATCTGTTGTGAAGAGCAGGACGCAATCTTTCTTGCGTTAGTGAAACTGGTAGTTATGACGCCAGTCATGTTTTACATGAAATAAAATGCTCTCCCTCTTATTAGAAAGTTTTTGTACAATCATATTCTTCTGTCGTTAGTCATCAGTATTACTCTTTTGATGATAATTCTTTCATATACCTTCCTTAGTGGACTGAATAATTTTATGTTTTTTGCTATCACTTCACCCTTTTTTTACGGTGGAACAGTTATTCCCGTCACTCATTCCTTTGAACATTTCCCCCCTCTAAACGTACCTTACAAACTCTGAACTCTGTCCCCGTAGGGTGGTAAGGACGTCATTTTATATCTTATGGTGCACACTTTAGGCATTACCGAGGGGTGCTTGCAGCGTCCCTTCTGCCCCTAGTTACGTTTATTCTCGTTTCCTTTCTTCGGTCTTGCTGTCCAACACCTCTTAACTGTTACATCCTAGTGCGACTAGGGAGGGTTTCTCCTAGTTCCACCTTTACATCTATGTACTACATTTCCTTTATTTTCATGGCATTTGTATTTTGCTGTCCAACCACTCCAAATCCCTCTTTTCACAGCTTAAGAGCTGATTGGCTGATAGAACCCCAGTGCTTGTCCTGACAGCTTAATTGTCCTAAATCAGTTAGTCAATCAAACCAAACCTGGGCAGCCACTCAGTCACGC